>NC_043974.1:7133379-7442129 GCF_902148855.1 Sphaeramia orbicularis | reverse complement strand
TAAAAATACCTCTATAAAAGGGATGAGATGTTACTTTCAAGGTTAGGTTTCCTCCTCCTCCTCGACAGCTGAGAAAACACCTGAGATTTATGACATCATCTCCGTGGGACAGCGAGGTCCGTGGACCACTAATGGGCTTTTTATTGGAGGGGAAAGCACCTGGATGAAAAGAGAGAACAGGTTGTTTGTTTAATGGTGGTCATCAACACAAACAGATGAGTCCAAGGCAGAGAGGAGGGGTGGGAATCGGTCTAAAGGAGCAGAGGAGCAGGAAAAAACACAGTAATGTTCCAAAGATTTTAGCATTACAGAAACAAAGTTAGAGAGGCACACAGTGTTTTCTCTCTGTGATCATTCCTTTAGTTTGGATTTAATACACAAGGAAACTAAAAAAAAAAAAAAAGAGGAGCAAGATGGTCAGATTTAAAATGTCAAATTCTCAGACATCAGAACGTATTTTGGCATCAAGTCAGAAAATGCTAGAGGTAGTAGCGCAAGGAATGAAAACTAAAAAGTTTGAGAGTGATATGTGATGAAATGAGTTTTTGCAAAGTATAGATATTAGAATGAGTAAAGAATTCAGGTTCATTTAATAACAAATAAATACATGGTTTGTCAAATACAGTAACAGTAACAAATAGTAATATTCAGTGATGCTACATGAAAAGCATAAGGAATTAAATGGGACGATCACACCTATGACAAAAATATATTTCAGACTTTTTTTTGTCACAGCCCGTACACTGTGTCAATTTGTGCCTACCAAAAATAAGAATTTGTTAGAGAATAAAAATCACTGAATCAATGAAACAAAAATAATAATGTAAATAATGAAAGTTAATATATATAAAAAGAGACTTTTACATGTATGTGAAAATTACTTGAGGCATTAAAGCTGCGCATGACGTTCGTCACCAATTTTTCATAAAATCTGTAAAACCCGAGTGATAGCCTAAGTACCATGAATCCGTTAGTCTTTCTGTGATTACGCGCCTGAATCACTTCCCTCGCAGTGAACAACTTCAAAGTGTACTCCACCACAAATAGTCCATTTTTTTTACATCCAAAACCTAAACGAAACGGTCACTCGAGGTTTCTCGAAATTCCACACAGCCGCAGAAACAATGAAGCCATTTCCGTGTTTGTTGCCGCTATGGCCATACTGCAGCTGCATGGAATTACCAAAAGTGACGCTTTCATTTAGGTTTTGGTTTGGTATTTAAACAAATGCAGTGTTTGTGGTGGAGTACACTTTGAAGTTGTTCACCGTGAGGGAAGTGATTCAGGTGCATAATCACAGAAACACTAACAGATTTTTGATACTTAGACTATCACTTGGGTTTTACAGATTTGATGAAAAATTGGTGACGAACGTCATACGCAGCTTTAAGTGATGAAATCTTCAATATTTACTGGCTGTTTTATACAAATTTCACATCAGCTTAGCTGTAGTATGGAGTTGGTAAAATCAATCAAACCTCAAAAATCATCAAACAAAAAACCTTTTGACATTTAATAAAACAGCAAAGTAAAAGTTAGATCTCACAGTAAATCTTTCAACTTGAAATGATCAAATATATGTGATTAATCTTGTAGGTATCCAAACTTAGCATGAAAAGTCTACCATAACCAAAAACCTCATCCAGGATGTGGAGCTGTCACTCAAAAACTCCTCAGCCAATGGAGACACCCTCCTGGAAAAATTGTACTTGCAGTAATTTGCAAGTTATGTCTCTGAGATGACGATTTTTGCTTCACTATGCTTTCCATCTTTATTTATTTATTTATTTATTTATTTATTTCATATTTTATATAAACACAAGCTTCATTTGATGCTGCACATCAGCACAAGATGTAAAGTTTGTATTTAAAAGTCTGTAGATTTTGAAGGTATGCTTGTGATTTTGCCTACAATAACTCATCATTTTCAGTGAATTTCTCTTTCTGTATATTTTGTCCTCTTTCTGAATGTATATTAGGAAGGTTTTATCTTAATGAACAGATAGAATCATTGCAGCGAACCAAACCTGACATGTCTGTTTACAGATAGGACTGATATGGACAATGCGGTCCACTTTAAATACCTGTATGCTGAGATACTGACGCTATCTCTCCGCATCATTGTCTGTGGTTGCTGTATCATCACTCATGCAGAGCAGGACAAACATGTCTGCAATAGTTGAAGGTGTTTGGGTTCGCGGTCCAACCACTGGAGCGAAAAAGCAGAAAAAAAGTCAACACAAGCTAAACATTCCCATCTAGTGAGGATTCCCCTCTTTCTGTCTTTGTGTGAGCGGCTGACTTTTTAGTTAGTGTTTGTGGATGTTTCATCTTGTTGAAGAACATCAAAAGTCCTGATCTTTCCACACGTTTTGTTGCCATCGTTTGGCATGTTTTTTGAGGGTGTTTGAGGTTCTGCCGAGTCATGTGTGTGTCTGCATGTGGCCAAAACTCTAATTGGGTTATCAAACCACCACGCTGATTAAACTTGCACCCAAAGACCCAGAGCATCTCCCTCCATGTTTCTCCCATCACCGACTCCCAGTGAGCATTTGGTGTGACAACTAAAATCTTCCCCCTGGCACACCCCGCCCTCTGAACAATACGCCCCGCTAAACCCTCCCAGTGCCCGAGGGTGTGTTGGCGTGCGCGTGCGTTCAAGAACAACACACACTAAATGTTTTTCATACACATGGCGGCGAGAATCTGTCTGTCCAAGCACTCTCCTCTATCAGGAAGTGAGGTAGGCCTGATGGGAGCTGTGAGTCCAGAGAGCTTAGTGGGCCAGAATAGGCTCCATTGTACCCTTTGTGCTGGAGGGGATTTGGGCCTACAAACTGACCAGTCTGCTGGAAGGTGATGAGGACGGAAGGTCTGTGACAGCCGGGCGGAGACCCGACAGGCCTGGCATGTAAACAGACAAGAGTGCCAAATGGCAAGGGTGAGATGGTATCGGCGAAGAGAAGAGATTGATCTCAGATAAAACTTGATGTAGTAGTGGATCATGTGGAAGAGACTGTAATTTATAAGATTTTACTAATGTGCTAAATGCAGGACTGGAACTGGACAGAAAGGTCTAAAACTGCACTCATTCACTGGTTGATGCCCGCTGTGGAATGTAAATAAAGACTTTGACTCAAGTATAGTTTGAAGTCTGATGTACTTGAACTGGCATTGGTGCAACTTCTCAGATACAGTTTTTAATGTTCTTCCCTCTCTGTCTAGATTGATTAAACTTTTCCTCCTGAATGTTATGAAAATCTTGGATTTGTCACAAAACTGAAAACGTAAAATTTTTTCTGAACTCACAGAAAGGTGACATTACACAAATACACCGGGTTTTTACAGGGCATGATCAGGGATAATATTATAGAATGTAATTTAACTACTAACAGTATGTAATGTGGTTTAAAGTCAAATGCAATAGACCGCTGCCAAATGACGTCAGGGGTCACATGTTTTATGTTTACGCAGCCATATTGGAAGACAACCCACGAGCTGGAAAGGGGAGTGCCAGGCTTGTTAGACAGATAATTGTAGTCATGGTTAATTTTTGTTCAGTAATAAGATGCTCAAACAGAGTGGGACATGGTGAAAACAAGTCTTTCTCCAGGACCCCCTCTGTTTTAACCAGGCAGGGAAAAAAGTGTAAGGAACTCAGTGCCCAGAGACCTACGGTCACCTGTCTGCTGTATTTTATGTATAACCATTAAAAGTGGTGAACAATAGGGATGGTACAGGTAATCCACAGTTCGGTACATTTTGCAGTTCTTGGATTGTGGTTCAGATGCGAGGGCCGACTGGGGCCAGACGTGGAGCCCAAGCTGTGCACCAAGCCCTGGGCTCAAATGGGGCTAGGTGTGGCGCGTGGCTCTGGCCAGTGTCCCGTGTTCTGGCTTGACAGGATACCAGCACTGGCTGGCCTCTGCGTCTGGGCAGTGCCATGAACCATGACTCCAGAGCCACAACAGGTGACTGTAGGTGTCTCTGTGTGAAGTAGTAGTGATATGTTATTAATTTTAGGTGTTCCTGCTCCCACTGAGCACATGTCTTTGTAAGGGTCAAACCCATTAATCACAGCCAGTTTCTCAGCATACTGTTGCTTTTTAAACAGGGTTCAGAGTTTAAAAATAGTCTACCATATATAAACAATAAACTGTCACTAACTACCCATTTAAGATATCTTATCACTGATGAAGCAGCGACTAAACACACAGTCTGTCACTCTCTTGCCTCCACTCTTCCAATATGGTGGCGTATTTGTGTACTTCCGATATTGATGACATAATTGGTAGCGGTCTATATAGACCTGAATGCCGCAATAATTTCAGTTATACTTCATAGCAAAACACTCAGAGGAACAATAGATATGTTTACATGTACATTAATATATCATTATTAGTCAGAATTTGACAATATTCTGAATTTCATAGGTGTCATGTAAACAATGTTTCATTTGAGTATTTTGAATTAGCCCTTTTTTCTTAATGGAGCATTTTGAATTTCAAACATGTGGAATATGCCAATATTATTCTAGTTTTATGAGGATTGTGTGGACATGTATACATCACAGTAAATTAATCTAATTTGACACATGGCACCTGTTCACAGACAGCTAGAGTAAAGACAAAGATCCTCTCTGGTACCGATGGACACTACATATCTCTGGTCCGAGGGAGAAACAGACCTGCTGTCATGACAGAGGATGTCAACAGATTTATAAATATGAGCAAATCTCGAAAAAGGTGTTTAGAGGGAAAAGTGATGGAGGTTGAGTGCCTACAGTGGAAGATCTGCTACCAGTGGAAAACTCTGAAAAAAATATTATTTTTAATGTTGTATGTTTGTTGGAATGTCAGTGGGAACGTTAGAGGAATACTCATTTTCCTTAGCAATGTAAGGTCTTATTAGGAATTTAGTTTATTTCTGAATTAGGGAAAAAAAAAAAACTGAAAATTTGTGTGTCTGTAAATACAGTCAGTCTATATCATAATACTGGAATGTCTCAGAGTGTGTGTGTGTGCATGTGTGTGCGTGTATGTGTGTGTGCATGTGTGTGTGTGTGTGTGTGTGTGTGCATGTGTGTGTGTGTGTGTGTGTGTGTGTGTGTGTGTGTGTGTTAGCATGATTCTGACAAATATTGATATTTTTACCTGGCCAGTTTGGTACCTACAGTTGATATTAGTCATTTTGGAATACAATTGCTTAACAATCACAGTAGCGCAGTACCAAGCTGCATGACGGGAAATGAAGTTAAAAACAGGAATGCTGCATTTACTCCCACAGTCCCGACATATCTGTATTAACATTGGCATCTGTGGCACCTACGGCCTGTGCGTACCGAGTGTGTACTGAGTGCGTACTGAGTGACGTTTGAGAGAGACAGAGAGAGAGAGAGAGAGAGAGAGAGAGAGAGAGAGAGAGAGAGGTAAGGTATGTCCCGGCCCGGTACTTACGGAGAACTCCTTCCAACCCCCACCTCCCATCTTACAAACTATTCACCCCCCACCCCTGTCTGTGCGCTTCGTACCTCACAGTTTTACTCTGCAGGAGCATACTGTATATTAATTGTCGTTTACATCTTCAAGAATGACTTACCAAACTATTCTTATGTCACTACTTATAAAATACAGACGTCTTTACAAAATACAGAAATCTAATACATCTTTTCCCAAAAGTCTGCTCTCCCCTGCATAAAAATTACCACATCTAGAGCCCATGGTTCCCCACAGGTCACAGAGTAGTGTAGTATATTTTCCTAATAATTCAGATATAGTAGATGGATACTTTTAATTATAATGATTTTCACAATATGCTGTTAGTGCTTTTTGAAAAGGAATATGAAAACTTTTTCTAATACTGTTAGATGCTGAAAATTAGCTAGTGTGTCCAAGCAATTTCTTTAGTATATTTAATTTAAAAATGACTCAAAGAAGTGTAAACATATTTTTATTTTACCAATCCATGAAATAAAATATTTCACTTATTAGTCACCACACTTACAGTATGAGTGTGTCTGGAGTACTCACAGGGGCTGCTCTCAGGGATAATTATATGAAAAATTATGCTTTTTGGCTTCTTTTTATTTTAGTATCCTGGGTTCGATTCCAACACCAGTCGATGGGGGTGGGACCTTTCTGTGTGGAGTCTGCATGTTCTCCCCGTGTCTGCGTGGGTTCTCTCTGGGTACTCTAGCTTCCTCCCACCATCCAAAGGCATGCACTGATAGGTTAATTGGTTAATCTAAATTGCCCATAGGGGTGAATGTGAGAGTGATTGTTTGTCTCTGTATGTCAGCCCTGTGATGAACTGGCAAAATGTCCGGGGTGTACCCCGCCTTCGCCTGTAAGTAGCTGGGATAGGCTCCATGCGACCCCTGTGACCCTAGTGAGGATAAAGCGGGTTCAGAAAATGAATGAATGAATGAGTATATTTTCCCAGTCAACATACAGTGTAGATATAGTCTTCGAACAAATGTATTACAGGTTGTATATTTCAATTGAAAATAAGAATGAATGGCAGTAAAATGTATGTTGACAAATGAGAAGATATGATTGGAGAAGTCCCTGGAGGATGGTGACCTGTGGGGAGTGGTCCGTCTCCATCTAGTGGTTGTTTGTAGAGCGCCTCTAGATGGCTTTCATGTAATTTAACGGTGTGTTTTTGTTTTTTTGTCTTAATTGGTCCTTGTGCATTTTGGTTTTTCTTCCTTTTCATCGGCTTTCATCTTCTGTCTTTCTCTGTGATCATCTTTTCCTCTTGAGGTTGCATTTTTTTAATTCCATGCCTTGTTAGAGACTAAATACAGGTTGTTAAAAACCTCAGAAACTTACCTCACTTCCTGCTTTAAACCCTCAAAGATGCTCTACTCCAGATGACTATCAAAAAGTCAGTGAAGATGAGTTTAACTTTCCAAACGTTTAGAATTTCACTTCATCCATGTATGTTTTTCATTTTGTAACTTAACCTCCTAGGACCCACTGTTCACATTTGTGGACAAGAGTTTCACAACTTTATACAAAAAAAAAGAAAGAAAAGAAAACTGTCCACCACAAAGGACATTCCATAAAAAATGTAAAAACTCCATCTGAAAAAACTGTTCGCACCATCATGGTGTTTCCAATATAGGCACTTATTTAATAAAAAAAAAAACAAAAATGCTTGTACTTTGCTGACATGTCCTGGGTCTTAGGAGGTTAAAGATGCAGTTCTTAAGTTACCTTTTTAAGTATTATTAAATAGGAGCATAATAAATGTAAATTTCTGAATTATTAGAGCATGTAACATATTTTTTCTTTGGAATCTCAACCACAGGTTAGATAGAAGCAGACAGACAAAAAAAAAAAACCTTCATGAACCTGACCCTGATGACCTGAGAAATAGATATTACAAAGATGTCTGAGCTATTTGATGAAACATCCCTGCAGCCATCTCTTCTACTGGAGCTGCTGCACAAACATAATGAGTAGTTGACACTTTTACAGTGATTGTAGCTGGGGCAAAGACAGGTTAGAGGCCAAAAGAAGGAAATGGAAGGTAGCAACATATGGGTAACACTTATACATCTCTGGAAACTTTGTAACATGTTTGAAACATTTCAGCAGCTCATCTGCAATGATGAAAATGATTTTTTAAAATTTTTATTTATTTTTTTATTTATTTAAAATCAAACATAAAAATCTATTTCAACTTTCAGCACATTTTTCTTGGAATTTTCCATGAGAGAGTGAAAAAGTCCATGATGTTCTGTAGTAAATAAGGTGTGTACAAAAATATTTGAAGAATTTTGTATTGAGATATTAGGTTTTATGATATTGTATTGACTCCCAAAATCACTAGGAGTATCATCTCTTCACCCAAAGAGCAGCAAATGTTTTATTACTTTGCAAAGATTGTGCAAACCTAATAAATATTGAGACTATGATAAATGCAAATGCAGATTCCACTGTTCTGATTGCATATAAAAGCAAAAGATTTTACTGGTTTGATTCTCATGATCGTGTGTTCTTTATACGATGGTTTCCTAAAATGATATCTTCATAAAGTATATCTATACTGTATATCATCTTGTTTAGTGTAACCCCTGTATCATGATATGTATGCTATGATGAGATCCATGCTCTAAATATATGTGACAATTCATAAACGTAGACTAAATCTTGACTAGGATTAATAAACTACTGAAGTGTTTGCAAATATTTTGCAGACTCTCTGCAGGTGGGCTGTCTAAATAAAATACAGCTGAAAATTGTAATAGTAATCACAGTGAAGAATTCACCAAAGATGGCTCTAAAAGTGAAGCTAAACTCAAAGTAAAGATGATGAGTCGTGAGAGAAAGTGCCTGCCTGTGGGACCCCTGCATATTTTCCCTGGGTGAAACCAGGTGTGAGTATGAACCGTGAGCCAGACAGCTCCGGCAGGCTGCCTTTACCTGGCACAGCCCTGTCATTACTGTTAGCTCTCTGCCTGAGGCCATGGGATGCATGCAGAGCTGCACACTCAAACAGACATCCAGCATGGTCAAAGGTGACTCTGAATCAGGGACAGCATTTACATACACAAATTATTCTGTTTTTTTGTTATTATTATTCTGAAACAGACAATTTCATATTAAGCTGTTTATGGGCCTTTTAAGACACTGGATATCCCATCCCAGGTGCCAACAAAAAACTTTGTCACTTTGATCTCTTACATCCAGTTTCAAAACCTTACGAAACATGAAACAGATTCTGAGTAATGTATAACATTTTATATAATACATAACCAATCCATGAAGCAGTGCTGCACTTTCATAATAAAAGCATTCCACTGCCAGTGGCTCTGCAGTATGAATCCATGGTCTGTGTGTAATTTGCATTTCCAACAACAGGCAGACAGCAGTGCAATGAGTCAGAAGCATAGCATCAGTGCCACAGTCTTAATTTGACATTACTAGAGTCATTTATTAAAAATATGACAAATCAATTGTCTGCTTGACAGATTTCATGCCTCAAAAGTATCTTGTTTGACACTCCTTCTCTTGAGTTGAGTTTTAATCTGGCTTTATTCCACTTAGTATCTCTCAGGACATATGGCATCAGGCCATGTTTAGGGGCCTCATCATTACATACGTTCGCAATGATGGTTCATTTTAGGCTAATATATTTATTTTGTTTATTTATATGTGCCTTGTCAAACAGGATATAAAGTTTAGATAACCACAAGAACATTCCAATTTTCTCCACTGGTTTCATATGTAATTTACTTAAATATTTTTGTGTTTGCAGTTATATATAGTATGAATAATGTGCTATGTGGGGTAGAAAAATGTCTTACTTGTGTGTTTATATGCAGTGGTAGATGAAGTATTCAGATCCTTTGTGGAAGTAAAAATACTACCAGCACATTTTGAAATAATTCCATTGGAAATAAAAAATATGTATCTATGTAAGTAAGCAGTAAATACTGGCAAAATGTAATGTAATTATGAAACATCAAAGTGCTCATCAAACAGTAAAATGGTCCATGTTTTACTATTATGATTGTTGAATTAATGTTACTGTTTAAGGTTGTGCTGATTTGCACTATTTTATAAACTGTTGGTAATTTAATCTACAGCAGTTTGTGATGTTGCTATTCTGTGAGAACCAAGTATCTAACAAAAGTTAACCTTTATTGAAGACGTTAATACTTTATCCTTCAGTTTATCTTGTAGATGTTCATGCATGGCTTTTGCTTTTTTAGATCAAAATCTGTCAGATAAATGTGGTGGATTAAAAAAAAATGCCTCTGAGATGTACTGGAGTACTACCCTGGCACTGATAAGACTCATTCCTCTTAAATGAGTATTTGACTAGAACAAAGACTAATTGTAAAATGAGAATTAGTCTGGGTTCTCTCAACTCATTTTTTATTTCTAAGTCAAAATGCTGACAGGCTCAGACTTAAAATTCATTGGGCATGTGCAAAACTGTATATACATGTGTGCATACATGTGTTCACATGTATTTTGATCTGTTGTTAAATTTGGTTAACGTAAGGGGTAAGGCTGAGGTTTAAGATGAAGCCATGGAAACAGATGTAGAGAAATGTCAATGAAAACCTGTAACATGCACAAACATTTACATGCATTTTCATTCCATAAAAATCTCATAAATATAAAATGTCCATCTGGACTGTTTAACATTCTCAGTTAACTTTACTACATCTGTGTAAATGACTTTATAAGTCACATGCTGACTTCAGTTTAAACTTAAAATTAGCCTTCGTAAGCTTAACTACTCACTAATATTCATTCAATCTTGTTTGATTTTTAAATATTTTTAATGTAGCTTATTAATAAAAAAAATGATACAAAAGTTGCATGTATGTAAACAGTAAAACAATTAAGAGTATATAAGAAATAGAAGTTAAATTATTCTACTAAAACCTGAAATGTTCCAAGTAAAATTTAGTTAAATTACATACCAAAATTGTCTCAAAGGTACAAAAATGAAGTAGGTGCTAATCATCAGCAGAAAAGACTGCATCTGGACTTCTTACCGTCTTTATTAAAGTATTATTTATAGTTATGTTTTATATATTTGTAATATTTATTTATGTATTCTAATACTTACCATGGGCCCTGGGGGACCAGGAGGAGCAGGTGGGCCCTAAAAACAGACTGTCTCAAGCCTACAGTCTGACTGTATGTGGTTCTGCACTGAAAGTGATCATAAATAAACCAGATTTTAGTGTCTGAGTCCATTTACAGCTCCAAAATCAAATCCTCTGACTTTCTTTTGACCTGAACATAGACATCTGTCATTCTCTCCACCTACTCCTCCTCTCTCTTCCTGCCCTGTTATACTGCTTAAAATATGAGCTAATGGCGGGTTGTCAGCTGCTGAAGCTGTGGTGAGGTGTGGTGCTGTGGTTTGTTTTTAACAAGCACAGCCTCATAAGAGAGGGATTCCTTTGGCCTGTTCATTTATTTAACTGTACTTTACCATAAACCCATATGTTGATGCCGGCTCTTTGTTTTCTGCTGTCATCATATGGTTGAAAGGTGTACTGCAGCCTGTCAACACATAATCACATTCAGAAATAGAGGGGATTCTGGGTGTTTAGGTTTTGTAATCATGTGGAAATGTGTTGTAGTTGAACAAGAAGGTCAAAATGAAGATATGTATTTCTTTTGCAGCTCACTTGTTATAAATGATGTAAAAATATTATTGTGTGTGTAATGATTCAAAGCGTATTCATTAGATGTACAATAATTTGACTTGTTCAACTGTTGTTTGTAGTTTGATTAAACAGTGTTACATGTTGTTTACTGGCATAAAAAGTAAGGACAGCTTCTTCTTCTTCTTCTTCTTCTTCTTCTTCTTCTTCTTCTTTTTATTCTTCTTCTTCCTCTTGCTTCTCTCAGGGCCGTCCAGGACCTCTTGGTGAAGTTGGCAGGAGTGGGCCAGAGGGGCCTCGTGGAGGTCTGGGGCCTCAAGGGCCTAAAGGAGAGAAGGGCCATAATGGACTGAGAGGACCATCTGGCCCAAAAGGAGACAAGGTGAATTTCATCAGTTTATTCATTTTGATGATATGTTAGTTTTGTTTTTTGTTTGTTTGTTTCAGTTGTATTTGACTGTTTCTGCTGCAAAAATATATTTCATAACAATCCAAAATATCATTGTGCTTTAACTGCCCATTAAATGCTCATTTTCAACTGTGTCAGTTAAACTGTGACATTTAAACATTCATGATTCACATTCATACAAAAGTATACCTTTTTCTATATACAGTATTTGAGCACTGGAGCTCTTGCTTCAGGCTAGGGAAAGACATTAGTACTCATATAAACCATATAGTATGAAGGAAATAGGAGTATAACTTTCATTCATTTAAGGCTTACAAACTAAATTCACAAACTTTGATCCAAACAAAATGTTTCAGAATAATAGGAACTGTAGTGACATATTTTGACCACTGGGTGTCTCCGTGTTATTTGCTCATACTGTGTATGAACAGAATCAATTTTTGACTTCCACAGGGACCTATGGGAGTACCAGGGTTCCAAGGATCTGATGGAGTACCTGTAAGTGAACACATAAAGCATGTGAAGTATACAAGAACTTTTATGATACTTTTTTATACATTAAGACTTTTTATGTGTTTATGCATATTCTTAAATAAAACACAAGAAATTATTAAAGGTCTGTTAGTTTAGAATTCCTCAAACAATAGACAGTAGCATTATGACATAATTCCATAACATCGTATCTCCATGTTCAAGTAGCACGTCTACATTTTTATTTTTTTTTACATTGTGGTACTGCTACTTTTACTTGAGCTCTGAAACAATATGTGATTCTAGTTTTGGCAGATTTCACCCTCCACTTTCTTCATGTGTAGGGTCACCCAGGTCAGGAGGGTAGCAGAGGATTACCAGGACTGGACGGCTGCAACGGGACCAGAGGTGATCCTGGACTCCCTGGCTATGGGACAGGAGTACCTGGAATACCTGGACCCATTGTGAGTGAAAGCTGTGGCATGATGTCTTCTTCTTCTGTTGTACTTTTAATTACATTGCATTACAACAGTTAATTATATTACATATTTTAACAGAGTATATAGTAATCTACAACCTCAGACCTGTACATCTCAAATCAACATCCACTCTTTTCTGAGAATATTTGTTACATCTTAGCAATGTTCAAACCAATGTAGTGTTTCGGTCACAAAAATACATAAATACAATGCATAATACAATACAATACAGAAATGCAGACACTAGAAGATGTTTCCTTACATCCTAATGCAGCCTAATAACATGCATATTGGATTTACAGTTCTTCTGTTTAAACCTAACCCCAATCCTATTTTAAGGTTAGGCTAAACTAGGGTGGGAGTTAGGGTCAGGGTACGCAGAAAACGGTGGATGTTATTGAGTTAAATATATCTGTCATGGTACTAGTGATGAATTGCCCTCATGCACTTATCATAATGACCTAATATTACACATTATCTATAGAGATGAAGGTATAATAGCTCACTGTCAATATTTTTGACTTCCAAATTTTCACATATCATATGCTCAGTGGAGTTTGTTTTATGATGAGGAACTTAGCCCCCCTGACTCCTTTGTACTTCACACCCTGACAATATGTTGTATATTATTTAGAAACCACAGGATTAGTGTTATTCTTTAGATAGAGGTAGAACAGTGACATATCTTCTTCCAACAGGGACCTATTGGGCCAAAGGGTCAGAAAGGAGAACCTCGATACATCTCTGACAACACCATTGGGGTAAAGTCTCATTTTCCATCACTTTCCATCTTGATTAATGCATTTGCTTTGACACACTATAGTTGAGACTAACAGATGGCGGAAACCAGTTGGAAATGTGTCAGTTACAGGTTGAAAAGGATGTCAATATGGTCTCAGACATCATGAAATCTATTTTGTGACACATTAAAAGTAATGGTCACTGCAGTGTTGTTAAGAACATGAAACTAAACATTCAATGTGCCAGACCCATGTTGACCCACTCTTGTGTTGGAGTATGTAATGATCCAGTGGTTTGTTGACTTAAACTCCATTTATAAGTTAACAGTAGCAAGGGTTAAATATTTGAGCTCAGAAACAACCATTAGGATTTTTATTTAAAACCATCCGACCAAAGTCCTCTGTGTAGAAAGCAAATTACAGTCAGGTATTGTGAATGTAGGCAGTTGTTAGCCTAGAAAATGTTTTTGTCCATATGTGACCTGTATTCAATCTGTTAAAGACAGTTTGAACAGCACAAACCCAATTTTTTCAAATCCGAACACTTTCATGTGTGGACCTAAATCCAATATTTTGCAGTTTTAACGGCCAGGTCTCATTTATCCGACCTTTTCATCATTGAAATGCAACAAACGTCACAATTCTGTGTCCCAGGAGGAGGAGCGTTGGGAAGATTTTACTTCCATAAACACAGTGCATGCCTGCATGGTCACGTATTATGTCAGGACCGCTTTTGCACATGCGGGACACTTAAGGGTCACATTCAGTTCATACTCTAACTGATAGAAGTCGCATTTAATGTGTAATATGAATGAGCACACACAAAAATCAGATTTCACCAAGAAATTGTGCATTAAGACCTACTGTCTGAACGTAGTCATGATGAATCTTTAATGAAGAGCCTCAGAGTGGAGCCGTCTCACAATGAAAAGAAAACACCTGACAAGAAACTTTCGATGAAGACTAGTATGAGATGAAACTATGGCTCGTCAGATATTTATAGTTGTCAGATTTATAGTATTTAGAGATTTAGAGTCAATCATTGTGTGTTTTTCAGAGTATTCCAGGTTCACCAGGACCAGATGGACCACCTGTGAGATTTTCCATTTCTTCCTACTTAATAACAGTATTCTCCTTATGTTATACTGATCCTCTAACAATTAAATATATACATATACTATTACAATTTTTGTTTATTCTCACTTTCATATATGGAATATTTGTGAACTATACTTAAAAGTAAAAGAATATAATTGTGTAATAGTGTTTGTAAATTCCCTTTTGATGTCTTTTATTCCCATAGGGTTTCAGAGGTCCCGTGGGTCCAGAAGGTCAGCAAGGACCAAGGGGGCCTGATGGATTCCCTGTAAGAAAATCATTTATCTTTTTTTTTCTGTCTAAGTGGCGCAGTGTATAGTTGTATAATAAATTCCCAGTTTATATGAATAAACAATAACTTAATAACGTTGTGAAAATGTAAATGTGTTAAAAATGTAACAATGTAACAAAGCATTTGTTAACTTATCACATGAAGTACAGTTAATAAATTTAATATGAATAAAGTTTATATTAATTCATTTAAATGGTTTTTGTGTGAATAAAATAACATTTAATTGTTCCATAACAAATCATCATAATTCTGATCTATCTTGAATATTCGATGTTATTGATTTTATTAGATGCTTTTAATTGATATGCTTCAGAATGTGTTGTGTAAACCATCAGAGAAAGTGGAGCTGAGTCTTTTGTCTGTTTTTAGGGCCCACCTGGTCCTCCTGGTCCCCCAGGGCCCATGGTAAGTAATAGAATACAATATACACTGAACAAAAATATAAACGCACCACTTTTGTTTTTGCTCCCATTTTTCATGAGCTGAACTCAAAGATCTAAAACTTTTTCTGTGTACACACAAGGTTTATTTCTCTCAAATATTGTTCACAAATCTGTCTAAATTTGTGTTAGTGAACACTTCTTCTTTGCTGAGATAATCCATCCACCTCACAGGTGTGGCATATCAAGATGCTGATTAGACAGCATGATTTTTGCACAGGTGTGCCTTAGGCTGGCCACAATAAAAGGCCACTCCAAAATGTGCAGTTTTATCACACAGCACAATACCACAGATGTCACAAGTTTTGACTGTGCGAGGAAAATGGTGGTCACACCAAATACTGACTGGTTTTCTGACCCCCCTGGACCACCCAATACAGTAAAACTGCACATTTTAGAGTGGCCTTTTATTGTGGCCAGCCTAAGTCACACCTGTGCAATAATCCTGCTGTCTAATCAGCATCTTGATATGCCACACCTGTGAGGTGGATGGATTATCTCAGCAAAGGACAAAGGAGAAGTGGTCACTAACACAAATTTAGAAAAATTTATGAACAATATTTGAGAGAAATAGGCCTTTTGTGTACATAGAAAAAGTTTTAGATCTTTGAGTTCAGCTCATGAAAAATGGGAGCAAAAACAAAAGTGGTGCGTTTATATTTTTGTTCAGTGTATAAAACATAACTATAAATAATACTCTATCATAAGGCAGTAAGAAGTCCAGACAGAGTTATGGATAGCATGGTTATTGTTGCTCAGCTTTATCAAATTATGTGATCATCCAAGTGCATGTCGTTAACCTTATTTGTTTTTAGGGGAGCCGAAGTTATGGATATGAAGGAGAGAAAGGAGACAAGGTATGCAATGTGATAAGTGACTGGTGTATTATTTCAATAAGGAGAAGTACATGTATTTAGATAGCTGAAATTCTTTGTTATTTCATCTCAGAGGTGTCAGGATTTCAGAGGAAACGTAAAATCCACAATATTTATCTTACATTAGCAGACAAATATGCCTTATTTATACTGTTATTAGTCTTGCATGTTATTATGTAACTAGGTTACATAAAGCCAGAAGGGCCTATTTTCATCCAGTTTTTTGTGTTTTTATTATATTGATGTGAATTCTATGCTTCCCTCATTATATCAATAAACCAACTGCAGAGTCAGGCTTAAAGTACTCTAGCTGGGTCCTTCTGTTATGTGTGTATGCACAGGAGTGTGTATGCATTTCTGTGTGTGTGCACATGCATGGATGCTTGAATGTGTTTGTTAGAATGCACTGGTTGGCTATAATATTGTGCATGTTTAAATAATCTGTTTTTTGCACTTCTTCCATCCAGCACATTAATTAACCTTCCATCCATCCTTCCTTAACCCAACCCTGCATCCTCCACCTCCTCTCTGCATCCCCCACATTGACACATGGGCTTGAACTGTTTGGTGCATCCTTTCCCTGTTTGATAAAAGAATTATGAAATGAACCTCTATTTGATTCAGTCTGGTTTGTTCTTTCAAGTGATCTGTGCTGCTGCTGAGACAAGTCACAAACTCAGGAAGATGCCCAGCTTTCAAAATACTCTAATGTTTTATTCTGATAAGAGTTCAAGTCTCAGTTCAGAATTTGCAGTGATTTATGGAATTGCTATGTAAGCAGTTTGATCCTTCTCCTCTTCACTGCAAAGTATGATTTGTGGTTTGTCCAGTGGCATTTCTCTCACTGTTAAATGACAGTTTGAAGATTTGACATGATGGAGTTTGCTTTTAAAAGTCAAATCAAACAAGCCTGTTTATGAATTATTGAGTTTGCATATATAGTATTGCTGCATATCCAGAAAAAAACATGTGAATAATAAATAGATTTAAATTCCTGTACTACTATCTAAACTCCCATCATGGTCAAATTTCTGAGCTGTCACTGTGGAGGACAGTCTTTGGACTGTGACTGGTGGCTGGAATCACTTGCTCCTACTTCCTGCATTGCTCTGTTTTTTCTTCCCCCTTAATCACATTTGGGTATTTGGGCATTGAATTCAATTGTTTGTAGTTTATTAGCCTGCTCTTTGACTCCCCAACCTGAAACCCACTCAACTCCCCACCCACCCATTTCATTTCATGTGAACAGCAATCACACGGGGGTACTAACTGTCACCATCACCACACACTGCATGCATATTATGTTCAACCAAACCTTCAAACATGGTTACTGCAGATTCAAGGCTGACGTGAACATGGAAACAGCTGGAATTACTATTTAATCTGTTGAAGTTCAAGTTCATTCAAATAAACTTTTGCAGTATCTATAATCTTCTTTCATTCTAACTATCTATCTATCTATCTATCTATCTATCTATCTATCTATCTATCATTGAAAGTATGTGGACAAAATTATTTACTTTTAATATACTTCTACTCAAGTACAAGTACTATCAGCAAAAGATACATTTTTTTATTATTTAAAATTACTACTATGAAAATCTATGGTGGAGCTCAGTAAAACTACTTTATATACTATTATGTTGTTGAAGCCCCGGAATACATCATATTCTGTAAGATGTGCATTTGTTTGAAAACCATGCAGAGCTGCATTTGCCAAACTTAAATTAGGACCCAAAATTGTCACAGACCTGTTTTTATCTGGTCCCCAATATGTCGGGTAAAATGCAAAACAATGCTATCATTTGACATTTTATCTTATTAAAATGGAAGCTTACAGTATAGTGGAGTACCAGAGGTAATGTTGACTGTGATATCTGTGGCCCCTTCACTCTCAGTCACTCTAGAACAGGGGTCGGCAACCCTGGTCCTAGAGAGCCACTATCCTGCATGTTTTAGATGCATCCCTCTTCCAGCACACCTGCTGGTCATTATCAGGCTTCTGCAGAGTTTGATGATAGGCTTATCATTTGTTTCAGGTGTGTTGGAAGAGGGATACATCTAAAACATGCAGGATAGTGGCTCTCTAGGACCAGGGTTGCCGACCCCTGCTCTAGAACATATACATGATAGGTGAAAGATAAGGAGGACTCAGTATCAAAAAAAAAAACAAATGTCCCTGTGGAAAAACAAGCCAATAAGTAAATCAGTGGTGTCTGAGTTTATTGGTGAGGTTACATGCTGAAATCTAACAAACATCCCTCAACTGCTTTAGCAGGGACATTCCTACCCAGACTCATTTCTTAAATTAATTTATCTAGCAAAAGTCAGTGAAAAATGTAGGTGTAGATATTAATACAGTTTATTATGTTTTGTTTTGTTTTTTTATGCAAATTTGTGTCCTCTATAGAAAAATACAGTATATAAATAATTAAGCCAGCTGTACAACAATTTTAGCCCTCATTTCAATTGTATCAACACTTTTAGACTCTGATTGAGACAAGTACTATACCCCATTGATGCTCATAGACCATATTAGCAGTTGGTCAAAAAAATCTTTAAAAGGTTTCCAGGAGCCAATTAGCACTCAACATCAAACCTGGGGCTCCACATTACTTTTGGATGTGAAATCTTTGTACAGTATCTACTTATTTATTATGGTTTATCTCACTGTCTCATTTCTCTTTCCCTTAAACTCTATAATTTTTTCAGTGTCTTAAATCTTTACGGTCTACCTCTACCAGTCTACTACTAAAACCTCACACTATTTCCTCTCTGCCCCTTACCTATGATTGGCTAACAGTGTGTTGTGTGTATTCCGGACTCCAGGGTGAGGTGGGTCTTCCCGGACCCAGTGGTACTCCCGGCGACGGGTCGTTAACAAGCGAACAAACTCTCACTATCTACAAAGGAGATAAGGTAACAGCAGAAGGAAAGGAAGGAGTCGAGGTTATAGCATTTCATGACGTGCAAACACACACATACACACATACGGTGGGGTAAAAAATGACCTCTGTAAATGAAGCAGGAGTGTTAAAAAGTAAAGAGTAAAAGAGGAAGAGGAGCAGTGATTGCAACAGATGTTACAGCCATGGAAGAGAGGGTGTGCTAGTGTGAAAAAGGAGGCTTTTGGGAAAAGGAGGAACAGTCAGTTTGGATCAATGCAGTATAAATCAGCTCTGGAGGCAGAAAAAGACATTATTTTAACACCAGTCAATCAATATAGTCAACTTCTTTTTCAAGGATCAATGTTCATTTGAAATACCATCATTATTTACACACTACATACTGTATATTACAAGTCATCACTTATATTGCTATATTTACTCATATAAGCTAGAACTGTGTACATGATCATCGTTTACTTAAATAAAAATGGTGCTTGATGTTTGAAACAGAATTACATATTGTCGACATAGGGGCTGCCTCAATCATTCAGGTACAAATTAATATTATTAGTATAGGTTAGCAAGTTTATTTTAGCATATGTCTGTAATGCAGCACACGGCATTCTTTGATAAACTTCAATTGGTTTTGATAATAATTTTGGATGTTTTAATTTTCTCAACTTAAAATATTACAAATTGCCACTCTAAGGATATTAAAGTTGAATCCATCTGTGATTGAAAAAACACAGAATGCAACTTGTCCAGTAATTCTGTATCAAAAATCTGGAGACAATTTTATTTAAGTAGCCTAAACTTTAACTATGATCTGGCATCAGTTTAAATGTTGGTCTTCTTGCATTCTTTCAGAGCAACATCCAAATAACCTAACTCAAGATTAAATTCTATACTGTAATCAAACATAATGAATCCATTTAAATATCAAAAAGTAAGGTAAATAAACTCAAAAATCTCAGTTATATGTCAAGTGTGGCATTGTCTTGAGTGAAGAGTGCTCCTGTCACTTATTCACATTTGCAGATATTTATTTCAGAGTATACAGTTTTCACTATATTTTCGTCTGCTCCTGCACACCCAAAACCTTATAATTATGGTACAATTTGACCACCCCAAACCTCAGATCATTTCTGCCTCCAGAGATTACTTAACCAAAAGCATTTAATGTCTGTCCACACTGACTAGCCTCTCTTCATCACCCTAAAGTTCTCTCCTCGCTCACACCTCCTATCATGCACCCTTTACAGTCCCAGAGTCGTCCTCCGGTCAACAGCTCCTCATGTCTCCCCTGATCGCTCTCCAACATCCCGTCCACCCCCCCACCCCCACCCCCCTTTTTTCGCCTCGTGCCCATCACAGCATCGATCAGTGTAAACAACTCTCTCTTCCTTGGTTACGGTATCCAGGGCGATGTGGGCTTGCCCGGTGACCCTGGCCAGCCAATGATCAATGGCGTTGTGGAGTTTGTGGGTTTTCCCAAAGGAGACAAAGGAATAAAGGTTTGTTGGAAAACACAGCTTTCGGGATGGCATCATGTGACACAAAGGATTCAAGTTTAGTCTCAACAGAAATGTGTCCATTAAGCCTCTATCCTGCTCTAATAAATGTGTAGATTCTCACTCATGTATATAATAAATCCTAAATTCTTGAGTGAAAGACAACTAACTTGAGGAAACAAGTTCAGCTTTTCTTTACAAAAGCACATTGCAGACTTTGAAATATGATATTTTTGCTCTTTCTGTATTTCATTTGATCGTTTCTTTGTCTGTAATCCATCTTATCACATACACACATCTTGACTAAATGCATTCATAATCAGTTCTTTAATTCTAAGCATTTAATTTCAACATATTCATCATCTTTTTGTTCAGTTAACTGAATCTTGTTGTTAGGATGATGTCTAATATCACAGTGATTTTGGAGTTTCTTTTTTATTTGTTTTATTATACACACACACACACACACACACACACACTGTCCTTTAAGATTAACTATCCATTATGTCTTTGTCTAAACATTTAAAGCTGTCATGTACCTCAGAACAAAAAAAATGCACAAATATGTACACCATGGTACCACATAGCCTTCAAATGGTGCAAGGATGAGATGTACTGATTTTTGTGCAACAGGTTGAAAAACATCCCTGGAATTAAGAGATATGTTGGAGGCAAAAATATTATCATCTGAAGTAAAGGAAGTGCTGCATCTTATACCCCAGGAAGCTACTACTCCAGAATGTGACCACTTTGAGCAATGTTCTCTGTTTGGACGCAGTAATCAATATAATGTACATGGACAGCGGGTGAGGCTTGTAACTCAATGAGCATCGTCCCAACCATGAAGCACATAGGGGGATTTTTTAAGTTATTCAGACTGTGTTTAAGTTAACCTATGACCTCTTCAGTGTTGTTGGCTTTGTACACTATCTTGTACATTATTTACTTAACACTGACCTTTGTGCCATGGTTTTAATTGTGAGGATCATTTAAAATCAGGATCATCATATGAATTTTTCACTGCTTATTATCAGGGTCAAACCTTGAATAAATCACTTTATTATTTTTTCAGGGCTATGCAGGTTGATTTATTGTAGTGAAATAACCTCAACCCTTTTAGCAAGTCTGGATTGGTGATAAGATAAGATAAGGTAAGATAAGATAAGATAAGATAAGATAAGATAAGATAAGATAAGACTTTATTGATCCCACCATGGGGAAGTTTCACAGCTGACAGCAGAAACATACAACACACCAGTGCAAGAGAAAGACAGGTAGAAAAAAGCAGAAGTGAGAGTGAAATATAAAGGAAAAATAAGAAATTTGGTATTTATATGAATATTTATATAAATAGAGAATTAGAGTAAGTTATAGTAATATATGCTCTGGAAAATGGCCTGAATATTACTGACAGTTTCACAAAGATGGTGGTTTTTAATCCTCAGCATGAGGATGATCTGACTGATTTACCTTGAATTGCTCTTCACTCTACCTGGTCGAATTATCCTACAATCTGCTTCAATCTCACCATGATCCACACAGTATTTCTCTCAGCTGTGAAGATCTTGTGTTCATACATACCTGACCAGTATCTTTTTAGTGTGTTGTTACTGTCACATAAAATCCAACAACCAAAATCCCACACACAACTTTAAACTGGATTCCACTGTCTGTGTTTATTTCTAAAAGGGTGAACCTGGTC
The DNA here is from genome assembly GCF_902148855.1 of Sphaeramia orbicularis. Lineage (NCBI taxonomy): Eukaryota > Metazoa > Chordata > Actinopteri > Kurtiformes > Apogonidae > Sphaeramia > Sphaeramia orbicularis. Next base: position 7,420,081 of record NC_043974.1, on the reverse strand, counting down.
CAAAGGGATTCCGTGGTTTTCCTGGCCTTCCTGGCCTACCTGTATGTGCTTTTATTTTTCCTCCAGATGTATGAGTTTGATTGAATGTTATTTTAGTCATTACAATTTGTAAAAAGCAAGAAGCACTCAACTGACATGATGCTGACATATTTGCAGGGGCCTTTTGGTTATAAAGGTGAACTTGGAGAGAAAGGAATTCCTGGATACCCAGGGGCAAGAGTAAGAGACTCTTTATTTCACACACTTTGACATTTATTTAGGATACAGTATAGAGTTCCATGTTGTGGTTGTAAATATAACTTTATGCCTTAGTCAAATTGCCTTTCTTTTTTCTTTTATTATCTCTGGTTTCCACAAAAAGGGTTTTCCAGGTTTAAATGGGGTCCCAGGTGTTACAGGACAACAGGTGAAGTATTCAAGATATTAAGGTATTTCAAAAACTGAATTTGAATGTATTTTGCAAAGAGGCAAATATCGAACATTAATGAGCAGTATGGACTTTAATTTAATCCAACAACATCAACAATTCCTCCGATTTCTGACATTGTTTAACATGTTTGACATTTTACAGACTAAATGGCTGAGAAAAATGAGTGAAAAAATGTATGGGTCAACCACTCATCTATCATATAAATTATAACTACATTTGTTTCCATACACAGGGATACAGGGGTAATCCAGGCTATCCCGGGCAACCAGGATACATTGGATCTAAGGTTAGTGGATGCTGAGTGTATGGGTTTTCCTGCAGGCTCTGACAAGATCAGGAAGATAAATCAGGAAAGGAAAAAATGTTTAAAACAGAAACCTGTACAATTTGCCAGTTTGTACAATTTGTTTTGTAGTTTTCCTTTTTTGCTGTGGAAAAAAATATAGATATTTTATAATATGCATGATCATATTAGAATTGCATTTAAGTGAAAAATAAACCCAAAACATAGTCTTTGTGCAGTACTTTCACTTAACCATCAGGTGGGGTATTATTATTATTATTATTAGTAGTAGTAGTAGTAGTAGTAGTAGTAGTAGTAGTACTAAGCTAGTGTCTCCCTAGGAAATAAATTTACAAAACTACATCTTTTTATTGTTTTTGAAGGTGGTGGTAGAAAAGTTGATTTTGGTGGCCTGCATAGAACCAGTTTAGCCATTGGCCACTGTTTAAATGTGTGAGCTAAGCTACTGTCATGATGCTACATTAGCAAGCTCATATTTACCTTACAGATGTGGGATACTATGAGTCTTTTTACAGATTGTTATCTAAAATGTGTGTCCCAAACTGTCCTACTAATTGTATTCCTTAAGCACAATTAATTTATGAGCAAACTGGCAAAACAACGGGTTTTTTTGGTGCCTTTAGCTTCATATGTCTGAATTGCAAACCCCTCACAAGATTACAACAAATGTAATAATGTAACCCATTTGTGATGCCTTAAATATATGTTCAGCATGTGCAAAAAGATAAATTAAACTGAACTTAAGTTTGCATTTCCTTTATTTTTGTGTTTTTAGGGAGACCAGGGAGACCCTGGACCACCAGGGCCTCCTGCTTTTGTTGATAATCTGGGCACTGCTGTTCAAGGTAACACAAATATTACATGCAAACTAATAATGTACCAGAGGCTGTATATCATCAATTTTGTTGACCCTGTTCTCTTTCCTGCCCAGGACTACCAGGTGAATCAGGTCTTCCTGGTATTCCTGGTGCCCCCGGTGACCAAGGATATCCAGGGTTACCAGGACCTCCTGGCCCACCAGGAATAGGCGGTGGTTTTGGTACAGGTAGTACACACGGACAAACATATTGCTTGAAGTAGTAACTCAGCCAGTCTGTCATTCAGCCAGTCACAGTGGAAATGTGTGTTCATTATGTGCATTTATAAACACAAGTAGCCCTCTTTAAGCTGAGAAGATGCTTACTCCCGTACTACCACATCACACATCAATCTTTATGAAGTACATGCAGTGACTGATTTGAACTGCAGTGTCAACCCTCACATTCACAAATTACATATCATAGTTTCCCTATGGATTTTACAGTTTTTTTCTTGTGATTTTTTTGGTTGGTGCTTTCTGCACTAAAACAGTTGTCAAGTTATTAAGAGAGATCTGCTGTACTGAAAGTCTTAATGAACAGAGGGAATCTGTTTTAATAAAATAATAGAAGATCAATTTATAGCTGCTTCCATTTGATTCTTTGTTGTGTCTTAAACAAGTATATTTACTATTTTAAGCTCAGAGACATGGTTCTGATGCTGCTGATTTTAATCTGAAAGGGCTTCAGTTTGAGAAAAATGTCCTTTTAACTTCAAATTGTTGAATCTGTGTGACCTACAATGTGCAGTTTGCTGAGTCTGTATTGCCATTGTTGACTTTTGATGTGTCCTGCTGCCTTCATATTAGGAAATAGGGCTCCCCTCTTCCAAGTTAAGGAAATCTATGGTGAACAATTAAAGAATGGGTAGCACTCAGGCTCTTTCTCTTTAGTTTTTGATTGTTTTTCAACACAAATTGTCCCCATATTCAGATTTTGTGCATCAACTCCGCTCTTCTGAAGTAAAAATGCCTGAGTTTGACACTAAGAGTTCATGTTTAAACTCAGAGTTTTGCTTAACCCACATTCTGAGACTGACCCCCATGAAATTTCCATTTTTTAAGATCACAAAATATGCAGCTTAGCACTTTAGTCAACCAGGGATATCGGTTATCTTCTCTCTTGTTGCTCCACATATGTAGGCCGTCCTGGACTTCCAGGGTTTCCCGGAACTCCAGGTCCAGTGGGAGAGAAAGGAAATCCAGGTTTCCCAAACGTCGGCCCCGAAGGACAGCCTGGTGCACCTGGTCTCCCCGGACCCCCTGGCCTTCCTGGACCTCAGGGCCCATCCAGTATGTTCACACAAAACCAAGTCATAAAGCTGCCTTGTTGTTCACACACAGGTGGACAAGAGAAGAAACATCCTATAATGAAGCAGGAGTCAACAAACAAACAAAAACATAGAGCTTTAGATTCTTAATATGATAGTATTTCAACCTTGAGTAGTTGTTGTGGATCTACTATTTTGTTGTTAAAGTCTTTTTGGTGCTGTTTGTTTAAGAAATAATATTGCTACAAGTATTTTTGGGGGAAAATTTCAGAAAAAAACTCAACACCACAATTGGCTCAAAATAGTGCTCTGAAATAATGTTAAAATGTGTTTTCCAGTTTTACCAGCCATTCAAGTGACCTTTTTGGTAGAAGTACAAAACACAAATAGACTTTTCCACCTCATGGCTGACTGACTTTACTGTCCTCCAAGGCTTGTCCGTTGAACCCTGCATCATCTATCCTGAGTTGTCCAGGCCATATCCAGGTATCATAAAGGCAGCTATATTGCTATGATCACCATGGCAATATTAAGCCTGCCTCAGCAAAATTAAAACAACAAACACAACTTCCAGCAGGCAGTATCTACCTGCCAAAATGCTACTTTTTATGCTGTCCTCTATGCAGGGTGTGGTGGTAAGTATAGCTGAAAAGAGCGCAGAATCTTATAAGCTTCAGACTTGGATGGGAAGGTCTCTCTCCTCCAAGCTGCTTTACTCACCATTGGCCACAAGGTGTCGCCTCTGAATCTAATTCAATGATTTTACATAGACATCAATGCATGGCAGCAGCCTTTGGAACAGGGTTTGTTTTTCTTTTTTTGGCACAAGCACATTAAACAGTGAAAGACCTGTAACAAAATGTTTTCATTTTGGTTTGAGTGTGTAGTTGCATTGTATGCAGGACATACTGTATATTTTATAGTGTGGTTCTTTTAGTTTAATAAATCATTTCATGCAGAATTAGATACATGTATTGTTTGTATTGTGTGTAGGTGCCAAACTGCCAGATGCTATGCATGTTGCTTTGGCAAATACTGTAGCTCTTAGTCTTTATAGTCAATGTAAAATCATTGAATTAGTTCATACTAAGTATAAAGCTGATTTATATTTCATTTTAAGATATAAATGTTATCATGCTTTAAAAAAAAAAAAAAGCATCTGTCATCTTGCAAAAGCAGCTTAAATCTTTATAATGCATACTGACCAAATAAACTAACCTGGATTTCACACTGTGACACCAATTATTCCTACTCAGATCATTAAATTTAGAGGAAAGTGCATATAACAATAACTGAGACCCTTACTAGTATCAGTAAGTGTGATTTGGCTTAAGATCAAACAGTGTGAAATCTTAAACTCTCAGAGCTGTTGGTGGTTCATTGAACTTCTGATCAAATGATTGATCTTAACTTTGTATCTGTGTGTGTCACTGCAGGTCCTGGGACTGCCCCCATTAGTATCCCAGGACAGCCTGGACTGCCTGGCGCCAGAGGGGAGCCAGGTTCCGTGGGATACAAAGGCTTCAGAGGTACACACACAAATTTTTGTATCACTGTTTACACATATCTTCATAAACTACTCAATTATTAATAACAAAGTAATAATACCTCCAAAGTGTGATTTTTTAGAGTTAGACATTACTAACTCTGTAGCTACGTTGGTTTTGGTTTAGATTTTCTAGATTTTCTGTATAAGCTGTCATTTTGATGTGACAAAAAAGCAGCACACTTAACTAATGACAATAATTGCAGAACCAAACTTATAAAGATTACATATTTATAAGGGTGTCACACAAAGTGAATGAATGTTTAGGCTATTTGCTTAAACTGGCAAATACGCAACAGGATATTTGACCAATTTAGACAAACACAGTGCATATACAAACAAACCATTTATGAGAAATATCAAAACTCTATCAAAACTCTAATCTAAACCTGTTGTAGACTAAACTCAAACATTCCTCCTTGTTTGCATGGACTTACACTGGGTGCTTGTATCAGTGAAAGTCTTGCAGTGTCTTTGCCTCTGACAAATGACCTCTCATAGCTGTTTTAATTTTGTTGGGAATGAAGAATCCTTGCTCTGCTGGAGTCTTTAATGACCAATGACAACAAAACATACAATTTTAGATTTTCAGGAGTCTGATTAAAGTGGTGAACTTTATTATTTGAGATGTGACATTTCTCCCAGAGTAGTAATCAGACACCTGCAAGACTCAGCTGCAGATTTAGAGATTGCTGTATGTGAACTTCTTAAAGTTATGATGGATTCCCTCACTGGTATAGTCTGTGAATATGGTAGATGTTTCTGTCGTTTAAAAAAAGATCTGAAAATAAAATGGCAGAAAATATCTTGTCATTACCACTCTTGCTCATATACTTTACATATTTTTAGACTCTCCCTGTTCTCCCCTCTTCAGGTGATCCAGGTGACTGTGCCTGCGTGGGAGGTAGTGGTCCAGGATTGCCAGGGTTATCTGGACCCCCAGGAGCCAATGGTAGCCCTGGCTTCCCTGGACAAAAGGGTGAGCCTGGTGACTCTGGTTCACCTGGCTTTGGCGGCCCTCAGGGACCTCCTGTAAGTTTATTGTTACACAGATCTCTGTTTTAACTGACAAGCATGATCACTTAAACTATACAGGAGCATAAACAGGAGCAGAACTTATACATGTCAGTTTAAGGCACATTTCACAAAAATTTGACTCCTCTATCATTTATCCTGCCTACCCTCCAGGGTCGTGCTGGAGAGAGGGGTGTCTTTGGCCGTAAGGGAGAGAAGGGGACATCTTACTACCCCAACCTTGGGTTAGGAGTGAAAGGAGAGATTGGAGCACCTGGACCGAGAGGACCTACAGGTGAAACAGGGAAACCTGGCCGGGATGGACTTCCTGGTTTCCCTGGATCTCCTGGACCCCCAGTGAGTATTAAGACATGCTGTATTCATAGAATGTTAGAAAAATAAGTTTTACAAAAGCAGGAATGATGAGATGTTTCCTGTCTTTTTCTGTGTTGCTGATAAGTTTCTTTTTTCCTTTCCAGGGTGATGCTGGTTTTGGCACAGTTGGAGAAAAAGGTTTCCCAGGATTTCCAGGTTCAAAGGGCCGTCCTGGTAGCCCTGGGGAACCTGGTGTTGGCTACGCAGGAACACCTGGCTTTCGTGGAGAGCCTGGAGACCCCGGTATTCCTGGTCTGCCTGGGCAGCCAGGTTTTCCTGGAGAAAGAGGTAAGTGAGTAAATAAAGTAAATGAGGTTTGGATGTTGTGTTCTTGAATATGAGTGGGATATGTATATTGATATATGTGACTGAGAAAGAAGTAAACAAGAAACTGTGTGTGTGTGTGTGTGTGTGTGTGTGTGTGTGTGTGTGTGTGTGTGTGTGTGTGCGCGTGTGTGTATGTGTGTGTGTGTGTGTGTGAGGGTGTGTGTGTGTGTGTGTGTGTGTGTGTGTGTGCGTGTGTGTGTGTGTGTGTGTGTGTGCGTGTGTGAGTGTGTGTGTGTGTGTGTATGTGTGTGTGTGCTTCAGAGAGAGACAAAAACATTTAAGAGAAAGAAAGTGAGCGTCAATGCAAGGATGTCATGCTATTTTTTCCACAGGCCAAAACCATGACCATACATCCATCTCATCCCATCACTGTCATGTATAGTAGTTACCATAACAACCACATCCTAACACCCTAAACCATTAGAAGATATTTCTGGGGATAAACAGTTCGCAGTTTGTCCCTGACTTCATCACCTAAAGGGCCAAAGTGGCTCTTGTTACATTTTCTCTAATGAAGCAGCTTCCTGCCCTTCATGCCTCAGTTGCAGCAGCAAACTGTTAACTACATGATTAATGGTCTCCATTAATGTGCTTACACACTTCTTCTGCAGCCAATAATCTATAATCAACAAACTGCTTCATTAGTTGACTGATTGATGCTCATTGATACAATGTAACTGCTGATAGCGTAACAACAACTGTGCTTCTTTAGTCTCAGAAGAGGTGATTTTATTGGAGAAAAATCAACCAAAATTCTAATTCACAAAAAACCTACAAATACTTTTTATTTGAGTGGTTTTGTTAGCTGGTGTTGTTTAAGGGGCCATGGTTTAACAATTAGGATGAATATTGTGTAGGACATAATCACATGTTGCTATCATTGTTTTGCAAATCAAAGCATTGAGACATTCCTATCAACTGCTTCAGTAATTCTCAAAGTATGTTAAAAGTGGGAGATGGAAGGTCATTTACAATATATTGAAAACAAAAAAAATATGAATTTAAATTTTTGGACTTATGTTATTGAATATGAAATTACCATTAATTATTTTTGCTGAGTATATTTACATATTATTTATGTTTTAAAAGTTTCCAGAACTAATGAAACAAAACCATGAGGTCTAAATTATGTTCTTTTCTTCATTTATCTAAACTCCTTTCAAGCTTAGCAGGAAAAGATTTACCATGGAATGTGGCTATTAGGTATCAAAAGGCAAGCTCTCAATAGACAAACAATCTTAACAACTTCATTATTGAGAGATAAAAATGAACCAGTGAAAACCAAATAAAGTAATGGATGAGGCCAACATATACCATACAGTGTGTAAAAACTCAACAATGAAAAAAAAAGTCTTTAAATAATCTTTGTTCTAAGATACACCAGCAGACAATGTGATTTTTTTTTTCCTTCTTCACTGAGACTAAATGACACAGAAACCTCCGCAGCAGCTGGCCACTCATCTTCAGTATGAATTTTTTCCTCTCATACAATGATGCTAATGCAAAACAACTGATTCAGTGATGCTTTTAATATGAAGGGTATTGCCCCTCACAAGAGCTGAGAGAGAACCAAAAGAGAGACATGAATAAATTTATGCAGCATCTCATAGCTTGATTTTGGCTTTTTTTTTCCCACTTTGATCAGCCAAAGTCCCTCTTATCGCTCTCATCTTGTAGAGGGAAATAACCTGTATTCAGCACCTTTACATTGAAGCAAGCATTTTATTATATGCTTTTGCCTTAACTGCCTTGACTTAATTAAACTGATTTTCTGATATCTGTTTGATAAAAAGAAATAAAAATTGCTTGATTGGCGCATGCAAATGACCCTGACTGGCTTTGTATGCTGCCACCCTCTACCCCTCTCTCTCTCTCTCTTTCTCTCTCTCTCTCTCTCTCTCTCTCACTCTCTCTCTCTTCCTCTGTTTCTACCTCACCCTCTATCCATCCATCACCTCTCCATTTCTCTGACCTTCCTTGTGCATGTGTATCTGTCCAGGTGAAAACAGCTGTGGAGGGGTTATTGACGCCGGAGAGGGAACGGGTGGGTAACTAACTTTTTCATCCACCAGCTCAAATCATGTCCAGGGGACAGAAATTGTAGCTTTCAGTTAGCCTAGCAACTGGTGGACTCATAAAAAACCCTAACATTAAGCAGTAGAGCAAACAAGATTTAGTTACGTTCATGTACAGAAACAGAAATTACAGAATATTTGTCTTCAACTTGGAGATAACAAAAGACCAGGATAATTTATTTTACTCATAATAACTCCATTGCTTCATGTATTATCAGTGAATGATTTACAGAACCAGTGTGAAGGACTTTGTGGCCTCTGTAAGTCAGGTTGCAGATAGCAACCAAGTGACTATCACCCCAATATGCAAACTGGAGGAGAGCCTGCTCCCTATGTATATGTAAACAGGGTTTCTAAATGTCTTTAAAATGTCCACAATAGAATAATCAGATCATGTGGAAGAAAAATAATTAAAAAAAAATAATAGTTATAATAACTTCAATGAGACTCAAGAACAGTACATTCAGTGCTTAATGGTTGAAGTCTCTTGAAAATAATGAATTCGAGGCCTGCTACTGATGTTAATAACTCTAGGTGGAGAGACATTAGTGTCACATAAAAACCCACTAGCAAACACCTCCCATCACCTTATACTGTCTGATTCCAGGATGATCCACTCTGTAGTAACCCTGAAGAAACCCTATATAAAAGGCTCATGAATCTTACACGCTGTTTCCTTAAGTTATTATAAGTGAAACAGCCAGGGCCATAGGCAAGATACAAGATACTGTGGGAAATGTAGTTTATTTGTTCTTAACTCACTATCAATCATTTGTTCATGATGGAGCCAATGGAAGCTTCTAACTCCCTGCGTCTCAGGGATTCCATTCTGGCCTAGTCAGTCGATGATTGACCGTTGAGTTTCAGGTTTTGTCCAGTTGTGTGTTGCATCAAAGGTACAACGCTGTTTTGAGACATGACAGCCAATCACAGGACTGGCTCAGTCGTTTGTACTCTCCTCTTCCTCCAATCATAGCTGCTAAAACCTGGCGCATGTTTCCGAGCCCTGCCTCTGCTAAGTGCTTTTAACCAGTGAGGGTTTGATGGGGAGGGGGCAGAGGAAATCCCCACACACAAGAACCATGTTGAATTCATAACTTTCTAATTTTTTAATCTGTTCATCATCTGCTAATTTTTGATCTGCCCCTCATTGTGACGAATTTGCTACTAACGACATTCAGAATGATTTTCATAATCAGATTAACAGAAATTAAAATCACACACTTGCAGTAACTGTGTGAATGGAGGCAACAGACAATCAACTTTGCAAAAGACATTCACATTTTGAAAAAGCAAGACGTTAATTTTGTGTATAGTACTCTCAGTATTGTTGTAGATATTTAGTCTTGTTTTACTGGCTCTAAATAGCATACTGATGGATTTAGATAGCAGTGGGTTTAGATACAGCATACCGTGTTTTGTTGGTATGTGTGATTCAGACGTGAGCCAGATACTTACATCATAAAACGTGCTTAAAGTTGCTGATGGGTAAGCTTTATCCTGAGTCAACATTTGAACTATTTCCAGGTAAATCTAATTTGTAATGTCAGACAACTTGAACTGTTACATGTTTTATGTAGGTCAGGTCTGACAGGGCTTATTGGGGAATCATCGCATTTACGTCTGTATGTTATCAATGTTACAGTTGCGCATCAATGTTTACTGTATATATCCTTTTAAAATGTGACTGCTTACCTCTAAATGACTGCTACCAGGCCAAAATCTGCCTTGCTCCATTCCCGGTGAGGTGGGAGATCCCGGTTTCCCCGGCTTACCTGGACGGCCAGGTAAAATTCAACACAGAAGTTACAGTCTCTTGTTAAACTGGGGCATTTTGCTTACAATCTCATGTACTTCTATGCTGTTGTTTTTGCTCTGCAGCAGCAAAGTGCGTAATGTTGCTTTGTTTTATTTTTTATTTTTGGGGGTTTTTTTTGTTTTTTTTAGTTCCACACTTGGTTTTTGGACCCAAAAAACTCATATCTGGCATGAACCAGCTTCACATCTGTATAATGCTGAGACCAAAACTAATGTTCAGTTGATGTAAAGTTATATCTGTCTCTCTCTGTCAGGTAATAAAGGTGAGTCAGGTGCACCTGGAAACTCTGGTCGTCCAGGGTTTGATGGTGCCAAAGGAGAAAGAGGAGATCCTGGAGTAGGAGGCCTACCTGGACCACAAGGTAATCCTGCAGGGAGTCTGGCTATTTACTCTTAGTGAGACCTCTAGAATTTTATTGTCATTATTCTGCAGATAAAGCAATACAGTGTCAGCTGCCTAAGTCACCTCCACTGCCACCTCCCTGCAGGTTTTCCAGGACCCAGAGGAGAACCTGGTGTCCCCGGTATTCCAGGGCAGGCCTTTGATGGTGGCAGGGGAAAGGATGGTGCTCCTGGGCGCCCTGGAGCCAAAGGCCAGCCTGGAGAGGTCCTCGGGGCCACACCTGGAGCTCCAGGACAGAACGGTTTTCCAGGAGTACCTGGAGACAAGGGCCAGCCAGGGACACCAGGAGGACCTGGATCACCTGGTGAGTTTGAGGACAAGACTGTACCACTGCTACTTGTGTTGAGAGCAGTACCTGTGAAAAATAAGTAAACTATGAAAATTTTTCATGTCAAAATGAATTAAGCAGTATGAATGAAACATTCACTAAGGTGCTGTGATCATGTATGTTTTACTTTGTACAGTTCTGGTACAAAAGCTATAAAGGCTTTGCCATTCATGAGACCTTTAGTGACATTAAACAACAATATATTGCACACTGCAAAATGAGACGTTTTTTTCAGTGTTATTCATAATTCATGGTGTAAATGAAATCAAAACAAGATATCATTCAAGTTATCTATTGTGTATATCAATAAAGAATAAACAAATTATCAGTACATTTAAATGAAATGAAGCAACACTGATCCACAATCACTAGAGCAGTGTTTCCCAACTAGTGTGCTGTGGCATATAAGTGTGCCATGAAAAATCATCAGGTGTGCCATGGAATATCATCCAATTTCACGTGATTGGTACTGTAAGTGAGCATTGTGCAGTCCCTCCAGGAATTCATGATGTTGCTATCGCAACTATTAACGCAAATTCAACCAATCACCGCGAATTCTGCACGGCGCTGCAATTTCGTCCGATCACCGCGAATTTTCCGCAAATTTGACTAATCACCTTAGCCCCCTTTCGCCCACCCCTGTCTACGTGACATGTACGTCATCACGTTCACTTCCTTGTTGACGGTTGAGAAGATGAAGACATGTGCGATTCAAAACACTCACATTTACCGATAAATATCACTGCCAAAGTTTGTGCAAGTCAGTTTCCAGATGTGTTACACAAAAGCGGAAGTATACTGTTCTGCACTGCCTGCAATATTGTGGTGGAACACATACGAAAGTCACCGCTCCACAGACACTTTTCAGACGCAAAACATGCAAGGAGAATGGCTGAAACTGGAAGAGGAAAGACAAGTCCCAATGACAGAGGCTGTTGGATCCAGAACAGCAGAAGCTGAAAGGATCAAGGTTAGCGTGGATATACTCTATAAGGCAGTATAAGAGAAGAATAAAGAACCTGTGGAGGCATTTCTGTGTATTGTGTGTGTGCGTGAAGGAGTGCGAGCGCAAGTCTGTGTGTGGAGTTAAACAACGAGCTCACAAACAAAAATAGTCATTAAACTTGGTGTTAATATTAATGTTTACTCTTATGTGTTAGATAGAAAGCAACCCAAGTTTGGCTGCCCTGTGTGCCTGTCTCTCTTTGTGTGTATGTGTGTCTCTGTGTGTGCCTGACAGTCTCTGTGTGTGCATGTAACCCATCTAGCCTTAACCTTAAATATACTACTATATCATTAAGGAAGCAAAAGTCATGTGTTGTGTTGTATAAATGTGAGATGGGGGTGGGATTTAATAAGTTTTCTTCTTCCCACTCCTTTTTGAGCAGTACATGTTGAATTTATTTTGTTATTACTAGTATACATGGCAATTGTTATTTTGTCTTGATCATCTTTATTAATGTATTTGCTCTGATATTAGTTCCTTGTACACAAGGAATGTTTAAATTTTTCTTCTGCTCAAAACAAATAAATTAATGAAAAAAAGCCTGTTTTGTTTAAAATCATTGCTTCCTGGTGCTTTTTTAGGCTAAAAACTCAAAAAAGACTGTTCGAGGGAATTTACAAATGCCCATGTTCCTGTGACTTTAATAAAAGAAGCCTCAAATCATTGCAACTTTCACCACAATTTTTTGGAAAAGCTGCCACAAAATCAGATATTTTAGGCCGCAACAATCAAAAAAAATCTCACGAAATCCTGGAGGGTCTGATTGTGATATAGATACATACAACTGCAGACACCAATGATCCACTCTACAACAACAGTCTCCTGTTTCCTTTTGCAAAATAAAAGTGATGCATTCTCTTAATAAAGCCCCCCTCACTAGTGATGCACGGGATTACCCACGCACCCCGGGTACTGGGTTGGGGCGGGGGAGATATGCCTCCCATACTCTTATACGACGGACCTCAATCCATAACCCTGGGGGTCTGTCCAAGGGGTCGTTGACGCACCCCTCTCAGCTTTCTTGTTCCAAACGCCCCGTTACAATGTCGCCCGTGCACCCCTGATGTGCTTGCCCCCACCCCTCTACCCCCACCCAAGAGAGTGTGCAGTGACTGCTGCCAAGGAGTTTGTAATGGTGCTAGTACAAACACAGAATCCAAATGCAGAACTCAAACGCCAAAAATATAATTCAAAAGGTTTATTTATCACACACAGGTGAAAAATAATGAACAGTGACAGAATCTTGAGGATAATGGTTGTTGATATCCTTCTCTGGATCGGGGGCGACAGCCCGTCTCCCCGTATGGTGTTTGGGGTGTTTCTCCCGACTAGGGAGAAGCAAAGGGAGGTCAGGGACGGAAACAGGTCATACACAGGTAGGCAAATTCTCGGGCGACAGGACATAAGGACAAGACAAAACTCACGTACCGGTAGTCAGGGCGAGAAGGTCAAAACCAGGAATCAGGAGAGGCAGACAAAACCAGACCGGGAGCAGGCAGAAGACGAAAAACCGAGGGATCCAAAAACAGGTCAAAAAACAGGCAGGCAAACGAACAAACGAGGTCAAGAACGCTGGTCTGAACTGCTAGAGTTACAAACTGGCGATTGACATAAGGGAGAGACAGGGTTTAAATACACAAAAGGGAGGGAAGACAACTAGACACAGGTGGAGCAAATCAGGGCGGAGACAGGTAATCAGGACAGAGGTCAGGATGAACGGGGAACAGGAAGTAAAGACGACAGACAAGACACATGAGGGAATACTTAACAAAATAAAACAGGAAGTGACAAAAACACAAAGACAGACAAAACCAGACTAGCGTCTGGCAGCAGGTATGACAGAGTTACCCATTCTAGAAAACAAAACTGTTTCAGTTCTGTTCCCTTTCTCCACAACCTATCTATGCGAGGTGGGCTTTTCAAGCATGACTGATAGAAAGACGAGAAAAGAGAGAGACTCAGCTGTTGAGGAAGATTCATGTGTGTTTTTCTTCAATTCCTGCAAGAATATCAGGTTTGTATTCAACTAAACAGGCCATGGTTTCACACTGAGTAAGTAAATTTAGACTAGATTTGCATTACATTTCAATAAATATGCTTATTGTGACTTTTTTCTTTGGTGGTGTGCCTTGTGATTTTCTGATGTAAAATATGTGCCGTGGCTCAAAAAGGTTGGGAAATACTGAACTAGAGCAGCATTGTCACAGTGGATATATTACAACAAGCAAACAGTTTAGATTTTCAATTTTTTTATTGACCAACACAGATCTTCTGAGAAAGAAATAATCTGAATTTTACAATCTAGGGATTTTTCATAATTTCCAGAAAGCCCAGCCCCACTGGCTTAGAGAATGTTGTAGATTGTCAGTTCTCATATAGTTGCAAGTTTTATCTCATCTCATCTTATTATAAATCTTTGTTCTGAACAGGCCTTTGCATGGACATTTTTTTGTAAATTTTCATAACATTGCTACTTTCAGGTATCTCAAGTATTTGTTTTAGCAAAAGAAAACAATAGAAACAGTATTATTGTCTTTTTTTCTCTGGCAGGTATTGATGGGCGGCCTGGTATTCCTGGACTGAAGGGGGAACGTGGAGTAGACGGTTATCCAGGTATTCCTGGTATTCCTGGACCTCCAGGTGATCCTACTGGTAGCTTTCCTGGACGCAGAGGAGATCCTGGCAGCAAAGGACTGAGCGGACCCCCAGGTGAGGCAATGGATGTAGTAACCATGTAATTGCCAGACCTCTGTGCTATGTAGCTGGATATTAGACATCCTAGAATCTACACTGTGTATGTAAGAGTTTTTATATTTATCTAAATACATTTGTAGCTTCTTTTTCAATAGAAGGATACAAGTTTAATCTTGGCTTCTGTCTCTTCAACACTCATTCCTCCACTATTACCAGTGTTGGTTCATTTTCCCTTTTTTGTGTATTTTTTCAACTATCCTCTATTAAGGAATCAGACACAACAGTTGCCTTTTTTTGTTCTGATTGTTTATTCAAACTCTGCATCACCCAAAAGAATATGTTCTTCTCCTGTTTGTGTATTTCTCCTGTTTTCTTCCCCTTTTCTTCCTCCTTTCTATGCACCACCATCAAATTCATCCATCCTCTCATCCCTCCATCCTTTTCTTCTTGGTGTTGGGTCATTCACTATAGGCTGCCAAGGTGAGACACTCTTTCCCCCATCCATCCATCCATCCATCCATCCATCCATCAATTCACCCACCCACTGTGTACTTTACTTCCATCATCCATCCTTTTGCTTTTCATACATTAGACTAAATGCTTTGAGTGCCATCCTCCTTCAATTGTGTGTATGCTATCTCTCATTTGTACAGCACAAAATGTCCATCTGTAACATCAGTTTGGATTTGACAAAGATACACTAAAACAATATTATACAGTCATCAACTATAACACTCTAACCACATTCACCGCTAAATGGTATATATTGTAGCATCAGATATTTGAGAACTGGCTCACATAAGAGTTTGCTTTAGTTAAGAGTTCACTGGGTTATCAAGTGGGTTTGTATAAGTTGTTCATAATCAGTACATAGCAGTCAACACACCTCCTGTTTGGAGAAGCAGACAGAAGTACAAGCAGAGAAGCTAAAATTACTGCAATGGAAAAACTGCTGTGTAAAAAAGGTGATGTTAGATGAAGTGTATGCTACATTTTGAATGTTTCCACCTCTTTAACTTACCAACAGACAGTCCTTTCAGACAAGAACTAAAAAGTTTTACCCATCAGTAATTTTGTTTGCAGTATTGTGTGACTAATAGTTCAAACTAATATGTTAATGTATCAGAGTCACACAATAATAAACAAACTATTGGAGGCAGCAGTAGACAACCAATTGTCTTGTTCTGTGAGGTGTCTAAAATGTGTTTTACTGCTTCCCCCATCCAAAGCAGCACATGGCTTAGCTTATGTGCCAATACTCCTGTGTTTGTCTTCAAACTGACAGTGTGTTGACCACCAGCTCCCCTAAGTAATATATTGACTATGAATCATTACTCAATAAACTGCTTTTTTTTAAATTTCCATTGTTGTGTTTTTGGGTTTTACAAAAAATGGTAAGCAATGGCTGAAGATGGACATTTTCGCTGAGAGATGCAGAAATTGAACTTCCTCTCTTGAAACTGATGGTTTTGTTTTTGCAGTAAGAACTAACTTGTGTTGTTCAGTTATGTGTTCAAGTCTAATCAATTCTAAATGTGTTTGTTGCATTGTACAGTTCACATTTGTGACACCCAAAGCTCCCAGTGCAAACTCACCTTAACAAGTTTAGCAGCTCTTTCTACACTCTTAAAGGGATCTTTCATTTTTAAAACATCCCTGCATTGTCTTGGATTCATAAAAAGATTATGCTGCATGGATGTGTTGAAAATGGGTCATGTTTTTAAGAATGTAAACATTAGTTTTGCTGGCTTTCTTGTAGGACCAACAACTTTAAAGCAGTTTGACTTGGCTAATTCAGTCTGGAATTGCACTTCAGATTACATTATTATTTTAATGAAAATCTATTTTATTTGTTTTTTTAATTTTGTATTTATTGGTTTATTTAACAGGGACATTGTACATTAATTCACATTGTTGTAAATGCACCAGAGTTAGCCTAATGCCTATTTTTCATTTGCAGTCCTGGGACAGATGTTGAGTTGTCACCCTGAAAGGGTACTAAAACATACGATTTTACGACAGCTGAAAGTACACAAATTGATGCACTTTTGGGGGAATTGCAAATATTCTCTACATCTCCACATTTTACTTATATCTGTTCAATAACACACAATGACTAAGTGCAATTACAGTCAGATGAAGGCAATGAAACAATGTAATGGAGCTTGTGTGTTTACATTGTTGTCCATGTCTTTGCCAAATTGTGTGTGCAAGTGTGTTTACCCAGAATAGCTCATGACGTTTTTTCATTTGACATTTTTCACTTATTATGTTACTTTAGAGGTAAGTGATAATGTCATTAAAATGAAAGGTAAGTTTTTGCTGACATAAAATAATGCTCTTGCATCTGTATGAATGAATGTAAATTATATTATATTTCTATGTTTAAAAAAAGTTGTGTTAAACATGTAAGAAGAATTTTTTAATACAACTTTTATTTTAAGTTACAATCTACATAAAATTTTCCATCCAATATTTTCCTGAATTCCCTTTTAAAATGTACATACATTATCAGGTTTCCCTGGACGGAAAGGAGATAGAGGAGATGCAGGTCCTCCCGGACCTGCAGGCATGAAGGGAACACCAGGAGAGCCTGGCACCCCTGGCTCACCAGGGGCAAGAGGACCATCTGGACCACCTGGACCAGGAACCAGAGAGGGAGTCCCAGGAATCCCAGGAGGAAAGGGTAAGTGACTGTGGCATTTAAGGTATCTACCAGCCTGTCATGTAAAGCGATTAGCTTTTTTCAGTGCTAGGTTTGATTCTATGCTTTTCCACAGGTGAAAGAGGTTTCCCAGGACTGATGGGTTTCCCTGGACTACCAGGCCGTCCTGGAACTCCTGGTTTTCCAGGAGGTAAAGGACTGGCTGGTGGAGCTGGGAGAGATGGTCTCCCTGGTGGTCCTGGATTCCCCGGACAAAAAGGTGAAGTATCCAGAGCCTCAACTAAGGTCCCTTCTAAATTTATCTAATTTCATCCAACTAAATTTGTGGGTGTGAAAACACTTTTTGGATAGTTTACACTCTCAGAATAATTCAGGAATTCACATATGGCTCTCATCGCCAAAAAAAGACCTTAATGTTGTCCAAAAAAAAACATGCCAACATTAAACACAGCATTTATAGATAATGGGAGGACTTATTCGATCCTATCAAAATTAGAGAATGAAAGCAAAACAAAGAGGGCCAAATATGTACATTGTCACCAAAATGTACAGTGTCAAACTTTCAGCTCTACAAATGTTCCAAGTCCACTTACACCTTATCCAGTTTGAATGGCAGCTGAGAGGCGTTTGGTCCTGTTTCAGTCTCACATGGCCAATACGAGGTGTGTAAAGTGATCTACAGCCTTTTTTGTCACACTTTTGTCATGCTGTCACTTTTACCTCCATAGGTGAGAGAGGATTCCCTGGCCTTCCTGGACCCCCTGGACGTCCTTTTCCATCACAGCTGGTGGAGAAAGGAGACTTTGGAATCCCTGGAGGCAGCGGCCTACCTGGTTTTCCTGGACCCAGAGGTAACACTTTTTTATGTTTTTTTTTTTTGTTGTTTTTTGGAATACGTTTTGCCAGACAGGCTGTACAGGTGCAGCTCAAAAATTAGAATATCATGAAAAAGTTCAATATTTTTTGTCACTCATTTCAGAAAATGAAACCCATATATTATATGACTCTTTAGACATAGAGTGAAATATTTTAAGCCTTATTTCTGGAAATGTTGATGTTTATGGCTTACAGATAATGAAAACCCAAAATTCTGTGTCTCAGAAAAATAGAGTATTGCATAAAATCAATTAAAAAAGGATATTTTAAACAGAATGTCAGGCTTCTGAAAAGTATGTTCATTTCTATGTACTCAAGACTTGGTTGGTTCTACTTTTACATGAATTACTGCATCAGTGTGTCATGTCATGGAGGTGATCAGCCTGTGGTACTGCTCAGATGGGATGGAAGCCCAGGTTGGTTTGATAGTGTCTTTCAGGTCATCTGCATTGTTGGATCTGGTGTCTCTCATCTTCCTCTTGACAATATTCCATAGATTCTCTATGGGGTTCAGGTCAGGTGAGTTTTCTGACCAATCAAGCACAGTAACACCATGGTCACTGAAATAGCTTTTAGTACCTTTGACAGTGTGGGCAGGTGCCAAGTCCTGCTGGAAAATGAAATCAGCATCTCCATAAAGCTTCTCAGCAGAAGGAAGCATGAAGTGCTCTAAAATGTCCTGGTAGACGGCTGTGTTGACTGTGGACTTCAGAAAACACAGTGGACCAACACCAACAGATGCCATGGCAGACCAAACCAGCACTGACTGTGGAAACTTCACACTGGACTTCAAGCAACATGAATTCTGTGCCTCTCCACTCTTCCTCCAGACTCTGGGACCTTGATTTCCAAATGACATGCAAAATGGACTTTCATCTGAAAAGAGGACTTTGGACTTTCCACAGTCAGTCAGTGACCATGGTGTTACTGTGCTAGATTGGCCAGAAAACTCACCTGACCTGAATCCCTTAGAGAATCTATGGAGGATTGTCAAGAGGAAGATGAGAGACTCCAGGTCCAACAATGCAGAGGACCTGAAAGACACTATCAAACCAACCTGGGCTTCCATCCCACTTGAGCAGTACCACAGGCTGATCACCTCCATGACATGACACATTGATGCAGTAATTCATGTAAAAGTAGAACCAACCAAGTCTTGAGTACATAGAAATGAACATACTTTTCAGAAGCCTGACATTTCTGTTTAAAATATCCTTTTTTAATTGATTTTATGCAATATTCTAATTTTCTGAGACACAGAATTTTGGGTTTTCATTATCTGTAAGCCATAAACATCAAAATTTCCAGAAATAAGGCTTGAAATATTTCACTCTATGTCTAATGAGTCACATAATATATGGATTTCACTTTCTGAAGTGAGTGACAAAAAATATTGAACTTTTTCATGATGTTCTAATTTTTTGAGCTGCACCTATATATAAAGACTATGTGAACATTTACTTGAAAAGTGGATATTCTTACTTTCTCTTACATGTTATGCATTTGCTTTTTTTTTATCCTACCATAAATGTCACTCATTCCTTCAGTCAATCTTTTTTAAATGTCTGAATATAATGTAGACGTGAGTACACACAATAGCGATAATGACAATAAAAGACAATTCAGTAAATTAATTTAAACTGAAGAGTAATTGAACTCATTGCGGTAATAAAAAAAATGAATTAAATAATAAAATAACCATGACATGGTGGTGCAGTGGATAGCACTCGTGCCTCACAGCAAGAAGATCCTGGCTTTGGTTCCAACACCAGTCGATGGGGGTGGGACCTTTCTGTGTGGAGTTTGCATATTCTCCCCGTGTCTGCATGGGTTCTCTCTGGGTGCTCCGGCTTCCTCCCACCATCCAAAGACATGCGCTGATAGGCTAATTGGTTAATCTAAATTGCCCATAGGTGTGAATGTGAGAGTGATTGTTTGTCTCTATACATCAGCCCTGTGATGAACTGGCGACTTGTCCAGGGTGTACCCTGCCTTCGCCCCTATGTAGCTGGGATAGGCTCCAAGCGACCCCCATGACCCTAGTGAGGATAAAGCGGGTTCAGAAAATGAATGAATGAATGAATAAAATAATCAACTAAAGCAAGAACAGCAGTAAAATCAGATAGAATTAAGTATTTAAATGCAGCATGTATGCAGCCAACATAAAATACAGAGGCAAACTAAATATATGCACAAGTGTGGAGAAGAGCATGTGCCAAACAAATAAATAAACCAGATTTCTACAACATATTACAAAGAAGGAAGACCATCCAAACAGCAAACTCCTCACAGTTAGGGGTATTTATACTGGTAATGAACCCTAGTACTGAATAATCAGATCCAGTTCATCGTACAGTTATGCAATTACAGATACACTTACAATTACATACTGTAATTGCCACTATGACCATTTGACTGTGAGATTCAGTTTCACTCTAATCCAGTGGTGAAAGACTGATATAAACCAATGATGTGATATGATCCAAACCTTGTTCCTCTCTCTGGGTTCATAGGTGACAAGGGTTTACCGGGTTTGCCTGGTCGTCAGGGTCTGCCTGGTCTTCCTGGTTTTGCTGAGCAGAGTAAAGGGCAGCCAGGACAGCCTGGGTTCCCTGGTATACCAGGAGTTCCAGGCTTCCCTGGACCAAAAGGGGAGGGAGGAATCATTGGATTCCCTGGCATGTCTGGACCAAGGGTAAGGGTACACAGTCATGAAGTTGCACCACATTAACAGAATTCTTTTTCAAGTTTTGATGTTTTGTTTTGTTTTTTTTTTTCAGGGTGAAAATGGTGCTTCTGGTTTCCCTGGGAGTCCTGGAGAATCTGGTCGTCCTGGTAGTAAAGGTGAGTGTAAAACTATCATTCAATAAAATAATTCTACTGTTAAACTACTGTTCTACTGTTCATTCTATCATCTTTTTTGAATCAGTTATTTAATGAATCCATTACATCACATGTTTTGTTTGTCAGGTCTGCCTGGAGATTCTTATGGATATCCTGGAGGTCCAGGAGCTAAAGGCCAACCAGGAGACCCAGGCCTCACAGGTGAGACTTACTTAGCACAGTTATGGATAAACACTCAACATGTTACACTGACACGTTTATCCTCACAGTTATTCTTAGAGAAGCTCAAATAGATTATTTTTCTTTAATGAAAATATGTAGCTTGAGTCAACAAAAGCAGGGTGGATCTCGTTTTGTCTTTGGGTGTAATATTGGAATAAAGTCACAACATCTGCCATTTTGCAACATTCGGGCTTCCGTTATTGGTTTAGGAGGTTTACCTTTTCAGTTTTTAATCTCTCTTTGTCTTCAGGGCGCAATGGCAATGACGGTGCCCCCGGTGACAATGGCTTTTCTGGAACTCCAGGATTCTCTGGAGCAAAGGGAGCTATTGGTGAACCAGGACGACCTGGAATCACAGGTAAGAAATTGCAGCCAGTAACCTACAGTATACATACATACATACATATATACATACATACATACATCTAAAATTAGCAGCCAGTTAAATGTCATAATATTGTCATGACCCACTACACCTAGATATCACCTGGTTGGAGTTGTTATTATTCTTATTGACATTAACATCACGGAGTAGTTGTAAAGTGAAACAACACAGTGGCACAGTAATATTAAACTAATATTAGGGCTATACTGTACTTTTATAGTGGCATAAAATTAACAATAGAAATCAGAAATTATTAATCACAGTTATTTATATGACAGTTAGTCAAGTAAAATGACCTGATCATTTGAGCCTTATGGTTGGCCATCATTCTCTTTATTCAGTTTAATATTTAACACATCTTCTTGCCTCATCTCTAGGCTCCCCTGGTTTCCCTGGGCCAAAGGGGTTGCAAGGCTTCCCAGGCAGAAGAGGACCAGATGGCACTCCTGGTCTCCCTGGAACTCCTGGAGGACCTGGATCCAAAGGTTTGAAAAATTAATTATACAATTAATGTGTACCCACTTTTTGTTTTTAAAAGAGATAACGCACAGCAGAAAAACACATTTCTCACCTGGTCTTTTTTAGGTCTACCTGGATCTCCTGGTTTGGATGGACTCAATGGACTTCCTGGACCTAAAGGCCTCATTGGAACCCCAGGCAAGGATCTTGCATTATTTACACCAATAACATTTGAGCTGCTTTAATTGTTCATGGATGCTTTTCAGCTACAGTAAAAACAGCATGCACTATACCAAGCATGAAACAACAGACAAATTCTATACCAGTTACCTAACAATCAAAAGAAGAAATTATTACTGTAATAACTACTATAATTAATAAATTACTATAATATCACTTCACATTTACAAATAAAGCATGCAACTTTGTAAAATTATTCTTGACACATAATCCTGTATATAGTCTGCAGCAGCAAAGAACAGATTTCTCTACCCAAATATTAATTTTTGTATCCAGGTGGATCTGCAGGAGGTCGCCCTGGTACCCCTGGTATTCCAGGTTTGAAGGGAGAGAGAGGCATCTCTTACCCAGGAGTACCAGGGTTCCCTGGACAGAAGGGAGAGAGAGGACAGCCAGGTTTGAGAAACTTCAAAAAACGAAATGTGATATTAGAAATGATGAAATAAGATGTAAAAATAATGACTGCTGGTTTTTTTGTTTCAGGTGGCCCTGGACTCCCAGGGTTCCCTGGTCGGCCTGGCCCTGCTGGTCCGACAGTGGGATCAGGTCTTCCCGGCCCCAGTGGAGACCCTGGCCTCCCAGGACTTGATGGAGAGTATGGTAAGGACATTTTGTGTTCCTAATTTCCACTTCATTTTCTCTTTGAACATTGTATTTTATTTATCCCATATCTCCTTTCTTTTGCAGGTTTCCAGGGTCCCCCAGGTCCTCCAGGACCAGCAGGCCCAGGAACATCCCAGGGAGACAGAGGAGACTCTGGATTGCCAGGTTTCCCTGGTTCCCCTGGTAGGAAAGGAGAACCAGGAGGACCTGGAGGTGGTGGACTCCCTGGTAGCCCTGGTTTTAAAGGTGAAGAAGAACATCATTCAGAACTCACCCAACAATGCAGAAATGAAGGAAAATGTTGAGTATTTTAATTTTGCTTCTTAGGTGAAAGAGGCGAAACTGGTTTCAGTGGTGGTCCAGGTCTCAAGGGTTTCCCTGGTGACCCTGGTTACTATGGAAATAAAGGACCAAAAGGATTCAGAGGTAAGATAATACCTTACACACAGAAAAGTATTTACAATTTACCCCCCTTACATGCATGTATGATGGTAAATTTGTTTTTTTCTTCGTTGCATACATCCCTCCACTTTCTCTAATCCACCCTACACATCATCTTTTACTATTACTTTCTCTTCAGGACCTCCTGGTCGTAAGGGTCTTCCTGGCATTACGCTGCCAAGGGCCCCTTCAGATTATGATCGAAAATATGGAGACATGGGAATTCCTGGTGAAAATGGAACCCCTGGTACACCTGGAGAGCCTGGTCAGCCTGGAATGCCTGGACGTCCAGGTGAGAGGAGGAGTCTGTTTTTAGATGTTACTAAAAGGTTATTAGATGTTACTAGAAGTTGCTAAAATTAAACTGTTGTGTTTCAGGTCCTAAGGGACGTCCTGGTTCTGTTGGTAAACTAGGGAGAACAGGCTCTCCTGGTCTCTCCGGACTGGTCGGTGACCCTGGACCTCCTGGTTTCCCTGGACCCACTGGAGAACAAGGTCAGTAGTCTAACTGTCTGTCCTTGTGGAGTAAACTACTGTTATGGAAATGTTCAACTGATAACCCACACACAAAGAGGAGGAGAGAAAGTTAGAGTTAAAATAAATAAATGCATTTATTGAGAAGTCAGTCACAGAGAAACTCTGTAAGTGAAGTCTGATTAAACAAGAGAAAACTAAAGATTATGTAGAACCAAATCCAACCCCCTCAAACTGTGATGTCATTCCTTACGTACATCGTACCACCCCATACTACTCCTTCTCTGCTCCGTGAAGAGGTCATGATGACCTCTCCACTCTAACCTTGCTTGGATCCAATCTGGAGTGCAGGCGCCATTCTCTATCTACACATTCAGACATTTAGGTGTTTGGGTTTTAACTCAAGGCAAGAACTCTGTTCCTGGGTTGGGGGTGTTACAGAGTGGTAAACATCACACATAATGAATAATGACTCAGCATTAAAAGAAGATGTACTAACAGTATAAAATATAAAGAGTATAAAATATAAAAAGTAAATTTTTCCACCACATTTCCTCCCTTTTGATTATTCAACCGAATCAATCATGCAAAAACATAAAATTTACGTACGAGTATCAATAAATGATTATAAATGATTATCAACCCAAAGACAACCTAATTAAGCCATATTTCTCCAGATATTCTCCAGATAAATTATATGTAGCCAAATTTCCAGACTTTGTGTCTTTTTTCTTTTTAGATCAGGTTTGACATTGGAGGACAAATAGCAAAATACTATGAAAAAAAATACTATAAACATCCACCCATGATCTATCTGCTTTTGGACATCAGTCAGAACAGTAATTTCCAGCTTCACAATTTTTGTTCATTTGACAGGATTACACGTTGCTTTCTTCATACACCATCAAATCATCATCAAGATCATCTAAGTCATCAAAATCATAATTATCATCATCATCATCAATCACTTCATGCTATACCATACTAAAAGTACCAATCACACTGCTAATCATTGAACGTATTATTGGAATGATGCAACAGGATAATCCGAGGAGTAATACAAACACACCAAAAATCACAGCAATAATTTTCATCAACATTGCCTTCCATCCCCCAGACAGCAGCCAGCCCCAAAAATCCCAGCCTGTTGTAGTGTATGCAGTGTTTTCCTCATGTAGGACTCGTCTAGGGTGATCAAACTGATTGTGGAAACATCAGGTACATAGGTACAACACTGGTCGCCAATAAGATGACAGACACCTCCCTTTTCAGCCAATAGGAGATCTAAAGCTGCCCTATTCTGTAATGCGACAGTGCGGAGAGCTTTCATCTCACTGGTCATTAAACCCCTGTTCAACAGACGCAGTGAGATTCTCTAGCTCCACAGAAAGTTCTTCTATGTACCAAGCTAAACAATCAGGGCCGTACATGGGAATAATACTGATTTCAAACTTATGGCCACCTGAAATCCGATCCCGTTTTACACGGGTGTGAGGCGGTGACATAACTGGGCTGATGGTCAATTTGGAGGTAGCTGGAACCAAATAAGAGAGGTGACATGTACCTGCCCATCATGCTGGGAAATACAAATAAGAGTGTTGACCACACGTCCACACCATATCTGTAGGACAGCCATACCCATAATCAGAAGGAGTTAGAGCTACGGTGGCATTATATGTGGTAGTAACATTAAAAATAAAATAAAATAAAAAGATGAGGTCTTAGCATCATAATGTGTCAGTGGGGATGGTGTACCTAGTAATGCCGTGAGATTGTAAAGGACTATAACTGGAGAAAAGTAAATTTATCAGCCCTTTTTTCACAATTTGCTAACCCGCATGCTACCTAGAGAGTAATGTTACACCCAGATGTGTGTCCCAAATTATACCGTGTGTGTTCTGTGACTGGGGAATGGAAGCAAAACTGTGGAGTGAAAAAAAGATTAGACAGATCTCTGAGCCGAAAAACAACATTTTTCTGTACCATAGTAATATTAGTGTCTCTAGAGAAATTTCTTGGATTTCTGAAGGAAGGTCACGTTGGGTCTCAACCCCAGCCAGGGGTACGCCGTGACAGACGGCCACTGTCCATTTTATCATTGTCAATAGTGTGTGATTGATCGAGAGAGGATAAGGAGCGAACAGAGTATCTTCATGTGAGCTGTGTGGCATCAAACTACACACATAGCATGACTGATTAGTGACACGTCGTGTCAGATCACGTGTCACTCGCCACCATGTGTTATCGCTAGTCGTGGTGATCAATGAGGTGGAGGTCACGTCCGTGACGTCCCCGAAGCTCCTCTGACCCTAGCTGTCCTCCGACAGACCAGGGCGCAAACAGGAATGTGATGCGGTGGTGAAGGATCAGATACCTGATAGAATGTGTCCATGTACCACATGTACAGGCACAGGAGGGTGATGCAGATGACAGCTGACCCTTTGATCACCTCCATCGTCGTCGAATCAGTGTATGTGTGGGGCAGGGGGTCTTCAGTCACTCGCCAGTGACCAGGCAAAGGATAAGTGTATATGAGACGTCACTGGGGTCGTTACCACCGCTAGGTTTCAACCAGTGAGTCTTGTGAGTGTAGGTGCGTGATACAGCTGTGTCCAGCTCCGGTGTCCAGTCTACGCTGTCGATCGATGCTCCGGCCCGTCCTCGGCTGCAGCAGTTGGCGGTTCTCCCAGAAACCGCTTACAGTGGATCGCGTGGATCCACATGGCACGTTCAGCAACCTTGACCACTGTGTGCGTCGTCAGGAGCACCTGGAAAGGGCCTCACCACCTGCGCTGTTTCCAGTGCTTTCGTCTGAAGTCCCGAACCAGGATCCAATCCCCCGGCTGCAGCGGATGGAGCAGCCCCTCTGCAGGAACCGGTAATGCTGATTTCACCAGTACCTGTACTCGAAATAGTTCAGAGGAGAGTTTTCTACACTAAGACACCATGTCATGCTCCAACAATGATGTCAACCCGGTTAGTTGGGGGGCCTGGAGACCTGTATATGGGGTCTCCCAAACATAATCTCAAAAGGACTCAGCCCACTTCGACTCCTACGTCTCATTCTCATTTGCATGAGAACCAGAGGTAGGGCCTTGACCCAGTTAAGACCTGTTTCCTCACAACATTTAGCCAGTTTTGATTTTAGGGTGCTATTTTCCCTTTCAATAGCCCCCCCCTGATTGTGGATGGTATGCACAGTGTGTTTTGAGGTCAAAACCTAGCATTTCCCCTAACTCAGTTAGTGCTGTGTTCACAAAGTGGGACCCATCGTCTAATGAGATCCTCTTTGGGATCCCCCAACAAAACAAAACAAAATTTCAGTTACCAAAGCCTTAGCCACTGCAGAGCTGTCTGCATGCTTTGCAGGAAAACATTTATCTAACATTCCTCCCTTAGACACATGATCTACGCCATGTGTCAGCTTAGCAAACCAGGGGAAGAAATGTTTGGGCAGACAAGGTCGTCCATCAGCTGCCTCAAGTGAAACAAAAGACACAAGCCTGTGAAGGACAACAAAGGAGAAGGTCATCAACATACTGTAAAGGAGCAACACCTGGTGGGAGGTCAAGGTGGGACAGCGAGTTGGCCAAAATCGAATTGTAAATGGTTGGGGCCTCGCAATACCCCTGAGACATGCGCGTCCATGTGTACATTTTGTTTCTGAACTGAAACGCGAACCAATATTGGCTATCTGCATGCACGGGAACAGATGTGAACGCGTTCGAAAGGTCAATGACAGAAAAGTGAGATGCAGACGGCGGAATTTGTGATAAAATCGTGTGTGGATTTGGGACCGTGGGTATGCGTGGAACCACGGCTTTGTTTACCGCCTGTAGGTCTTGAATAAACCTCCATGTGTCTGGGTCAGGAGGGGTTCGCACTTTTTTCCACAGGAAAAATTGGGGTCCTGACCGGTGAATCAGGACATGGAACTATAATTCCCACATTCAAATAAGCTTAGAACTCGGACTGTTTTTGACATGGCCTGTAATCAGATCGCGGGGTAATGATGACCAGTGGGCAGTTCCGGACGAGACCCACATCATGTGGACCAGTAGCCCAGACACCAGGTGGGATATCAGCCAGTTTGGGTGGCACGGAGACGGGTGAGAGGCCTGTGGGAGATGTAGACATACAGGTCAGCGCTTCATCATTTAACAACTGTACAGTTTTCTGACAGTGAAACACTGATATCATGCTCTGTCTGTATACCCCCATTCGGGGAGCGAACATGATGGCAGGGTCAGAGGTGGGACACAAATCTGACACCTGCAAGGCCTTTTCCACAAACGGGCCCACGTCTTTCCAATCTGCATGGCATGGTTTGGAAAGAGCAACATGCGTGGTGCAGCACCAAGCCTGTAAAAAGAATGTTGATTATCAGTCAGTGACACAGACAATGCCCAAAAAAATATGAATCCCAAAACATGTAACCAGTTGTGAGCTTATCAGACTGTGTGAAAAAACTTTTCCTCATATGTGGGGTCAGGGCCTCCAGGACTGAAATGAGAAGCACACTATAAATCATTTGGGGGTGAGACATAAGCGCCAGGCTGAAGTCTGCTGTCACTTAGCTCGACCCATTTTTCTGTAATTTGGGGGGAACAGACTTTCCAGTGGTATACAGAATCTGGTCACCCAGCAGCATACCTAACCATTGTGTGTGCGTACACACAATGTGAGTGGAGATCTGTGCCTGCGACTGTGTTTTGTTGAGTTATCGTTAACCCCTCTGGACACGATTCAAGTTTTACCCCCAATTTGCACATCAAATCCCGCCCACACAAATTAATGGGACAGACGGGTGTGAGTAAAAAAAGAATGTTAGAAAGTACATTCTTGTGAAACACATGTCAACGGAACAGTAAAGCTCTCTCTGTCCTGTTTACCACCAGCCGACACAGAAATAATAGTTTTTCCACTCAACTTTAGTGTAGGTGTTAAGTCTACATGTCTGATCACAGAGTATGTAGCTCCACTATCTACTAAAAACAATAACTTAAACCTGCTTATAGTAAGATCAACCACAGGGAGCTTCTGATAGGAGTCAGTACACAGCTGAGCGTGTGTGTGTGTGTGTGTGTGTGTGTGTGTGTGTCACCTCCTCCTCCCTTGGGCAGTGCAGCAGAAGCTGTAGTGGGTGTGGAATCCGTGTCTGGAGACCCGCCCTCCAGGGCCGCGAGCCAATCCCCTGCCCCGTTCCCTCCACGTGGCTGTCTCCGCCCCGCCTTCTCTGTGGGCAGTCCCTTTTCCCATGTCCTGGTTGGCCACAGAGGTGGCCCACCCCTTCACATGTCGGACCACCCCTTTCCGGGTGTAGGTGGGCCTCGAGTGTTCTCCGGTCCCCGCCCACGCTGTTCCCCGGGGGGGGGGGTCGGGCGGACCAGTCCGGAGTGTCTGATGAAAGTGACCCCTGCCCTGCGTCTAGAATCTTCCACTGTCTCATCAGGCCTGTTTCAGGTTTGTCCATGCAGACAGACAGCCTCAGGTGGGAAAAAACGTCCGGCAGAGGCTAGGGGTCATCTGTGCAGCCAGAAGCCGCCTGAGTTCGGACCCAGTGGGTCTGTGTTCATTGCAGAAAGTCCCTCGGATGGATCAGGTAGATGTTTCAGTGAATGTCCATGCCCTGAACACCACAACAGGACCGTCTGGTCCGCTGACTTCCACCATGGGCATTTGTGCAGCTGTGCCAGAAGTCAGTCCTCCCCCCTGCCTGCAGCATCAGCAGCAGGGGTGGAGTCGGGTTGTGTGGAGTCCGGCTCCGGTGGTGGAGAAGGCCGGGGGTCAGCAGACCTGGGGGGGCCTGCTGGGGCCCGTTGACGTTTGGCCGGTTCTGGAATTACGGCTGAGTGTTCCGGGAGGGGGGGCGGGTTCTCGCGGCGTCTTTGTGGGCAGGCGTCCAGACCCGGACACCAACTTCGCTGCCTGCACAGAAACACAAGGGGGGGGTATATGGTATATGGTAAAGTGGCGGAGCTCAAGCTCCTTGACAATCGAAAATATAACTGTTTAATCTGTATAATCTGTTTTATATCTGTTTTTATAACCAGCAGCATAATTTACCAGATCTTACAGACGTAGCACAGACGTCGCACAAAAATACAAGGGAAGTATAAAGTTATGAATGAAAAGAAGTGGTTTAAATATTCTAACAAATTAGGCATAAAGGGAAAAAAACACAGCTAGATGGTGTCATCTACGGTTACACATGCCTCAGTTTGTTTTTGCTTCATTCACCACATCTCAAAACATTTGTTACAAGGTTCCTATTGTTTAAATTCCCTGACCTTGTTTTTTCTCTCTTTGCCTCCCTTTAACTCATTCAGTTTTTGCACACCCAAATTTGGCATTTTAGAAAAAATACCCATGTTTACCCAATAATCAGCACATTCAAGCACAATTTCCCCATATTTTCTTTTTACCCATGGGTTTTGGAATAGGGGCCTCTCTGTCCACACCCCCGTCACTGTGCCCCGGCCGGCTTCCCATTTTTACACTTAGAACGTCTTCTAAGTGGTTTTTGTTCCTTGGCGAACAAAATACTAAAAAACCCTGATTTTTCTTTTCAGTTGTCAGCGAAAAAATCACCTAAAACGCTTTCAAGTTTGTTATAAACTTTACTCTACTGTATTTACATACAGTAGCAACCTTATACGATTTTTCTTTTTGGTTGAAGGCAGGCGAAAAAATCTCCCAAAAACGCCTGTACTCTATTGCATTTGCATACACTAGCAACCTTATACGATTTTCTTTTTGGTTGAAGGCGAAAAAATCTCCCAAAAACGCCTGTACTCTATTGTATTTGCATACAATAGCAACCCTATACGATTTTCTTTTTGGTTGAAGGCGAAAAAATCTCACAAAAACGCCTGTACTCTATTGTATTTGCATACAATAGCAACCCGACTCAGGTCTATATATATATATATATACTTATTCTTATTTTTTATTTATTATTTTTTTATTTTTCATTTTTATTTTTTTATTTTATTTTATTTATTTATTTTTTTATATATATATAAACCCGAATCGCACGCCACTATTGTTTCAGTGACGTGCCCAGTGACGTGAGTTTGGAACACAGAGAGTAAAAGCCCCAACACCCCAAACTGTAACTTTCTCACCGTGTGTGGCGTTGAACTCAGTTCCGATTCCAGTGGTGAGACGGGCGGGGCTCGGGGCCGGTCCCCCGTCTGCGGTGTCGTTTTACCACGGGGCTACAGCCGCTTTTTGGCCCGTAGGATGATCAGTCCACCAACCTCCGTTCCCCGCCCGACAGCACACATGGAACCCTGCCGACAACGCCAATTTGTTATGGAAATGTTCAACTGATAACCCACACACAAAGAGGAGGAGAGAAAGTTAGAGTTAAAATAAATAAATGCATTTATTGAGAAGTCAGTCACAGAGAAACTCTGTAAGTGAAGTCTGATTAAACAAGAGAAAACTAAAGATTATATAGAACCAAATCCAACCCCCTCAAACTATGATGTCATTCCTTACGTACATCGTACCACCCCATACTACTCCTTCTCTGCTCCGTGAAGAGGTCATGATGACCTCTCCACTCTAACCTTGCTTGGATCCAATCTGGAGTGCAGGCGCCATTCTCTATCTACACATTCAGACATTTAGGTGTTTGGGTTTTAACTCAAGGCAAGAACTCTGTTCCTGGGTTGGGGGTGTTACAGAGTGGTAAACATCACACATAATGAATAATGACTCAGCATTAAAAGAAGATGTACTAACAGTATAAAATATAAAGAGTATAAAATATAAAAAGTAAATTTTTCCACCACACTACCCACTTTCAGTTCCTTTAATAACTTTTTTACTTAAAGCTGAAAATATAAAGATTTTTTTGTAGTTATTTCTTAATTTGAAACTAATTTGGGATTTATGAACTAGCATATTTGTAACACCTCACATATCATTTGCTAAAAAATATTACTTTCTGACATTTTCTGAGGACATGAATGGTTTTCATCAATTGATCCACACTCTCTCAAACATTTTTAATGTTGCTTTAGTTGCAAATTTTCATCTTTGATGTAAGACAGAAAAAGCTTTTCACAGACATGTTTGCTGGATTTCTTTTCAGTAAAT
This sequence comes from Sphaeramia orbicularis, assembly GCF_902148855.1. NCBI lineage: Eukaryota > Metazoa > Chordata > Actinopteri > Kurtiformes > Apogonidae > Sphaeramia > Sphaeramia orbicularis. Next base: position 7,388,316 of record NC_043974.1, on the reverse strand, counting down.
TTTAACTGCTGATTCTCCTGCGTTGTAAAATTATTTTGTTATTCAAGTTAGTGATTGAATGTCAAGCTGAAATTAAACAAAATTACTTAATCTTGACTTAATTTCCCTTAGTCTAAATTTGCTCTGTTTCCTCCTCAGGGCAACCCGGTGCAGCCGGTCGTCCCGGGACACCTGGCGGTGTCGGCCGCAGCTACAGCATTGGTTACACCATGGTGAAGCACAGCCAGAACTCCCAGGTTCCCATGTGTCCTCAGGGCATGGCCAAGCTGTGGGACGGTTACAGCCTGCTGTATGTAGAGGGACAGGAAAAAGCACACAACCAGGATCTCGGTATGGATGCGCTTTCAATACTGAACTGAATTGAACTCTTTATGTTATGTTTTATTGTCTAGTCTTCATAGAAGTGTTTCTTTGCCCTGTAGCCAGCAGCTGAAAGCACTAATCTGTGTGTAGTGGGCACAAAACAGTACTGGAAAGTGGGACATCTACTAGCTTTGGTGTATCTTTATGTTCACCAGTGGACAGAACATCCAATATGTGTTATGGGAAGAGCTGAATGTGCTTTGTCTACTTTTCTGAACTTCAGTGTGATGATTTCACTCCTCACTATCTATCTCCAGGTCAGCCAGGCTCCTGCCTCCCCAGGTTCAGCACCATCCCCTTCCTGTACTGCTCCCCCAGTGAGGTCTGCTACTATGCCAGCCGCAATGACAAATCCTACTGGCTGTCAACTACTGCACCTATACCCATGATGCCTGTGTCCGAGGATCAGATACGACCTTATATCAGCAGGTATCAACTGTATTAGCCTAGTCCAATAATGCTAATGCTAAACAAACATTTATAGAGTCAGTGATCCTACTGAGTGGCAGGAGAATGTAACTGGATAAGTTGGATATTGTACTCATTTATCACCAACTGAGGCAAAACAAATACATCTTTGTTCTCCTCTTATATGTGACATGAGTGTTACTTGTAACTTTTTCCATTAAAAAAAGCACATGACATGCTTAAATGATGTGATACAGCACTATATTATCTATCAAGATATTGCTCAACATTAACAAACTACAACATTAAAATGGGTGTAGATGTATTCATTACTGATAAAAACAGAAAAATGGAATACTCTATAATAAAATATTGAGTCATCACTTTACTAATAAAAATTGCACTTATATAGTAGTATCAATAGTAATAGTATTCATCTTAAGTATTTCAGTAACTACTTCAGTACTTTTTCCATGTCCATCAACATCAATGTACATAACCAATGTAAACATGTATTTATTTAGGCTTGTGGTCTGTTGATTTATCCATTCAGGTGCTCAGTTTGTGAGGCTCCATCTCAGGCTGTAGCAGTCCACAGTCAGGACACAACCATCCCCACCTGCCCCCCTGGCTGGAGGAGTCTCTGGATTGGATACTCTTTTCTCATGGTTCGTCATAAATAAGTAGATATGTGGTTAATGGTCCAGTAGATTGTAGATTACAGACAGTAGAGGGTATGCCCTGATTTGTAACTGGAAACAGGTACTTTAGTAGGGGAAACCGCAAGACCAGAATTAAACAAATAAGCAGGCGCTTCAATTGCAATCACATGTGTCTGACATTAATCCTAATTTACTAATCTACCAGTAGTCCATCAACATTAATGGGTTTTATGTATATATAGCAAATTTCAAGTGAATTTTCAGTGGAAAAAAAAAACAAAGTTATGTAAATATAAAAAGTTGTCTTATTATCATCACTCTTTAAAACTGCCATTTAGATGCAGTATTTTATCTAATAACACATATTGATTTTGAAATTGAAGGATTTGTTAGATGCAAATTTTGTGCATTTGCTCAAAAATAATCTTATCTCCCAAATTATGTAAGAAAACTTGAAAACATAACAGCCAAACACTACCAAAAATGCTACAAAACAAAAATTCTCTTCCCCTCTGACAGCATACTGCGGCCGGTGCCGAAGGTGGCGGTCAGTCCCTGGTGTCTCCTGGATCCTGTCTGGAAGATTTCCGTGCAACACCTTTCATTGAGTGCAATGGTGCCAAGGGTACCTGCCACTACTTTGCCAATAAGTACAGCTTCTGGCTCACCACTGTGGATCCCAGAGAGGAGTTTGTGTTTTCACCAGCACAGGAAACCCTCAAGGGAGGCCAGGAGCGCTCCAAAGTCAGCCGTTGCCAAGTCTGCAGCAAGATCTTGTAGTATGAGGAGGAGGTGATGGATGGTGGTTTTGGAACACCTCAAAGAAAAGAAAGAAAGTTGTTGATGATGGAGGATGAATGATTTACAAAGAAACCTATAGAAAACAAGAACATGTGACTGAAAAAAAGCCGCTCTTCACTTCATTGGTGGTTTAAGAGTATTTGATCCCTTTTAGGAATGAAATGGGAGGGAGGAGATGACAAGAGAAGGGGGCTGGTGTGATTGCTTGTCTCTCAATTATCACTGACAATGGTGCTATTTTATGTTTTTTGTGTTTAATTTTGTTTGTTTTCTCGTTATGGTTTTGGCGAGAATCATTCTCGGCTACCTCGGAGAGTGCCACCCCTTTGGATAGCGCTGCATGGCGTACACATCAGGGTAGTATGTCTGCTTCAGCTTGGTCAGTTTGGTGTTTTTTTATCGTAGAAAGACAGTCTCATCAGCTGTCTGTCACACTCTTCTCTGGACTGATCAAACTGAAGCTGACTTCAGCCCAATCTGATCCGGGGTTAAACACATCTCTAGTAAAATGGCCTCCTTTAAATATGCAGCTTTGTGTTCACTGCTTCTGCAACCACTGTGTCTGCAGTGGGACCACAGCTGCTCCCTCAGTAACCACTGTACTGGTGCTTTTGCATGACACATTTATTTTAATGCAGTAGATAAATCACAGACATTGGAAAGGTCTGTGAGATAAAGTAGTTTGTCTCATTTGACGTTTGCAATTTGAAAGGGGCAATTTGTACGATTTAACAATTAACTCCACGTATCAGCAAAACTAGCAAACTTTTGACTAATTTTGTGTTGCCATTAGCTACACTAAAGATCACTTTTGAATTGTCCAAAGAGTTAGTACATCTGGTTTGTTTATTTGTTTGTCTTATTTGTTTTGTTGATCAGTGGTCTGACCCACTTCTGAACTTCTATTTCTTATCCTTTTTTCCATGAAGTACAAAGTGGTCGTACAAGATGAGACAGGTCCAGCTGATTAGCATGCTAACTTTTTGCCATACAATACATTCACATAAATGAACAAATTGCCCCTTTAATATGCATTTATGAGCTTGGATTCTGATCCGGCACAATCGAGAATGACTTGGCTAATGTTTTCATTTGAAATTTATCTGAAATTACACAACATTTTCCTATGTAAATGTTTCAAATCATATCAAGTAAATGTTTAAAAAATGATTTAATCTCATTGGAGTAACTGTGGACAAAAGGCTGCATTACACAATAAGAAACTGACCTAAAAAGTAATGAACATCAAATTAAGCTTTGGAAAATTCTCAGCAATAATATCAATCTATGCATGATATTTTTTTATAACACAAAACTACCAGTACAGTTCCTCTACTTTACTATGCATTTTTCACATGTCATGTGCTAGTAATTTCATAATATGTATCTTTGGTGTTCAAGAGCAACTTGAAAGGTGGTATTTTAGATTAATTCATGTGAAACTACATGCAATAAACAAAAAGGCAAACCAGCACTTTTCCTCAAAGTTGCCAAACTGAAACAGTAATAAATGACTTGAATGGGAACATCCATTCAAAACTATTGCACTGATGTGGACTGCTTCAATGGGTTACAATGATAAACAAGTCAAAGGGGCACGTTTCACCTCCCTATCCACATTCACATGCTTTTTTACTTTTCTGTTATGACCAAATTAGTGTTAATTTTTGTCAACATTAGCCCTTAATTCATACCAAAACTGCAACAGGAAGGATATCATTCACCAAACATAACAAACACTTTTAAATGTTAATTATTGCTGTATATAGTGCTTAATTCCCAGTATGTTAGAGTAAGTCTATAATGCTGTTAGCTTCTTGTTAGGGACCGAGCCGAAAGGTAAGGCCCTCTCATTTTTATTTGGATTTTTTTCCAGTCTCTGTGTTATTTCACTGTCTGTGGATTCAAAAAATGAGGAAAGAGGAAAGTGTTTTGTTTTATTGATTATGAAATTAGTTTTCCACCTTTAGATGTAATTTTGCAGTCAATCTAAAACTGGAGAAGAATGAGAACATGGAACAGAAGTATATAAAAACTTGCTATAACACATTGTTGAAATTTAGTTTGGTTGAAAATGAACTTAAAGGTTTTAAATAAGAGAATATGAATCTACATTTCTCTATAAACTCTATCCATGGACAGTGGAAGCTACTGGATGACTTGTAACCACTATGACCACTGTATCTAGCACATAGCTCTGTCTCTCTGCTGGTAGCCCTCATTTAATTCCTGTTTTATTTTCTCCTTCTTTTGTCGGCATTTGTTGTTTTGTAATCTAGACTGTAATTATTTTACTTAAGTCACGATACTATCCCCTGGTTTTATTTACTGAGATGGGAGGGAATGGGAAGATAATGATTTGTACATTAAATATTATAATAAAAAATGCCTTTAGAAATGTGTTTTTATATGGATATATATCCACCGCTGATGATTTAACAGACAGACAGAATAACAGTTTTTATTGTCTGGTTTTTAGTTCATGTTCAACGCCGAAAGTTAAGACCTTTATGCAGCATCACACTCTTAAGTGCCTGGAGTGACAGAAAAGAAATGCAGTTTTCCTCAAAGAGGATTCATGACAAAAAGAAAAATAGGTAAAAACAAGGTATTACATATCTGTTAATGTAATGTGTATTTCTGTGCTCACACACTTTGAAATAAAGTCTGAAAACTAACTGAAATGGGAGTCCAGAGCTTTTATCCATATACTGTGTTAGCAGTGGGTATTTATTTGTTCTTCTTCTTCTCATTCTTCTTTTTGTGTGTAAGTGTATGTTCTTTCATTGATAAGACCTACATGGTAGCTTTAACCCTCAAAAATCTAAACAGCCATTGGCCACCAAAAAGCATCTACTGATCTGAAATGTTTAAAAATTTTTCAACTACTAATTATATCAATACATTAAAATAATTCAAGTAAAATTCCTCAACGTTTCTTTGTAATCTAATTTGACCTGTTTGGACATTCAGAGGCTCTGCAGGGAACATGGAAACACTGCCATCTTCTGCAACATTGATTCACCAGTAAAACTCATGTAGTTTAAATTACAGTGGTTGTGGATTCTTATTTTTATGTTCAGTAAATGATATTTTTGGTTAAACAAGTCACTTTTTCTTCAGTTTGCTCTGATACAATAACCTTTGAATTTACTCTATTTACCCTATTATTATATGAGAATACATGCTTTGTTTGAACATGCAAACATGACACAGTTGTGCATAACATTAACATATATGACCTTAAACTAATTACCAAGGAATCTGTTAAAACTTGAAAGACAAGACTGTGCCTATTTTTATGTCCTCATATCTATCTCAAACTTTATACTTTAATTCTTATACTTTTAAGAACGTTTATTTCTACCTGCCTTTTCTTTTGCACTGGTGTGTTGCATATTGCTGCTGTAAACTGTTAAATTTCCCTATGGTGGGATCAATGAATTCTTATCTTATCTTACCTACTGTTCACGGTACTAACAGCAAAATAAGGAGTGTAAGGATACACCAGTAGGGGGCGATAATACTACGCCATTAAAGCTAAATCGAAGAAGAAGAGCAGAGTCACAACAAACAAACGAGCGAAGTAAATTTCTTCGGCTGAATTGGAACCTATTAACAGGTAAATAATTAAACTAAAACCAAACGAGAGTCTAAATAGTGAATTATTTATGTGTAGGTAGTTGTTAAGTCTCAACTGTAAAGATTTCTGTGGAGCGTTAGCTTATATGCTAACATCATAGGGCTAGCTTGTATGCTATCTCTAATATCTACTATTAACCAAAGATTCTGCAAAAAAATTGCAAAAGTCGGTAAAAACATACAATCTGTTATCTCATCGTGATAAAGGTATACTAGATAGTGGCTTGGTTTTGTTGTATGTATAACTGCAAAGTAATAAATGCTAAAGTCGTTGTAGCTACAGTTAGCTAGCTTTTAATGTTAGCTGTAATGGTCTATAAAACAACATAAACATCCCGATGTATTAGGATGTGCTTCGAAGATGTGATGTGATATGATTTCGTATTGTCGTTTGTAGTATTAAAGATAGTCCTTAATTTCTTGTTATTACGATAAAGTTGCTAGCTGTCTTTATATTTGGCTAAATATACTGATAGGGTATCCAAATGTAATAATGAAATATAACAGGACTGCGTAGGCTGTGAAGACGAACAGTTTTTATCTTCATGTTTGTTCAGGCCCACTTTTTTTTTTTTTTTTAATTAGCAATATTTCTATCAAAAGCTGAGTATAGCAAGATTCAGTTTTTAATTATAAAACCAAGTGTTTACGGGATGCGCTGTAACTTATTGATACACCTCTGCATTTTCTGCACCGTGATGAAAAGATGCAGGAAGGATTACAAGAAACTTGCCAGTTTTTTTTTTTATGTCCATGTAATAAACCTAGGTGCAGGTCATTGTAGATATATCCCTTTTACAGTTAATAAGAAACACACATATCAGGGGTGTCAAAATCATTTTAGGTTAGGGGCCACAGTCAGCCCAATTTGATCTCAAGCGGGCCTTATTTTTTCTCTTTTAGTGTGAAAAAAGTAAAATTACATCATAGAAGTGTGAATTACCTGAAATTTCTTAAGAATAATAAGTGCAATTTACTAATATAACAGTATAACTTCACATGTTTTTCTTTGTTTTCTTGCTAAATTGTAAGTGTAATTTTAACAATATTATGCCTCAGTTTATTATTTACACATACATGGGTAGTGTAATGTACATTACAACTGATAGATCACAGTGGATCTGCAAATACACAAAACATTCAGTAACAGCCAGAATATTGGTAGAATTACACTTATTTTATATTAGTTACCTTTTGTGAAAGGATCGTTTGTAAATGTTAACATTTTTATGTAATTTTACTTTTTTGTACTAAAAAAAGAGAACTTATAGTGTTCATTATTTATAGGTTCTTATGCTTTAATTTTACTGGTCCCTTCCACTTTTCCATCATATCGAGCTGTAGGTGACCCCTCAATTGATAATATCTGGGCTGTATGTGTGACACCCCTGACATATATTAATAATGACTAAATAGAGGTGTAAAATTTTGTTGGAGTTCATTATTTGTTTTCATATTTGTTAATACATTTATTAAATGTAAAAATTAAATTTTCTCACTTGGGGTCTCTCAATTAAATGAAGATGGAGTAAATTACACTAGGAAATGGGCTGTTATGTTGAATAAAATTATGGATTTATTGAAAGTGGACAAATCAACACAATACAATGGTGGGGCTGTTTTGTTTTATATTAGAGCCTTAACATACTATTGGGTTCTCCTTTTTCAGTTTATGTTTGTGCATGTTTAGAGACATTACATCTTCTGTTTTTTTCTTCTGATTCTCATTATAGGTACGCTGGAATTTTCTGATACCCACTCGGACATGTCCTATGTCTTCATCAACGATTCGTCGCAGACCACGGTGCCCCTTCTGCAGGCCTGCATCGATGGAGACCTGCCTTTCGCTAAAAGGCTCCTGGAGACTGGATGTGACCCAAACATCCGGGACAACCGAGGCCGCACAGGCTTACACTTAGCTGCTGCTCGTGGAAATGTCGAGATATGTCGCCTCCTACACAAGTTTGGGGCTGACCTGTTAGCAACAGATTATCAGGGGAATACAGCACTGCATCTCTGTGGACATGTGGACACTATTCAGTTTCTGGTGTCCAACGGGCTAAAGATTGATATCTGGTAAGAGATTAAATAGTTCCAGGTTATCAAATTCCTTGTTCCTTGATAACCTGCTGAGACATGGCCTAAACCGAATGCCCAGGCCCATAATGACTGATACAACAACTTTTAATTGTTTACACTACTTTATGTCTCTTGTAAGTAGAGGTGTCACGATATGAAAATTTCATATCACTGTTGTTGTGACCAAAATTATCACGGTTATCATTATTATCGTGGTATTGTTGAAATGTACTCAAAATATTCAAAAAGTTCTAAGACACACACTGAAATAATTTAACCAAGTTTTATTTTGGAAAAAAAACAACTAATAAAATAACACGCACAATGTACTTTCTGTTGGCAGAAGCATTACATGTTAACATGTTAACATGTAAACATCAAACGTACAAAAGTGCATTAAAGATGGCATCTTATGGTCATAAGAGGTAACTGCACTTTGTGCAAATTGTAGATAAGAACCAAGAATACTTTTCTTTACATTCAGCACTTAGCATTTAATGTGTAAGACTAGATCTAGTCTTACACATTTGAGAACTGGTACAGACAGAACACTTTCACTGTTTCTCTCCGGAGCGCTGTCCGTGCGGGTCCCTTCCGCCATGTTTTCAGAGGCCAAACATTGCAAATTGTGCATGCACACCTAGAGTGCTGCTGCTTCTCCAGGAAATGAGCAGTATCACCATGAGTTTTTTAAAATGCGGTAATTAAACACGGTTTTAATGGTAAGTAGAATTTGAAACGGTGGTACGTTAGGAATTTTACCGCAGTTTAGCATTATACCAGTAATCATTACATCCCTAGTCGTAAGCATTTCTCATCAGTTTTGATTTCATTTTTCATTCAACTGCTTTTTAAAGCTAGTTTGCCAGATTAGTTTTTGTTTAGTTTTAGTCTTTTTTTTGTAATATTAGGCATTTCTTTTGGATAGGAAGAAAAAGGAAGGAAAAAGTATTATAAAGTGATCCAAGACAAACATTAAATAGTCTCTTCACCCAGGACTTTGGGAATTGGAAGAACTTGAGGATTTTTCCTGTTGAGAGATGATCCACATATTTCATCATCTTTGACTACAAGGTGCATATTCTTATTACTGCTATCTATGACATAAAACTGGTACAGCTAAATTTGGAAAATATCCACCAAATATAACAGGCTTATATATGAAAGAAATTTACCAAGGTATACACGAAAAACATTTAGTCATTAGTTTTGTAGTTTTTGATCGTACTATCCAGGTTCAGTTCACTAAAACGTTTATTTACACCTATTTTTTTTTTTTTTTTTAAATAATCTGCAAGAATGATATTCTTACCAGGATTTACAATTAAATCACACATTTTTTAATTATGAGATTCCCAAATATAATATACATTCATAGAGGACAGTGATTCCCATTTCAATATGTCATTGGCCTTGCTCTGCCAATGGCTTATTTCATGGCTTTTGATTTCAAAATAAAGTAAGATTAAGCAGTTAGATTGTTTGCAGGGGAAGTCACATCACATCTTCTCCATAGAAAACACTGCCAAAATACTTCTGGTTCAGTTATTTAGCGTCACTCTCGTCCATCAGTTTAAGAAACTACAGGGAGTTTTTATCAAGTTACAATTTTTGCTATTGAGGGGGAAAATGCAGGAAATTGAACACCAGCAAAAATGGCTCAGGCGCCTTCGTTTCATCTGTATTTTTTGCACTTCAACTTTGTTTACAATAGTAGATTGAAAAAGACTCAAAACAACACCAATAACAAATAAATCATGTTAAGTCACACAATGGCATAAATGCAGTGGAAACTGCTTGTTGAGATCACTTTGTCCAAATTGATCACTGTCAGCAGATGATCGTACTAACTGAAGTGTTATAATCTGTTATTGGTCTGTCAGTCTGACATTCAGTTATACTAGTTAAAATAAGGTTCATGTTTGATGAACTGCTCTAATGGTGGTTTTTAGTGATATATTGGGACATTGTTTTGTTGCTACATACACATTGTCATAAGATGAAATTCCCAATATCACTGACCTCGAAGTAAAAGTGGGGTGGTCTGTGTAACTTGTATTTTCATCCTGATTATTTGGCAATCCAGTAATATCCAGTAATATTACATTAACAATGTTAACGTCGCTATCAGAGTACTATGGTGTTGAATGTTATTGCTAAGTTAATCCACAGCTGTCATCTGCTGTAGTTGTAGTAGTAATAATAATAGCTGCTTCTACTGCCTTGTTAGCTGAAAAAACTTTCAGTTTGGTTGAAAATCAACTCCTCTTCATAACATCAGGATCACAAACAACATATGATGTGATTTTGTGTCAATATTTTTTTCTGTAATTTGACCTAACTACTACATTCCTAACTAGTGCATTTCCTGTGTTTCATCCATTCTGTTGGCTACCTGTGCGCTGCATCTGAATGTCACTCGAATGTCAGCCTATACGAGCTGTAATATGTGCTAATACCATTACTAATGACATCATTGATACAGAATGTGGACATATTTGTGAAATCTTTAAAACTACAGTACATGACACCATGGTCATCCAAACTATAATCATACCCAAAGTAAATGTGCTGTGCCACCCTATAAACAAGAGTCTATTGTTGTTACTGTAGCTGTAATTTTAGTCTCATGGCCAATATCTGTAGAATAGCTTTTTGAGTAACCATGGTGTGTCAGGTTATTGTCTTGACTGTGTCTGACTTATTCACCATTCTACTAACACATAAGATCAGTCATCACATCAAAATGAAATGAAGCTGAGACTGTTGTGTATCCAAAACCACCATTTTCTTTTTCCTTCTTACTTTAAGGCTGTTTGGCATCTTTAGAAGTGTACATCTTATTTCTCTTATTTTGCACAGTACACTATTAACAGAACACCTGTTATGTCACAGTCAAAGCAAACCATTTTATGACATCCTACTGTGCAGTAGTGTCCATAAAATGCTTTGAAGGCTGTAGTAACAGTAGTAAGAGTGTTTTTACACACAGGTTTGCAAGTAGCAAACAGAAGTAAGGGCACCTGTAGGAATTGTTTACATAAACTTCAGTTCTTAATTTCCCTCTACTACTACATTTAGGCTTTATGTTGTTAACCCACTACTTGTTCTCTTGTTTTAGTAACACAAACATTTAGTTTTCATGTTCTGTGTCTTTATTTTATTTTATTTTTTTACACCAAGTAACTGCAAGAAGTTATGCAAAAAGTTTAGGTTACCAAAAACTGAAAACTAATGTAGTTTTCAGAAATGCTGTCTTAGGTTCCAGTTCATAGGGGTCTATGAAAAGCAGCAAATGTGTGAATGTGTTTAATATTAAGAAAAGGTGATGTGATTGTTGTTAAGTTGTGGTGATCTGGATCAGATCGTTTCTTTGAATATATTTTGTAGACTAGACACAAGCTTCATTTGTAATGTGTTTTAACTGCTTCAAACTTGTATAATGTGTGTATTACTATGGATGTTCTGGGGTAACTGTCTTGTGTCTTTTGGTTGTCGTACATTGTAGCAACCACAATGGATCGACTCCTCTGGTGCTGGCAAAGAGACGTGGGGTTAACAAAGACGCCATCCGTCTGCTGGAGGGGCTAGAGGAGCAGGAGGTCAAAGGTTTCAACAGAGGACCACACTCCAAACTGGAGACCATGCAGATGGCTGATAGTGAGAGGTGAGCAGGAGTGGGGGTGCATCTAACATGTTACTTATAAGAAGAGACTGGGTAGATGAAAAAGGCAGGTGATGTTGCTTGAAACCAGTCAGTCCAGTTTATCAGTTATCTGCAGATGTGTGGAAACTCAGACTGAGAGGAATACTGAGCACTGTGACAAAAAAGTTTTACCAGTCATGATTACAGAGATTTTTCAGTTCATCGTACATGTAGTCAGGTCCATATCCAAGTATTTAGACAATAACATTTTGACGCTGCACACCACCACTGTGCTTTTTCAGCTTTAATTCAAGAAGGTGTGATGTTCTTTAGTCACCTGATTTCAGTCCAAAAGAGCAGCTTTTCAGACTAAATTGAGATAAGACATAAAAAGATCCACAAATAGAGATGTAATGGTACAGAAAAATTTTGGTTTGATACATTTTTGATACAGTGAAGAAGACCGGTGGGGGGGATGCACTCTGTAACTATCGAAAACTAAGGGTGAAACTTAACACGGTTTGACTGTCCCATTTGGCTTCTGCGCCTCTGTTATACTCTCTGTTATGTTTATCCCCCCTTATTGGCACCCCAACCTCAGAATAAAGTGTTTTTTGTTTTGTTTTTTGCAGCGGCGCTGCTGCAGAATGTATACAGGGGAAACCCTGCACATGGGTTCTGTTTGCGGCCACCCTGCTTCCCAAGTGTTTGCATTCTTCACATAGGCTCCATGTATTCATTCGGTACACCTCCGTATTGAATCTAAGGCCCCAAACCAAAACGCAAAACTGTTCAGTACAAACGAGTGCACCTTTACACCCCATCTACAAACAAGCTGCAAATGAATGTGGCCGTAGTAGAGACCTGACAAAGCATCTCCAGGGAGGGAACTCAGTGTTTAGTGATGTCCTTGGGTTCCAGATTTTAAGCACTCATTGACTGCAAAGGATTCTCACCCTAGTATTAATCCAAATATTTATAATAATCTTAGCTTGTTAAGTTACTTTTCAGTCTCTGAAAATGGAGGGACTATATTTAAATTGGTTATAATTGTTAAATGGTGAATGCAATATTTTTGTTAAACCCCTTGAATTAAAGGTAAATTTAAAGTCAACACTAAGTGTTACTTTGATTATTAGATCAGTTGATTGTTTCATTTCAGATCCACTGTGGTGGTGTACAGAGACAAAATTACAACATTTGGGTCACTGTCAATTTACTTGTGGACCTCAGTGTACAATGGAAAGTTTGATCTTACTCTGTTTTGTTTTGTTTTGTTTTGTTTTGTTTTGTAGTCTGAATGAGTGCAGTGAGAGCTGGACCAATTAGTTGGCAAATGTTGTTTGACAAACTATCAATATCAGCAGAAGACATTGGCAATAATGACTGATGGCTGCTAAATGGAATACCGACTCAAAATTATAGTTCAAAAATCACATCCAGCTAGATTTCTAAGGGTTAGTTTGGTGTTTAGTTCCATGTTTATTGATTAATTACTTTTTATGTTCAATGTTCAACGTTCGAAGAAGACCAGTCACAGCAAGGCAGAACACGTGTGTGAACAAGAGGGACCAAAATGGAAAAGTGAAGTTACAGGGAGCAGAGAGAAGGTGGAGGGATTTTAGGTACTTAAGGTCAACAGTCCAGAGCAACAGTGAGTGTGGAAAAGAGGTAAAGAACCATGTGCAAGCAAGTTGGAATGGGTGGAGAAAAGTGTCGGGTGTGTTTGATAAAAGAGTGTCAGCAAGAATGAAAGGAAAGGTGTATAAGACAGTGGTGAGATCAGCCATGTTGTATGGGTTAGAGATAGTGGCACTGTGGAAAAGACAAGAGGCAGAGCTTGGAGGAAGCAGAGGTTAAGATGCTGAGGAAGATGCATCTTCCAAGCCAAGATGGATCAGATCAGGAACGAGTACATCAGAGGAACAGCACATTAGATGTTTTGGAGAAAAAGTCAGAGAGGCCAGACTGAGATGGTTTTGACATGTACAGAGGAGGGATACTGAATATATTGGTCGAAGGATGCTGAGGTTGGAACTGCCAGGCAGGAGGTGTAGAGGAAGACCCAAGAGCAGATTCATGGATGTAGTGAAAGAGGACAGGAATGTAGTTGGTGTTAGAGAAGAGGATGCAGAGGATAGGGTTAAATGGAGGAAGATGATTCGCTGTGGCAACTCCTGAAGGGAACCGCTTAAAGGAAAAACAGAAGAAATTCAATGTTCAGTGTTTCAGATTTATTCACAGAGAAATTAATTTCTTGGACTTCATGTTTTACAGTTTCAGCAGTTTGTTGAAATTAAAGATAGTTACTGTAATTTTCATTGTCAACATTTTTTTGTGGAGTGATGCATAGGGTACCTACAGATGAAAATTTTAAATTATTCTAAATCTGGTGTATTTACGACAATATTGTTCCTTCATTAATATATACTGTCCCTTTCTAATCAGAAGACTGACTGGCTACTACGTTTTTACTGCTCTCAAGTATCGTATTGTATTGGCCTTTAAAAGTCCACTTTCTGTCACCCTCTGCTATGTTTACACCAACAGAAGATTACTTTCTTATTAGTTTAAGATGTGATGACCCTAAAATCTCTCGTATCATTTTAGCTCATGCCTCCAGAAGTGTCATTTCTTGTCTGAGACTTTGACTGGATTCTACAGTCACTGTCCTGTATTTGGCTTTGAGCAAAAAAGCACCTGCTAAATCAGGGGTGTCAAACATACAGCCCGTGGGCCAAAACCAACCTGCCAAATGGTACAACCCAGCCCATGGGATAAATTTCAGAAGTGTAGAAATTACACTTACGATATTAACAGTCAAAGGTGTTCAGGGGCTACATACACCTCAATGTGATATCAAGTTAAATCTATATCATAATACTGGAAGGGCTTAGAGTGTGTGTGTGTGTGTGTGTGTGTGTGTGTGTGTCGGCAGGATTCTGACAAATTCAGACGTTTTACCTGGCCAATTTGGTACCTTCAGTTGAGGAATAGACCCGTCTCCACATTAAACATCTTGGCAAGTTGATAGGACCAATATTTTCAGCGATATTAGTCATTTTGGAATAAAATTGCCTTACAGTCACGGGAGCGCAACGCTGCATGACCCGAAATGAAGCTAAAAGCAGTAATGCTGCATTTAATCCTGGCTTCGTCATGCATGCTGAGAGTAGGGTAGTTTCGGTGTTCAATGACCAGGCGGGTTTCTTCTCAAACTGTTTGTTTATTATTAAACATGCTGCAGCTTACAGAACACAAATGGGTAACTGGCACTCAGGGCTCGTGACTGCGACTGAATTACGGTCGCATGCGCCTGAGAATTTTGGTAGTGCGACTGTTTTTGAGATTACGATCGCACGGTGCACCAATAAAAAAATGAGCGAAAATTAATACGTGCGCCTAGAATAATGGCTGCAGAAGTAACTCGTCAGCTGAAAATAAACAAGTTCCACGCCCCGCTGACTGAAGCAGAAAATCTAGTCCCCGCCCCCTCGCGTGCGCAGGCGGCATGAACAAAGGGATCAAATAACTCCACCGACGTTTGAAACAATCTCCCGCCAAACCCGGTTAGTAGCGCTGGCGTTGTTCCAAGTATTTTCCCATGACGTAATGTATCCTGCAAGTCAGATGATCATGTTGTGCGAATCAACTTGCTACACGATCAGCTGACCGTAACCAGCGAATCGAGGGGCTAATGAATAAACAACAAGCGGTATCCAGACGTGTACATGATTCGTCAAAAGTTTCTTCCTCAAAAGTTGGTTGTTGCAAATAATGGTGTGATTCGTCTTTCTTCTCCAAGAACCAACTAAAGTATATACCACACATTGACAATTGTTTTGCACCTGTGTCAGTGTAAGCTTTTTCTTTCATACTCTATTCAAATACTTTATTCTAGGTTGTTAACATTGCTTAAATACATATAGGAATATTACTTGGTATGGCCAAGAGTTTTGCTTGTTCTCCAAATTTTTTATATAATAGTGGTGCGCCTAGATTTTAGCCTGTGCTCCTAACTTTTTAGGGTTAGGAGCACAGTGCTCCTAGGTCAAAAAGTTAATTTTGAGCCCTGCTGGCACTTGACATCTAGAAAGTGTGAAGTTTTTTTCTTCTGTCAACA
Source organism: Sphaeramia orbicularis (assembly GCF_902148855.1). Taxonomy (NCBI): domain Eukaryota; kingdom Metazoa; phylum Chordata; class Actinopteri; order Kurtiformes; family Apogonidae; genus Sphaeramia; species Sphaeramia orbicularis. Next base: position 7,372,592 of record NC_043974.1, on the reverse strand, counting down.
CAATCCAAAGATACTTCTTGTTTGGACAGACTTCAAAATAAATGCACTTTCTGAAATTATCCATCCATCCGTCCGTCCATCCATCCATTATCCACCGCTTATCCAGGGCCGGGTCGCTGGGGTAACAGTCTAAGCAGGGATGCCCAGACTTCCCTCTCCCCAGACACCTCCTCCAGCTCTTCCGGGGGGACCCCGAGGCGTTCCCAGGCCAGCCGAGAGACATAGTCTCTCCAACGTCTTCTAGGTCTTCCCCGAGGTCTCCTCCCGGTGGGACATGCCCGGAACACCTCCCCAGGGAGGCGTCCAGGAGGCATCCAAAACAGATGCCCGAGCCACCTCAGCTGGCCCCTCTCGATGTGGAGGAGCAGCGGCTCTACTCCGAGCTCCTCCCTGGTGGCTGAGCTCTTCACCCTATCCCTAAGGGTGCGCCCAGCCACCCTGCGGAGGAAACTCATTTCGACCGCTTGTATCCGGGATCTTGTCCTTTCGGTCATGCCCTAAGCTCATGACCATAGGTGAGGGTAGGAACGTAGACTGACCGGTAAATCGAGAGCTTCGCCTCTCAGCTCAGCTCCTTCTTTACCACAACCAACCGATACAGTGACTCACATCACTGCAGACGCTGCACCGATCCGTCTGTCAATCTCACGCTCCATCCTTCCCTTACTCGTGAACAAGACCCCAAGATACTTAAACTCCTCCACTTGGGGCAAAGACTCTCCGCCAACCCGGAGAGGGCAGACCACCTTTTTCCGGTCAAGAACCATGGCCTCAGATTTGGAGGCGCTGATCCTCATCCCACTCGCTTCACACTCGGCTGCAAACCGCCCCAGGGCACGCTGAAGGTCCAGGCTCGATGAGGCCAACAGGACAACGTCATCTGCAAAAAGCAGAGATGAAATCCTGTGTATTTCTGAAATTACTTAGGCCTAAATTAAAGCGTTTTCTCTTCATAATGATCAGCTTTGTTAAGACTCTCTTTTACTATTCACAATCAACTGAAATATCTGAAAATAAATAAATAATGCATCCTTTTAATATAAACTTAACCCAATATGAATTGCCTGGTGTTCTTTAACTCAAATGAATTAGTCACAACAGAGGTACACTATATTGCCAAAAGTATTTGCTCACCTGCCTTGACTCGCATATGAATTTAAGTGCCATCCCATTCCTAGTCTATGGGGTTCAATATGACGTCGGTCCACCCTTTGCAGCTATAACAGCTTCAACTCTTCTGAGAAGGCTGTCCACAAGGTTTAGGAGTGTGTTCATGGGAATTTTTGACCATTCTTCCAGAAGCGCATTTGTGAGGTCACACACTGATGTTGGACAAGGAGGCCTGGCTCTCAGTCTCCACTCTAATTCATCCCAAAGGTGTTCTATCGGGTTGAGGTCAGGACTCTGTGCAGGCCAATCAAGTTCATCCGCACCAGACTCTGTCATCCATGTCTTTATGGACCTTGCTTTGTGCACTGGTGCACAGTCATGTTGGAAGAGGAAGGGGCCAGCTCCAAACTGTTCCCACAAAGTTGGAGCATGGAATTGTCCAAAATGTCTTGGTATGCTAAAGCATTCACAGTTCCTTTCACTGGAACTAAGGGACCAGGCCCAGCTCCTGAAAAACAACCCTACACCATAATCCCCCCTCCACCAAACTTTACACTTGGCACAATGCGGTCCGACAAGTATCGTTCTCCTGGCAACCGTCAAACCCAGATCCATCCATCAGATTGCCAGATGGAGAAGCGCGATTCGTCACTCCAGAGAATGCGCCTCCACTGCTCTAGCGTCCAGTGGCGGTGTGCTTTACACCACTGCATCCGGCGCTTTGCATTGTACTTGGTGATGTATGGCTTGGATGCAGCTGCTTGGCCACGGAAACCCATTCCATGAAGCTCTCTGCGCACTGTTCTTGAGTTAATCTGAAGGACACATGAAGTTCAATTCAAATCCAGACTCAAAACTCACCTTTTCAGAATAGCCTACCCCCCATAAACTCTAATCTCCATTCTACTACTTCATTTCTATATATAGTAATTATTTGTTTTAATCTGTTTATTTCTTTGTATTTTATGGATTGTTTGTTTTATCTTGTTGTACAGTGTCCTTGGGTGTCTTGAAAGGCGCTTATAAATAAAATGTATTATTATTATCATTATTATTAAGTTTGGAGGACTGTAGCGATTGACTCTTTAGAAAGTTGGCGACCTCTTCGCACTATGCGCCTCAGCATCCGCTGAACCCGCTCCATCAGTTTACGTGGCCTACCACTTCGTGGCTGAGTTGTTGTCGTTCCCAAACACTTCCACTTTCTTATAATACAGCTGACAGTTGACTGTGGAATATTTATATTTGACTCTGGATTTGTTGCACAGGTGGCATCCTATCACAGTTCCACGCTGGAATTCACTGAGCTCCTGAGTGACCCATTCTTTCACAAATGTTTGTAAAAGCAGTCCGCATGCCTAGGTGCTTGATTTTATACACCTATGGCCATGGAAGTGATTGGAACACCTGATTATTCGGATGGGTGAGCGAATACTTTTGGCAATATAGTGTATTTCAGCCTGACCACACTGGGAATCTGGCTGGGACCCAAGTCTGGCTGTAAACTGGGCCATTAGATGAGGCTACATTACCTTTGTCTGAAATAAAAACTTTATGAAAGTTTTAAGTGGTGATATTTTTTTTTCTTTTTTTTTGGGGGGGGGGGGGGGGGGGGCACAATGCCCTTCCCCACAGTTTAAAAAAAAATCCCTAAGGAAACCCTGAGAGAGATAGGTAAGGTACTCCCACCACCCTGGTCTTACAAACTATTCACACCCCACCCCCTTCTGTGTGCTTCGTGTATACCTCACAATTTCACTCTGCAGGCACGCCTGGGTATTCGTACCATATATTAATTGCCATCTACATTTTAAAGAATGACTTACCAAACAATTTTTATGTCACTTGTAAAATATAGACTAACATTTTTTTTTCCCAAAAGCCAACTCTCCCCAGCATAAAAACTACCACATTTAGAACACATGGTTCCTCACGGGCCATATACGAGTAATAACATAATATCCCATAAATAATGACAACTCCAAATTTTCTCCTTGCTCTAATTTGAAAAAAAAGTCAAATTGCATTATGAAATTATTTACATTTACAAATCCTGTCGCAAAATGTGACTAACCTGAACAAATGAGAAACCTGAAATTTCTTAAGAAAAATTTTTGCAATTTTAACAATATTCTGCCTGTTATAAATGTTTTCTGCATTTGTAGATTGACTGTGATCTGTAATTTGTGTTAATAGTAAGATGAGACGTAATATTGGTGTATATGGTTGTTGAGGTTATTCCCATTTTCATAAAGTAATTTAACTTTCACACTAAAACAAAGAGTTTAGATTATTAGTCATAGCAGGGCTGGACTGAGACTCATTTTCAGCCCTGGAGTTTCATACCTCAGACCGGCCCACTTTAGGTCACGACCAATTATTATTAAAATCATGTAATTATAACCTTACATGTTATCTTCATCTGTCTCATTTCTGACTAGTGGTTCAGAGTTCTGCTGCTGAGCTGCTCCCTCTGTCATCATTCCCTGAGTAGACTCTGCTCTCCTTTTCACACTTCCTCCACTTTCCCAAGACTCACCTGCACCTGTATCACAATAAAAAATATCTACAGACATTTTGACTTACTTAACCAATTAAGATATTTACATTGGCAAAATATGCAGGCTTATTTCATATTCATGCTATTGCCTTTCAATTGTGGGCTTTGTGTATTTACTGTTTCACTTTTAATGATAAAAATTAAAATAGGTCAGGACTATCGTTTGGGTATAGAAAGTGGTTTTACTGGAACTAATGCTTGTTCACACAGTCTGTTCCAACAGCTCACCTTTTCCTTCCATACTGACAGGAGCAATCCCCTCATCACTGCTGGCTCCGGGCTCTGCTTCTGACACTAAATCACATTTTAAAAATGGTCATAATTCTCAGCACAAATCTTCTATTTTGCAAAGCTTTCGTGTCAGTTTCATTCATGTAGTTCTGAATCATCTAGCATCTCAGAGCACCTTTCATATTGAACAGGCCTACACCATACTGTTCATGGTAGCCTATTCATTCTAATAATATTCACTCTATGAGCAGTCCTACCTGCCCACTCTGGACTTGTGGGCTCATGGCTGGTGTCTGGTGCTGGATCTGCTTTCTGACTCTGAGGAGCTACAAGACAAAGTTTTCCAGTTATGTGGCGTCACATCATAGTATTTAAATTGCATGACGTTATGTTACACGTCACAATGCCACACAATTCATTGACTCGATAATTAACTAGCTTGAAAGGTGGTTTACCCATTTCATCGTCCTCATTAGTTGTTTCCAACCGGGAGGTCGTTTTTGTGAAAAAGTTGCCGATTTTGGCACATTTGGCTGTGTTTGCTTCAAGAGCTTTCCTCTTTTTAATTTTTGCCTTCTCTGTGCCACCCTGGCTCTTTTTATTATTCATGTTTCAAACAGCAAACACAGCTGACCATCGAGATAGCCTACAGAGCAGAGATCGTATATGCTACACAGCTACAGTATAGCGCTATTAACCGTATGCAGGGACATATGTCAGGTCATGGTGCGTCTGCAAAAAAGAGGAAGAAAAAAAAAAACAGCTTGCTAGTAGAGGGGGTGGCAGCCCAGGAACAGCGGTTGCAGATCAACCCAGTGCTATGACTGAACACACTCCCCCCCCACCCCCAAAATAAATAAATAAAAAAAATATTTAATATATATTTAAAGTGAACTCCGGCCCTCACAGCCTAAATATTATACTGGCCCACCGGGAATTGTCCCGGTCCTCCCGATTAGCCAATCCGGGCCTGATTCATAGGTTTTTATGCCTATTATGTTACTGGTCCGCCCACTTGAGACAGCATTGGGCTGAATGTGGCCCCTGGACTAAAATGAGTTTGGCACACTTGTGCTAAATCTAAAAGAGACAGTCAACCCTTCTAAATCGTCATCCTCCTCCTCCTCCTGTCTTCTTTTCAGTGCAATGGAAAGCCATTCCTTACTCAACCCCAACCTGCAGAGCACCGAGGGCGTCCTGTCCAGCTTCAGGACCACCTGGCAGGAGTTTGTGGAGGACCTGGGCTTCTGGAGGGTCCTGCTGCTGCTGGTGGTCATCGCCCTGCTCTCCCTGGGCATCGCTTACTACGTCAGCGGGGTCCTGCCTTTCTCCACCAGTCAGCTGGAGCTGGTGCACTGAGAGGGGATGGGGAAACGCCAAACAAACCTACGAGGGAGTAAAAGTCAAGTCTGGCTGTTCATACCACAGAAATTCACATTTTGTTTTATTCTCAGCTGACATACTCCTTGTTTCTGTTATCTAAACAAGAAGACAGTTAATTGTATTGTCAGTAAGAAGTAATACAAAACACATTCTCAACTCAAAAATGTTAGAAAGCAACTTGATGGTTGTGAGGTGAGTAACAGACTCATATTATGACTCATACTGCAAGCATTATGTCAGTTTTGTTTTATATTGTGTATCATAGCCCCTTTAAAACAATATCATATTTCAAGCTACTTATGGAAAATAATTAGTGGGAGAGTATTACGTTGTATAATGTCTTTATTTCACTTCTGTTATCTGTTACATGCTGTACATTGCTGATATTTTATGTATTTGTTTCTCTTGTTTGATTTGTTTATTATGTTATTTATCACTTCTGTTTTCTTTTCCATTCATATGATTTTCTATACTAAGTACTGTATCCCTGCTGTCTTTACCCTTTTTGCTTTTGAAGACTACATCTATCCTTTAACAAATAATTCATTCTGCCTGGAAACGGTTTCAATCTGCTTATCTACAGATTAGCAAAGCACCTTGAATGTGTGCCTTTTGACAGAGAGCTTTGTGTTTTACTGCAGCTCATCCGGACACTCCCACCTAAAGCATGCTGCTTTGTTGCATTAAAGTGTTCTAAATGTCAATGCTTCTACACTGTAGGATAACAGCAGCAGAGTGATGATTTATTTGTTGTATATTCATTTTATCCTTGTAAATCATGTCTCTTTTATTTGTTGTAGGTTTCCCACTGTTGATTTAGTGTGGACAAGTAATTTAACATAATAAAATGAATAATGTTAAGTGTATGTGTGAATTAAATAACATTATCTTAACTCTGTAAGATGCAGCCATCAGTTAATACAGTAGAAAATGTCAAAGATCAATTATTTAATCCATCAGTAAAGTTTTTTAGGCATCATTGATAAGATACCTAGGTACTGTTCTTATGAGTTTTTATTTTCAGACTGTTTGCTTATGTTTTTTTCATCAAAGTCCAGTTTATCATAGGTGGCTGGATTTCAGCAATATGACTGGATCACGATATAAAATAACATTAGATAATGATCTGGATTATACCTTAAGTATGCATTGTACATCAACTTCTCATCATACACTGATAAGCTATGTGTTGAAGTGTTTGGGTTCTAGCACAATTGGATGCCCGATGTCTTCGTCCAACTTGGTAGAACAACATAACCTATGAAGATGAGGCCTTTGGAGACCTCGTACTCTGGTGTAAGTGGAAAAAAAAAAAAAAAAAAAAATAGATTGTTAGCTGGTATAGCCACTCCCTTCCATAGATATTCAGTGTCTTCTTCAAAGTTCTGCTTTGCTGTCTAGTCCCCTTAATAGCCCACTAAATAATCAGTGTGGTCTTTTAGGTATGTGAATGGGGTGCACTGGGGGTGAAGCATGAAGATGGGGACCCTCTACTAGTGGCCATATTATTGATTCTCATCCAGATCTAAGAACCACAAAACAAATCAACTCATGCTGGTTAGGGAATGTAACACCAATATGGGTGTTTAGTCAGGACATGGGTGGCAGGGATTCCTAGATTTTAATTTCTTAAACATAGAAAATGCACAGGCACTATACTCTTAACTGTGTGTTTCTGAATGAAAGATTTAACCTTTATATAGATAGATAGATAGATAGATAGATAGATAGATAGATAGATAGATAGATACTTTATTGATCCTTTGCAGGAAATTGCTTTGTTACAACAGCAGCAGTACAAGAAAAAAAAAACACGCTGACCCATCACGTGAACATCCCACAAACAACCATCAATGGAACAAATAAATAATAAACAGAATAAAAGATATATATATATATATATATATATATATATATATATATATATATATATGTACAATACAAGTAATGTAAGTAATACAATAACCTAAAACACCTAACACACCTAAGTATGCACAGCATACAATAATTTATCGCACAGCGATATTAAAAAGTCTAATAGCAGCAAGGCAGGAAGGACCTCCTACTGCGTTCAGTCCTGGACCGAGGGGGGGTCAGTCTGTGGCTGAAGGTGCTCTCTCTGAACACCTCAAGATGGTGCAGTGGGTGAGATGCGTTCTTCAAAATAGAGTCCAGTTTCCTGAGCATTCTCATCCCAGCCACCTGCTGAACTGTGTCCAGTCCAGACAAATAGCACCCTGGCCAAGAGGTCAGCAAATAACAAACGAAGAGGTCAATAAATACATGTTAAAATTGATTGCAAGTATAAAATCAAAATAACAAGTAGTTGACAGGATTGTAAGCAGTTTAATTATTTGAAGTGTGATTGTTGGTGGTCATGGTAGTGATTTAAAAACACAGAGAAATGATATACATATGGGGGTTGGTTGTGAAGTTACTGGTGTTCATACAAGAGTCCTTATACAAACAAGCCTTAAAAACATTTGATCAAAAGCCAGCAAAATGGCACAGCTGGATAGATATCAAGGTCCTAGTCCAACATTAGGTTTGTTGATTTAATAAAGTTATGTCGACGTGTATTTCTCAGTCTCTGTATTTAGATCTAATTAGCATATATGTGAAGTATGTACAGCACTAAAAACAAAAGCTTCAGGGAAAAACAGCATCTATAAACCAAAGTGGTAGTATTTAGTGGGACCTCCCTTGGCACTTAACATGTCTTTAAACCTTTTCTTCAGAATGAGATTCATTGCATTCATTTTCTGATGTTTTTTTTTTACCAGGTCTTATTCATGACGTCAGATGAGAAAATGTCACATGAGAAGTGTGTGCGTGCGTACGTGCAAGTGAATTTTCTTAATTTTATTGTTGTATGTGAAGAAAAGAGGATGAGAAATAAATGTATGCTGATTTCCACCCTGTGAAAACAAAAACGCTAGAGGAGGCCTATGACATCTGCACAGTACTGTGTTAGGACAGATTGTACGAGTACTGGACCCAGATGCAAGACCCTCAGACAGGAGTACAATTAAAAGGGATTTATTAGAAATAGTCAGAGTAACAGGTTCACACAGAGAGGTAATGAATATAACTTCAGCTGGACTGAGATGGGGAATCGTCTCGGCTTCGGATCTTAAGTGAACCACGTTACGGCCCAGGTCGGGACCACACGAGGGGAACCCGACTAGGAGAGAGCAAAGGAGAATCAGAGGGCAGACCAGATCATACACGGGCAGACAATCAGACAGGCAAACGTACATAGGGTCAGGCAGGCTCACGTACCAATAGTCCAGGCAGGGGTCAAAACCAGGAAAAGGCACCAAGGCGGAGGAACAGACAGGGGTCAGGCGTATACTCAGGTGTGATGGACAAACCAGGTCGAAGACAGACGAGCAGGCAGACGAGGAACAGGCAGAGTCGGAGGTCGATGGGCAAAACAGGCAAGCAGGATCAAAAACCGCTGGTAAGTTATCACACCAAGGGTTGAAAACGAACTGGCACCGACCAGGGGAAAACACAGGGTTTAAATACACAAGAGGGCGGGAAGACAATTGGACACAGGTGGAGACAATCAGGGAGGAGGCAGGTAATCAGGGCAAAGGTGAAGACAAAGAGGAAATAAAGACACCAGACAAGACACATGAGGGAAACTAACAAAATAAAACAGGAAACAACACACAAGACAGACAAAACAAGTAAAAGTCCAGGGACTGATATGACATACTGTATATTTTACTCCATTTTTAATTAACATACCAATATAATCAAAGTAAAAAATGACAACATTTTAAAGATGGTACGATGTGCTTTTACAGATTTATTATTAACTTTCGAAAGTTTGGTTCAGGCTTGTATATTCACATTTGCAGTAGAATAGCACAATGACTTTACAGTAGTTTTCTTTAAAAGATTACATGAATCCAACAAATGCATTTTATCTTAGCTGTAAGCTACGAGGTGAGTGAACCCTGGATCATCTCTGGATCTGCTGCTGTGGTCCTGCTCCTTTCCTGCCTTCACTGTCATCACTCATTTATCCATATAGCTGTGATAGTGTCTATTGTATAGTTACATAGATGGTAGAGGTTTCTATTATTGGTACTAAAAGCTGCAGAAGTAGTACGTCCACTGTTAGTACTTGTGTTTGGCGTACTAGTATTGACAGATATGGACATTTTGTGTAGCTATTGGTAATTATTAGCACCAGCTGATCTACTTTTTACCAGTTCTAGTTCACTTTGCTGTGCATCCATGTGTCTCCCCTTATTTCCCCTCTTCTCCCCCCTCGCCAATTTCTCTCCCTCTTCCTTTACCCTCTCTCTTTAACCCCAACTGGTCAAGGCAGACAACCACCCTTCAGGAGTCTGGGTCTGTTTGAGGTTTCTGCCTGTTAAAAGGAAGTTTCCCCGCCACTGTCATGAAGTGTTTGCTCTTGAAGGATTCTGTTCGATTTCTGTAAATTGGCTTGAGAGTCTGGTTTCGACCATCTCTATATGTAAAGTGTCTTGAGATAACTTTTGTTATGCTTTGGCGCTATATAAATAAAATGTGATTGATTGATTGATTGATTGATTAGTCCAAGTACTCACCCCATTCTACAGTCCGCAGCCAGGGGCTTCTCAGAATCCATGCCAGTGTCTCGATATGTGCCCGCTGTCTCTCTGGCATCACCACAGCAGCCTATTATGGAAACAGATGGATCTTATGCTATTCATGTTATTTACATCCCACAAAACTGCATTTTTTTCCCCTTCGGTGTACATTTGAAAAGGCATCTAATGTTGTCTGTGGAAAAGAAATGCTGTCATTTGAAAAGTTTGTGCTTATTGATAGGATGGGGAAGGAAGATGGATTTTCACTGCATAACTGTACTTCGCCAAATGGGTACTTGCTCATTCTAGAAAGACATTCCTATGTTAAACGTCATTGGTGTAGACACTAAGTCACTCAAACATGTCTGACCAATGGGGTAGCATCCACCCACTGTAGGATGATTGTGTCAAAATGTTTCAATAAAAAAAATACTTAAAAACTTTTTACACTTCAAAGAAAAAAACATGTTCAAATACAATGTTTTGTACGGTGGCCCAGAGGTGCAACAGGCCAAAAAATTATCCACTAGACGAAAAAAATTATCTACTACAAGAAAAAAAAAAAGAGAACAGCCTAAAAAAAATTATCCACTAGATGAAAAAAATTATCTACTACAAGAAAAAAAAGAGAACAGCCTAAAAAAATTATCCACGAGATGAAAAAAATTATCTACTACAAAAAAAGAGAGAGAACAGCCCAAAAAACTTATCCACTATAAGGAAAAAAAAAAAAGAGAGAACAGCCTAAAAAAATTGTCCACTAGGCAAAAAAATTATCTACTGCAAGAAAAAAAGAGAACAGCCTAAAAAAAATTATCCACTATAAGAAAAAAAAGAGAACAGCCTAAAAAAAATTATCCACTAGATGAAAAAAAAATCCCCTATAAGAAAGAAAACAGACCAGCCAAAAAAATTATCCACTAAAAGAAAAAAAAAAAGAGAACAGGCAAAAAAAAAAATATATCTACTAGCCCAAAAAATTATTCACTATAAGAAAAAAAAGGACAGGTGAAAAAAATTATCTACTATGAGAAAAAAAAAAAAGAGAGCAGCCCAAAAAAATATCCACTATAAGAAAAAAAACCCATCATCCACCTTTTCAATTACGGGGGCGCTGTTTACCCGAAAGGTGCCTTGCTTTAAAATTAAGGCCACCACAAAAAATAAAAGGATAGGCTGAAAAATTTTAAGGCTTTCGGCTAATGTGGCTAATGCTAAGGAAGTACCCCACCGGAAGTGGAGGTCGTGCGCTAAAAAATAAAGTTATTTTAAAATATAGATATTTACATTAATATAGTTTGCAAAGCAGTTAAATGATTAAATACGGTTCCAGTGTCTGCTCAAGGTTAGGCATGGGCGTTAAATGGTTAAGGTTAGGGTATGGTTGGGGTTAGTTTTCAGTGGTAAATGGCCCTTGTGTGCACTGTGTGAAGGTTAGTTGCTAAGCTAATGCTAACGCGAAAAGTTGACGGCAACTTTGTGAACTACCAGTGCGAGTAAACAATTGTGTGATTACGGTGTTGAATTGTTCAACTGCCTGACATTCAATATCATTTTTGATGAATATTCGCTACAAGAAGTTCTAAAATTATTTTATTTTGAGAGGAGGAGAAGAGGAGCTTCCTGTGGAGCTCCACTATGGCATCGCCCATTTGTTGAGAGACAGCGAGTGCATATTGCGGCACCGACACCTGGTGCCGTGGCACCTCGGCTGGTGCGGCACCACGGTTGATGCCGCGAGGTGCCGTGACGTACCGCGGTACCACGGCTCGGTGCCAACCACTTGCCGTGGCACCGCGGTGCCGCAGCTCGGTGCCAGGTACCCCAGCACGGCACCGCGTACCATGGCTCGGTACCACAGCTCAGCTCGTTGCCAGGTGCCGAGGCACTGCGGTACCACGGCACACATCTTTATCTCCACAAAATGTCCTTCTTGATCTAGTGTTAGTGAAGACACTCCGTTTGAGTTGAGGAGGAGAGGTCTACCTGCAAACAAATGGGCGATGCCATGATAGTGGAGCTCCACAGGAAGCTCCTCTTCTCCTCCTCTCAAAATAAAATAACACAAAGTTGCCGTCAACTTTTCGCGTTAGCATTAGCTTAGCAACGAACCTTCACACAGTGCACACAAGGGCCATTTACCACTGAAAACTAACCCCAACCATACCCTAACCTTAACCATTTAACGCCCATGCCTAACCTTGAGCAGACACTGGAACCGTATTTAATCATTTAACTGCTTTGCAAACTATATTAATGTAAATATCTATATTTTAAAATAACTTTATTTTTTAGCGCACGACCTCCACTTCCGGTGGGGTACTTCCTTAGCATTAGCCACATTAGCCGAAAGCCTTAAAATTTTTCAGCCTGTCCTTTTATTTTTTGTGGTGGTCTTAATTTTAAAGCAAGGCACCTTTCGGGTAAACAGCGCCCCCGTAATTGAAAAGGTGGATGATGTTTTTTTTTTCTTATAGTGGATATTTTTTGGGCTGCTCTCTTTTTTTTCTCATAGTAGATAATTTTTTTCACCTGTTCTTTTTTTTTTTTTTTTCTTATATTGAATAATTTTTTGGGCTAGTAGATAATTTTTTTTGCCTGTTCTCTTTTTTTTTTTCTTTTAGTGGATAATTTTTTTGGCTGGTCTCTTTTTTTTCTTATAGGGGATTTTTTTTTCATGTAGTGGATAATTTTTTTAGGCTGTTCTCTTTTTTTCTTATAGTGGATAATTTTTTGGGGCTGTTCTCTGTTTTTTTCTTGTAGTAGATAATTTTTTTCATCTAGTGGATAATTTTTTTAGGCTGTTCTCTTTTTTTTATAGTGGATAATTTTTTTTGGGCTGTTCTCTTTTTTTTCTTGTAGTAGATTTTTTTTTTCATCTAGTGGATAATTTTTTTAGGCTGTTCTCTTTTTTTCTTATAGTGGATAATTTTTTTGGGCTCTTCTCTTTTTTTTCTTGTAGTAGATAATTTTTTTCATCTAGTGGATAATTTTTTTAGGCTGTTCTCTTTTTTTTTCTTGTAGTAGATAATTTTTTTCATCTAGTGGATAATTTTTTGGCCTGTTGCACCTCTGGGCCACCGTAGTTTTGAACCTCAAATATTTTTTTTATTGAAGTGAAAGGGTTTTTTTATTGATTTTTTTTTTTTTTTGATTGAAGTGAAGGGTTTTTTTTTTTTTATTATTAGAAATATAAATTTTTTTTTAGCCTACGGATCATATGGTCCAAATACAAAAAAGATGATTTCAATCCAAAAAAAAAAAGTCAATCAAAAAATAACTAACTTCAATTTAAAAAATATATTCCTTATATATATCCTTTTCGACCGTGCAAAATTCAGACTTGTATGTGCTTGAAGATAGATTCTGTCCATTTAAATGTTAATTTGTTTATGTCTTAATTTGCTGTGTTTTGTTTTATTTTCTTTGCATGTTCGAAATAAAATTAAAAAAATAAATAATAAAATACATTTTCAATCAAAGAAAAAAGTGCTCAAATGCAATTTTTTGGGTCTCAAATATTTTTTGCATTCATACACTTTTTTTCTTTGATTGAAAAGTTTGGTTTTTTTTAATTTAAGTGAAGCTGTTTTTGACTGAATTTTTCTTTCTTTTTTTTTTTCTTTTTTGGTTAAGGCAACTTTTCTTTTAATTGGAAAATAAAGAAACAAATATACCTTAATTCGTTTTCATTTGTTGAATCCTCCTTTGCTAAAAACTCTCCTGGAGCTACAAGTGAAAGTGAAAGTTAAAAAAAAAAAAAAAAAACTGAAGGGAGTGTATAATATCTGATGTTACAATGTCTGCTGCTGTGAGTCTGGTCTTGATCGCTGCTCTTCTGGGTCATTGTAGAGGTACGGCTTGTGTTTGCGATTTGTTAGACTGTTTTCAGAACTAAAGCTAAAGTTTCCGTGTTCGTCTTCTAATGCTTTTTTTCCTGGCGTCACCGCTTCGCCGTGACTAGCTTTGTGGGTTTTAAAGTTGGAAAGATGTTCACATATCCCAGTTTCCTGGATCAATAACTCAAAAAAAACATAACAGCGCAGAGTGATTACATTGAAACCAGCGTCTTTGCAGTTGATCTGGTAATTTGTATGTAGACTCGACGGTTGTACAGGGTCAATAAACAACATCTACGAAAGTAGAGACTAGAACATTATATTTAATAACTCCAATCTCAAATATTCTAGGTCTCCGATTCCTAAATGTATGATCGGGGAGCGGAGCTGTTGGTATTGGGTTGATTTTGGACTATTTTAACACATAGCCTGAGGTGGGTGGCATTCTTTGTTCCAGTCAAGGTGAATGCAATGTCACAACAAGAAAAGCACTCGGAGAGCGCAGACTTCCGCCAAGACAGATCTGTTTTTATAAAAATATTTTTTCTCAAAACAGTCTGCATATTTAATTAAAGGCATATAGAAGCCAATAATGTAATAACGACCCATAACGTATTAAATTTGCCATTTTTAAAATGTAATAGGCCAATGGTAATAACTGACCAATAACGTAATAAAAGTCCTGAACCGATAACGTAATAACTTTTGGCTAATAACGTAATAACGTAATACGTTATCAGTTGGTTATTACGTTATTGGCCTGATCAAATAAAAAAATCTTTACAAATGTAATAACTGAACCAATAACGTCATAATATATTAATATCACTGTATTTAAGTTTCATTTATTAGATATAACTGTAATAAAATCTCCCTCTCGCTCTCTCTCTCTCCTTCCCTCTCTCTCTCTGCCCCCCCATGTATTTGTCTGTTTAATATGGGGCCATTACTGTAGCAATATTATTTGCAAATGCGTGTGGAGAGTTGAGTGTCCGTATTTCAATCTGTCTGTGCGCAGTCGGATTTGCAAATGTGTAAATGAATCTGTAAATGCGTGATGAGATTTGTGTGTCTGTACAACAATCTGCAAATGTGTAAAACAACTTGTGTGTGTGTAATCAGATTTGAAAAGTCAAAGTATTTTCACTACAAGACCCAGAAATACAGACAAATCATTGGTTACAAGTCAAGCGGCTTCTCGATTGGCTCTCTTTATACACGTGAATTTTGCTACACTTCTGCCGTGACAGATCCACAAATGCGTAGCGGGATTTGTCTGTAAAACCAGGGTTTGTGTGCCTGGGCTCAGGCTGCCCTGGGCTCAGGCTGCCTCATTCCGGCTGCGTTCGGCTTTGCTCGTTCTTGTACCTGACGCGAGTTTACGTGAGTTGTGCTTGGAAGGTTCACCAACTGCCACTAAAAATCGAAGAAGAAGAAGAAGATTCAACTGGGCAAGGAAAGATGGCTGCAAACGACGAGACGTGTCAGACGTTTGGGGCTACGAATAATCCATGGGTATTCGTAGCCCCAAACGTCTGACCCGTCTCGTCGTTTGCAGCCATCTTTCCTTGCCCAGGTGATTCTTCTTCTTCTTCTTCTTCTTCTTCTTCTTCTTCTTTGATTTTTAGCACAGACAGATTGAGACAGACACACAACTCTCCACACACACAGATTGAAATGCGGACACGCAAATCTCATCACGCATTTACAGATTCATTTACACATTTGCAAATCCAACTGCGCACAGACAGATTGAAATACAGACACTCAACTCTCCACACGCATTTGCAAATAATATTGCTACAATAATAGCCCCATAGTTTAACTTGATGGTTAAAATGATCTCTATACTACTACTACTCTATACTAGTCCTGTCTGCTGCTCCTTAGCCTTTCAAACTATCTCCAAACAAAAATGGAAGCACACGTTTGCAAACATAGACAATGGTATGATATGAAATATGTGTGATATTTGTGGCATGTAACTCACTCTTGAAGATTTTTTTTTTCCACTGTTAACCCTGCAAAGTCTGAACAATTAAATCATTGACAGAAAATTCCAATTCTTTAAAACTGGAGCCTTTATTGGTCCTTCTGAACAACGAAAAAAAAAAATAAATCAAATACTAATTTCCATGTATGAGTTTCAGTTTGTATCATATTTGATACATTGTATCTCAATGCTCAGATATTATTATTTTTGAACAAACAAAAACATAATATAACACAAACATGTCTAACAAATTGGTAATTCCAAACATACATAAGAACATTTTCCAGTGCTACTGTCATCCAACAATGAGAAATCCACCAGTGGAACTGGTACGGTGGAAGTCTGGAAGACATAACATTTCAGTTTTCTTGACTAATTTTGTGGTTCACAAACTTTTTATTTTGCATGGTGGTAGGCCTGAAAACAGTTCCTGTCCTTGTTCAGACAGTGATGCACTCTGCATTTCTTACTGTACACATACGAGCTTATAATCATATCATTATAATCATAGGATAATCATTTTCAACGCTTCTTCAACACTGTATTTTTTTGCCATCTAAAAACACACATGCACACACAAAAGCAGGTAAATGTGTATTTTTTTCTCTAAATTGGTCAGTTTTTGGTGAAAATCAGTAAGAAAAGGAAGTTTATAGCAATGGTACCATAACAACACCCACCCATAAATCATCAAGTTGAATATGGGTGTTTCTTTGAAACTGGTCCTAAAAACAGGACAGAGGGGCTAAAAATTCAAACCAGATTATGAAGCAAGTTTGGAAGCATTTTGGGTCTGTTTTAAAAATACATATTTACTGAGATAAAATAAATAATTTTTCAGACAAAATACATTTTTATTTGACGGGCACATACAAAAATCCATGTTACCCAGTAAAAATTACACGAAAATTATATGCTACTATTTTTTGAATATCTTTTTATTGTCTTACATGTACATTTTGAGAATCAAAGTAAATATGCAAGGCAGAATGTTTCATAAAAATGACTGCTGTTGCAAAATCACTCGTGATTTACATGTGTTTAAATGGGCAGGTTCCGCATATAACACGAATGTACACGATGGGTTCCACAAGAAACCTGGAATGAGACTGAGGTTCATGAAAAACCTGTATGTCTGGATTAGAAAAACCACTATGATTGACACATTTAACACAGTGTCTTTATCTATAGTCTATATAAGACCATTTACAGCTATGTTTTCAGATCAAAAATGACACCTAGGTAGCTTTTCATGTCCCAATTTGGGTCCCAATATTTTATTAAAAATTCTTTGATTTTGGGATTTTTTGCATTTATCATAGGTCATCATTAGGTACATCTTGGGGGAAATATGTTTACATTTCTCTTTTATTATTGGGTCTAAAAAGCTGGAAAAGCGCCATATACCAAAATAAACCCAGTTTCATACACCCAAGCACCCATATCTAAATTTTTTGCACTAAATGTACCAAATTATGCAATTTAAACATTTATATAGTTTAATTGAAAAATAAAGAAGACTGTATGTTGCTTGATAATATGTACACTCAAGGAAAAAAGAAACGCACAACTTTCATTTTCTTGATTTTTTTCAGAAATATGACAGTTATTGCAAAATTTCAAACTACAATGAGTTCAGTACTATTCTGAGTCAAAATGAAATGATTGCTTTCCTGGTTCCGGTTGATTGATTTTGATAAGCAATAAGAACTGTATTTTTGTATTCCTCACCCATGTCTGCTCATGAGTGAAACTCACAGATGAATTGGACCTCTCCTCAGTTGTGCACAACCATTCCCTATAAAAAGACACCAAAATGGAGCAAAAACACATTTGTCCACAATGCCACGACTACTGCAACCGGAGAGAGATCAGGCCATTGGCATGCTTCAAGCTGGATGGAGCAGACAGGTGTTTGGAATCCACCATTCTACCGTTGTACGCCTTGCTGAGCGTTACCACACCACCGGCTCCTCCAACAACCATCCCAGATCTGGTCGACCACGTGTTACAACCGCTGCACAGGACTATCCCAATCGGCTGTCACATCTCCGTGACAGGTTTCGGCTGGCAATGGCCCAATCTCTCTCCATTTGCAGTAGTGGTGGCATTGTGGACAAATGTGTGTGGGAACAGGGAAAGTAGAAATGTCAAAATAAATGCAATAGTGATCAGAGAAAGCTACATCCATAACAAGTGGCGTGGTAATGTTTAGGGCTGGGTATCATGGCTAATTTCCTTAATCAATTTGATTTTGATTCATAAGGTTCTAAATCGATTAATCACGATTCGATTTGATCCAATCCGATATCGATTCAGTTCAGTATTAATTGACTGATTCAGATTCATTTAGTGTTACCAAAGTACAATTTTGAGCTGTAACGTGATTATTTGACAAAAACAGCCATGTAACACATTAATACTGGTATCAGTTAGAAAGGAAATAAATATGTCATTTCAGCAATAATTAGCTGAATCTGCTCTTAAATAACTGCCATGTTTCCACAGTGGCTCAGAATGGACTTCTTCGTCATCTTTATTCTGTTTTATGGATGGTTGCTTTACTATTCCTCCAATAGTAATCTATTAAGTTGAATCTATAGATGCAAATTAATATTCATAGAACAACCGGCGACTCATCTCGGAGAGCATCCAGGCAGCCTGTTCCTCTGCACTGCAAGTTCAAGTTTGAGGCTGGGAGGACCTCCCACAGAGGGGTTTTCCCCACCCATCCCCACCCATCCCAGTTCTGGCGCATCCTAATGTGCCAGAACTGTCGTGAGCGAAATCGAGACGCCTTGTCCTCCCCAGGGACTCACAAGACAAAGTCAGCCACACTTCCACATCGGCAGTACCCGGGTCAGGTACTCACGATCCTGCTGTGAAAAATCGATCTCATCCACTATTAATTGATTATGCAAAATTAAAATGAAATTGATCTAAAATCAATCAAATTGATTTTTTTACCCAGCCCTAGTAATGTTAAGGCCTTTTGAGATGACAAGATCAGGAGTATGTCCTTTATTGTGGGTGGGTCCATGGACATGTTGAGAGAAGTGAAATGCCTCCAGCAGACTATTAAGGCTTATGGCATCTGGATCAGTTTCATTGTCAATGTGAATATTAAAGTCACCAGATATAATAAGACAGTCATAATCAGTGGAAACCTTACTTAGATAACTGCACAGAAAATTCACCCAGAAATCCACATTTGGATTTTGGTGGACGGTAAACAGTTATTATTAAGACTGTCGTTTTGCAATGCACTGATAAAGCAAGATATTAAAAGGATATGAATTTACCAAGGTGGACTTCCTTACAGGCATAAATGTCAGAGAAGACATCAGCAATTCCACCACCTCTCCTATCAGTTTTAGTGGTATGAAAGAAATTGAAGTTTGGAGGCGCAGTCTCAATAAGTGTCGCGGCTCCATTTTTATCCAGCCAAATTTCAGTTAGTAGAGGGATGTCTAGACTATGGGTACAAACGAGTTCATTTATTAAAAATTATTTATTTGTAAGTGACCTGACATTTAATAGACCCATTTTTATATTTTGAGATGCATTGCTGTGTGAGGGGCTGATAACTGGAGTGATATAGAATAGAATAGAATAGAATAGAATAGAATAGAATAGAATAGAATAGAATAGAATAGAATAGAATAGAATAGATCTTTATTGTCATTGTACATTGTACAACGAAATTAAAAAGTTTAATCCTAAAAGGTACATTCATCTGACATTAAAAAAAACAGACACAATCACACTCACATAATAAATAAATTAAGAGGTAAAAAACACACAGACACAATCACATTCTGTTGCACTATCTTTTAGCAGCAATGAGTGCATTTACTGCAGTGGGGTAGAAGCTGTTTTTCAGTCAGTTTGTTCTGGCTTTGATGCTTCTATACTGTCTGCCTGATGGCAGCAACTCAAACAGGCTGTGACCAGGATGGAATGTGTCTTTGATAATGTTTTGAGCCCTTTTGAGGCAGCGGGAACTGTGCAGTTCCTCCAGCATGGGGAGGGTGCAGCCGATGATTTTTTGGGCAGAGTGGATGACCCTCTGGAGGTCCTTCTTCGAGGCTGCTGTGCTGCTGCTGTACCAAACACAGATACAACTAGAAAAGCACTCAGAGAGCGCAGACCTCCGCCAAGGCTGATCAGTGGCCCCCCCTGTGGGCCCCCCCACGCCAAGGAGGTTATGTTTTTGCCAGGGTTTGTTTGTTTGTCTGTCTGTCTGTTTGTCTGTCCGTTAGTGTGCAACATAACTCAAAAAGTTATGGACAGATTTTGATGAAATTTTCAGGGTTTGTTGGAAACGGGCCCCCCCGTGGGCCCCCCCACCCCCGATCACCACCAAAATTTAATCATTTCTTCCTTATCCCATTTCCAACAAACCCTGAAAATTTCATCAAAATCTGTCCATAACTTTCTGAGTTATGTTGCACACTAACAGACAGACAAACAGACAGACAGACAAACAAACCCTGGCAAAAACATAACCTCCTTGGCGGAGGTAATAAGTTAGTATGCTCTCAATAGAGCAGTGGTAAAAGGGCACCAGCAGCTTCTGTGTGATCTTGTTTTTCCTGAGCACTCTCAGGAAATAAAGTCTTTGCTGGGCCTTTTTCAGCAGCTTAATGCCCCAGGTCAGGCCCTTCTCAATGTGAACTCCCAGGAAACGGAAGTCTGCCACCCTCTCTATACAGTCCCTGTTGATGGTTAGTGGCAACATGTCTGTTTTGTTCTTCCTGAAGTCAATGATTAGCTCCTTGGTTTTGGATGTGTTGAGGAGCAGGTTGTTCTCCCTGCACCACACCGTCAGCTTCTCCACCTCGTCCCTATAGGCAGACTCATCATTCATTAATGAAGTTAGCTGAGCTGGTGAGGTCAGAAGTGCATTTCTTTGGCTTAAAATTTGTGATAACAAATGCTATAGCTAATATTTAGAGTGTGGAATTACTGACTGTCAACCAGAGGCAGCCATGCAAGAGTGCAAAGTGAATTAAGTGTTCAGGGACAGGAGGTGAGATCTGATGAGATTTGGGTGGAGGTGGTCATTTTTGAAGAGGTCAGTTCTATTGAGGAATAGGGCTGTAACGATTAGAGATTTTGGTGCTATCATTACTGTCAGAGAAATAATCGCAGTTTCAAGATTACTACGATTATTTGGGGAGGGGGGGTTATACCTGGGGGTGTGGCCTGTGCATATTGTAAATTAATATATAAAGATTGTATATTTTCTCATTTCATTCTATTGTGAATAAAATATGGGTTTATGACACTGGAAAATCAATCAGTCAATCAAATTTTATTTATATAGTGCCAAATCATAACAAAAGATACCTCGTGTCACTTTACATATAGAGCTGGTCGAAACCATACTCTTAAGCCAATTTACAGACACCCAACAGAATTCTCTAGGAGCAAACACTTCAAATCTTTGCGTTTTGTTTTATTTATACTTCACACTGTGGTAGTGTTGCTTTCATCAACAAAAATTTGTGTTTTGTCAAGACTGTATTGACCAGATTAAATAGAATTGCATGACTAAAAAGAGACTAAAATACATTTTACATTGAATAAAACAAGACGAAAATGTCATCAGTTTTCGTTGACGAAAACTAGATGAAAACAGTCATGTATTATTCTGACTAAAATACGACTAAAATGCTCAGAGTTTTAGTTGACTAAAACTTGACTAGACAAAAAAAACTATGAACGTGACTAAAACTAATAAAGACTGAAATGAGAGTGTGGCACAAAGACTAGACTAAAACTAGCTTGGTGGTGGTCCTAGGGGCCGTAGGCGCAAATTGGTGTCGGTTTCACAAAAATCAGTGAAACAAGGGATCGTCTCAAAAGAAGATTTTATTCGGCACACGGTAAAAATAAAACCTCAGAGCCATCAATGTCTGGAAATATACAGAGGGAACCTCTTTGTGATCAGCCTTTTTCAAGGAGACCATCGAGCTCTTACACGTACATGTTTACACAAATGCTAGATAAGTCGTATCTCAGCTAGCGCCACTGCATCCTTGAAGAAGCCTTGCCCCAGTAAGATGGCTCTTCACAACTTGCATGAACCTTACACAGAGACAAAGTGTGTACAGAGGTCACATACAACATGGTATGGATGAATATAAGAATATGGGTAAAAGAAATTACTAGTATAAATCCACATTGGCAACCACACTTCTGTCAGCCTGCTTCAGGGCAGCTATGGTTACAGGTGTAGTTTACCACCACCAGAGGGGGAGTGTGAGAGCGAATGAATAATGGGTCAATAATGTAAAGCACTTTGAGTGGCCAAAAAATCGCTATAGAAATATGATCCATTATTATTATTATTATTATTATTATTATTATTATTATTATTATTATTATTGCTGGATCATCTCATTGTTACTTGTGCATTTTCATGGTACTTGTTGACATTAAATACATATATTTATATCACCACTGATGCCTTGTGTTTGCATTTCTAGGAGAAAACTTGAGTCAGCCTTCACCAGATAAGGTGGTCGTGGCCACTGCAGAGCAGACTGCCACTCTTCCCTGCTTCACTTCTGAATACAGTGAGGTCCCAGATGTGGAGTGGTCTAAAGAAGGCCCACCACGCAGCATCACTTTTTTCTTCATGGATGGATGCGAGCGTTTGGAGATGAAGAATGAAACCTTTGATGGCTGAACAAACATTATGCTAAAAGAACTGAAAAAAGGAAATATTTCATTGATGATTTCCTATGTGCAGCTTACAGATGCAGGAACATACCTGTGCATGGCAAAGCAAAAGGGGCTCATCAAAGTCTTATCAGTTGTGAAGCTCATCGTGGGTAGGTCCAGTCAAAGTCCTATGTAGTAGCAGTGCAATAGAGTGTTTTTCTGGAGGAGCTGCTGTGTTGGTTGGCTCTTTAGTATACGGTCGTTATGTTCTAGATCTCATCTACGCATGGGCATTGTAATCTGTCAGAATCTGTCTCATCTACGCATGTGCATTGCATATATGTGAGAATATATCACAATGGTGGTTAGTACGAAGTGGAAGAAATGAACAGACAGGAATATATTCATACGAACAGTAGCGATAAGTGCATTGTATTCTTTCACATTATAACTTTTAATAATTAAAATATTTTCTAAGCAAACAATCATACAGCCTGTCATATAAGAATTCAGCGCAAGTTGGGGACGGGGCGAGTGTCAGTCAGGGAATTCTCTGGGCTCTCCCGATTCAATCAGGACCTATAACTCTGCAGCACGGGATTTGTGAAACAGGTCATTTACTTTACGTTCATAAAAATGTATTCAGAGTAAGCCAGAAATCACATATATTCAACAGAAAGGATAAGTGAATAGCTTGCTTTAATACACTCTTTGCTTAGTAATCAAGTTTTTGCCAACAATCCATTTGTAAATATATTGTGTATTTTTTCACCCACTAGGCTAAACGAAACTTTAAATTTATTTATTACATAGTTCTTCTATTAAAGGAAGCCATGCATATTAGATGTTCTGGAATATTTGTTAATCAATGCTAAATTACCTGTTTCACAAATCCCGTGCTGCAGAGTTACAGATCCTGATTGAATTGGGAGAGCCCAGGGAATTCCTTGACTGACAACTGCCCTATTCCCGACTTGGTCAAACAAATTAGTTATGTTACCTCTCATTGTGGCAACAGGTGCAAGGCACTATTGACACAGAACACGTGTTTCAATATCATCCTTCTTGTAGCAGAAATAATTCCAGATAGCTGACATTGCTTTTCTTTCTAGCACAAAGTCTTCACTTGATTTTCTTTTGTTAGTTGCTCATTTTTCAATGTTGTTTACCAGCGACTCACACCAAACTGATTAAGAATGATTGTGATTGGTGGATCGTTGTGTGCAGTGTGTGTAAGGTACCCTTGAAATTAGATGAGAACATGTTGAGTTCATTTTCCTCCAACATTGCTGGAACTGCGGTGTGACTGTTGCACACATGTACATTGTGATGACGATGCTCAAATGATATATTGTGCTGCTCTAGTCCCCATGTATCTTCAGTGGCAGGTCACTGCTCCTAATGTGTGATATACACTAATCACACATTAGGACGTACTATGTGTGTATTAGGATGGGTGAAATGACCAACTTTCCTTACAGGGATAGTAAAGTGAGATTACCTTTTAATCTTTAGTAGTAGCAGTAGTAGATGTAGTACTATTTAGGAATGCAAAACAATGGTTTTATAAAGGTCAATTTAATAGTTTTAAGCAGGAAGAAAAATCTCACATCCCTGTGGGATGGTGGTGTGGTGATTAGCATTGTCACTTGACAGCAAGAAGGTCCTGGGTTCAATTACTTGCACATTAGATATTGGAAAATGGGACAAGGTCCAGCAGCAACCTTCTCAAGGATTCAGTTGTACAGAAAATGAATGAATGAAGAATATCATCAATGTCCCTTCCATCAAAGTTTTGATATTGACAACAAAGTATACTTTCACTTTAACTGTTAAAGTGAAATGATGTCTCATTCTCCCTGAACCATTCTGTCACAAGCCTGATGATCCTGATCAATTCTGGCATTGTCCGAGCTTTTTGACGTTAAAGCCATGGGAGCCTACTTGCTGCAGCTGGAGTTAAATAAACAGCCTGGCCAAAAAAAGTAAATGCGTGGATTTAACTAAGCAAATAATTCAGATCCTTCCATTAGTAAGTACTGCAGTGGTTAATAATGTTTCAGCTGTAACAGGTTATTTAACTCTAACTGATGCAATAAGTAGCTTCTCGTGTCTTTAATGTCAAAAAGATTAGACAATGCCAGGATTCATCAGGGTCATCAGGCTTGTGATGGAATGCTTCAGGGAGAATGAGGCATGAGTTAGCCACCATGAAGTCCAGGCTCTAATTTGGGATATGATGAAGACTTCAAGCAGCGGTCCGATTCTCCATCATCAGTAATCAAAAATTAATGCAACTACACATGGAAAAAATATTTTGAGCCTTATTGTGACACTACATAAACATTATGTGGGAAAAAAAAGATGTCACAATGAATGTCTCCTGTAATCAAAACCAAAGGTGGTGCAGTGAAATATTGCATGTACAACTTTTTTTTGTCCAGGTAGTGTAGTATATACAAGGATGTTTCAGTGCTTTAATATATCAATGTTACCAACATATTGGGCCACTTAATACTGTCTGGTAAGCACATTTAATTCTTTTTATTGCAAAAAAAAAAAAAAAGCACTCTATCCCCGAGTCAGAAAATTCTGTCATAGATCATAAACTGAAATGAATGAAAAATGTCTCTAAAAATTACTAACTAAAATATAAATGTTGTAGTTGTTTTGCATTTACTTGGACAGCCAGTTTTGATGATGTGTCACTAATGTTGTTGATACACACAGTATACACAAAATTGTCCAAAAGTCTTAGACAGTGGTCTTAGACCACTGTCTTTAGAATTAGGATTGTTGTTTTGGAATTGCTATAATAACCACACATATGCAACTCTCTGTCTGTATGAATCTACTAGCAGGATATATGGGAAATATATGGCATTAAAAATAAATCTATCTGGAAAGAAAAAGCTTCTTCAAACCAAAGTGGTTGTATTTAGTGTGATCTCCGTTTGCACTTAACATGGTAACATTTACCCATTTATTCAGATAAAATGACATGGAAAATGAGAAAAGAATATGCATGCTCATTGTAACCCTGCAAAAAACAACAAAGCCTAACACTTTTTATTCCAGAAACTTTGAGTTTTGTATGAGTTATGACACAAGATTTACAACTGATATTGTTAATCTTGTGTTCATAGTTTCTGACCCAGTACTCTCAGTGGTTCCAGCTGCAGACGACCAAGTGTCTCTGCAGTGTAAAGTGGACTACTGCTCAACGGAGCCCAACATAAAGATTCTGGATCACAAGGGAAATACCATCAGTGCTGAAAGCCCAGTGAAATACAGGGATTCTAGAGGATGTTTCACCAGCGGGATTAGAGTGACTCTTAAATCTCCCACCAAGAGGTTCTACTGTTGGCACATTATGTTTTCACTCAGTATCTGCACCTGTGTCCTAAAATCTATAAAACTAATCTGGTGTCTTTTCATCTCAGAGTCACCTGCCAAGTACACCATTCAGAGATTAAGGAGACAAAGGAGACGGCATTGAACCTACCAGGTATGTTTACTTTAAAAACGATATTGGATTTGGATTTTAGGATTTACTAAAACCTGAATGAAAATTCTTGTCCCTTTCCACCAGTCAACGTGAGACGATGTCAGTTGGTCCTTTTATCTTTATGCAATTTATCGGGAATGTTTTGACAATGCGAGTCAAAATTTGGCCTAAATCTTCACTTAGACTCAAGAATGAACTGAAGAGATATAGGTAGCCCAAGGTCAAAGTCATTTTGACATCTTATTCATCCATTGTTATGAATGCAGTGTCATGGGAACACCATGAGAATTTTTTTTCTAAAATTGAATACAAACACTAAGTACAACTCAAAGATTACTTCTCACTTATGCCAGGGTCACAAATGCCATTATGAATGGCTACGAACACCCCTGCAAACAATTTATGGACCCTCGCATACGACCCTCTCAAGACGTCCATCTAAGAATGGAGAGTTCGTAGGCCGTTCCTAAGTTTGTAGCCAGGTGAATGATTTTGTCCAAGATTTTCTATGAACGCACTACGAAATCCCCTTTTGTATGGTGCTCTAACAAATGCCTTTGGAACAACCTAAGAACAACACACGAGATTTGTGAATCAGGAGGCCATTCCAGAACCCTATGTTCCTACGGCTGCAAGTACATTGCAAGTAGATCGCAAAAACACATTATGTGGTTACTATGGGCCCCTCACGGCGTTCACACAAACAGATGTACAGCCAGAGATTTGAACAGCGTTCGTAAGGTGGATGTAAGGTGTTTGCAATAGACAGTAGTATGTCGTTCGTGGCATTCTTAGAGGGGGTCATGTACTAATTGTCAAGACGGGGTGAATGACTGGACTCAAACACATGGTGCTGAGGGGAAAGTGTTTTGTTAAGAGAAAAATAAACATGAAGAAACAACACAAAACCTGGAGGTAGATAATGCAGAGTCCACAGGGTGACAAGGATCACGGAGAGAATGTGCATGATGATGATGTTAGGGTTAAGCATGGTTAGTGGACAGTTAGTGTTTTTAACGTTAAGTTCCCTTTGTTATTCTTGTGTATCTTTTTTTTAGTCGTATACTTTCTACTTCAAATTTCTTCATTTGATGTCTTATTATGACTCCTAATTTTTATTATGTTTAACAGTGCAAGTCAGTGTTTCCCCACATATTCTCTAGAGGAGTGTGTAATTCAGCAACATGGACAGTGCATGATCCCATACACATAGAACACATGCTGAGTTATATTTTAATCATTTGACTTGACGTGACATTAATATATCAATATTCCTCGAACTTCTACCTTATTACTTCATTCTGTTACCTACAGAAAAATAATGGGAGGGTAGTAATGAGTCAGGAATTAAGCTCACAGAGTGTCGTACTATTCGTAGAGGTGCTGCCTCTGTATCCATGGCCGCACCCACTGTCTC
Organism: Sphaeramia orbicularis; assembly: GCF_902148855.1. NCBI lineage: Eukaryota > Metazoa > Chordata > Actinopteri > Kurtiformes > Apogonidae > Sphaeramia > Sphaeramia orbicularis. Next base: position 7,345,287 of record NC_043974.1, on the reverse strand, counting down.
TGTCTTCTCTGCATCTTCTTCGGGTCATTCTAAAACGCTTAATGTAAAAAAGCTTAACATAGCTTAATGTCTGAAAACAGTGATCAATCATCACCAAATTATGCATGGACATCTCTAATGCTGGGATAGGCTCCAGCACCCCTGCAACCCTCTGGAGAATAAAGTGGTTCAAAAGATGAATGAATGAATGAATGAATGAATAAGTGAAAAAACAATACTCTAAGATTAAACTTTGCTAAGTTTTTTTTTTTTGTTTGTTTTTTATTTGCACCTAGGGCTTAATGTGGTCAGCATCATAATTCTGGGGTTTTCATTTTGATTTTTGGAGAGGTGAAAGTGGATACGATTAGCATAATTTGGTGATGATTGATCACTGTTTTCAGACATTAAGACGTTAAGCTTTTTCTCTATAATGTGCACCTATAGAGAGCAAAAGGCTTAACATGGACAACATCCATAAAAATGAGGCTGTCGTTATGATTTTTGCAGAGGTGAAAGTGAGCATAACTACAGATGTCCACATGAACTTTGGTGATGATTGATCACTGTTCTTAGGCATTAAGCTACGTTAAGCTTTTTTTACGTTAAGTGTCTTAGAATGCCTCTCTTCTTCCGCTGCTGCCAGTTCAAAACAGTGGCCACAACCACCTGATCTTCCACTTCTTTGTTTTGTAGCTGTAGCTCTAGAAGTTTCAGTCTTGTGGGCATTATTGCCATCTTGAATGCGATGATCACGACACGGGACTTTTAAGAGAGTACAAGGCCACTGTTTATGTACTGATCTAAATATTCCAAAAAGGCCTACCATCTACTTGAGAGTACAATGAGTTGAACATGGGGGTTTCATACAGCCACCTTACAACAAAAAAATTTACGAAGTGGCTGTAGGTACCATGTAGGAAGGTCACGAGGCACCTGTTAACCACACAAATGTAATAACTCCCCACAAATGTAATAAACCGCAACCGTATTAAAAATTAGCAGCTTTTAACGTAATAATCCCACAAATGTAATAACTTTTCCACAAACATAACAACAGTTGGCTACCACAAAGTAATACCATATTTCCCACAAACGTAATAATTATTACTTTTGTGGGGATTTATTACGTTTGTGGGACGGTAAAAATCTTTAGTTTCCAAAAGTGTTAGTTTCCCACAAATGTAATAAATTAGTATATCACATATATTTAAGTAATGCATGCATGAATATTCATTCATCTTTCTTTTTTCTTCCCATTTATTCTTGTCCTTTGGATACTTGCCTTTTTAGAATGATCAAATGTTTCAGTTACAGCACATGATACTAATTCCAGATTAATAGGTGTTTAATTACAAATACAAGTGGAGGAACAAAACAGAATGGGCAAAAATGTTGTAAAGGTTTTATAAATGCTTCAATATTAACTGGATATTATTTATTCTCATTAAGTATAAGAGAGGCCTATGTTTGAACCATGTAATAAAATGTCTGGATATGATGTTGATAACAATGCAGAGGGCAGGAGTACGCTGTGGGAAAACAAAGTATTACGTTTGTGGTAGGCAACTGTTATTACATTTGTGGGATTATTATGTTAAAAGCTGCAAATTTTTATTATGTTTGCAGTTTATTACATTTGCGGGAATTATTCCATTTGTGGGGTTAACAGCACCCTTATGAAGAATGTGACAACTGTACAATCTTCATACAACACAAAATCATGTCATTTCCTCATGGAGGCCTCAAGTTGCTCTTGCGATTTGAACTGCAGCTGTACCATTTTTTGAGAGACAGCCGTAAGAAACTAATGCTCCTGCAACAAATGTCTACGAACTCCAGATTTTGTACGAACCGCGAGATTCGTACAAACCCATCGTTCGAGAGAATCTTTGTGACTGAGGCCTTGCTCTATACCAGATGATTCAGACTTTTTGCTCATTTGCAATTATTCACATAATGAGACGTTTTCAGAAAAGACAAGAGAAAAGTCAAAATTACAGATTTATATGTCTGAATATTTTTACACGTTCATATTTATATATGTTTGTATTGTGTATGTAATATGAAAAGTTTTCCTTTGGATCAAATTTCTTGACTGAAGTACTTAAAATAAATACAAAATTATATATATAATGAACAGGTAGAAGATTATTATGTTTTTTGTTATGCAAGATTTTGTGTCTGTCATTCCCCCATCTGTAATTTATTTCGCTGAATTGCACCTCAAAATAATCTCCCAATCTCTTGAAAAGTCTGAAATGTGTTCTATAAAGAACAAATGTCAGATAATGTTTCTATATCATTTCAGCTGGCTGCATGAAGTCCTGCACTACAACCGCTGTCATCGTTGGTGTTGTGGTGGCTGCATTAACAGGATTGTGTGTTTTGATCTTTCGGCTGAAATATAGTAGGTTAACACTTTTTTAGTTGGTAAAATTGAAACTCTTCTATCTTAAAGATAATCCATTTAATCAGCCAGGACTTTGAAAGCTTCAGTGAAGGAGATTTGTGTGTGCTTTTGCACTTACATGAAGTTTGCATTAGAGTCTGTATTGTGCTTGGAGTTAGTCGTTAGTTGATATTACTCAGTTCTGCACACTGTAGAGGTGTTGAAGAGAGACACTGAAGAATTGAAGACCCTGGTGTTAAAAGTACTGAAGTCACATTTTTTGTCAATTCAAGTTCAGAATATAAACATGTTGTATTTGTTTAGCTAAGTCCACCCTATAAATATTTTTAACAGACTTTTTTTGTGACTTCAGTACTTTTAGCACCAGGGCCTTCAATTTGGGAATGGAATATTCATTTCTGAGTCCCCTACGTAATCAGTTCACACTGTTATGGATCTAGGCAGCAAGGACCATCTTCCAGCACAAAACAGACACAAACACAAACTTTCACAAGCAAGCACTGGACACTGTATACATTCAACAGAGATGGTATCAGTGTAATAATGTGTAATGCATTGCAGTTAATGTGAAAAACAGTTTGTAGGCTCAGTGGGTTCTGTATTTTGGAGTTATTTTAGATTCAAGTAAAAAAAAAAAAAACACTAAAACAAACTGTTAAAACATTTTAATGGATGAGCATCCTCCTCATTTAACTTATTCATATTTCAGCAGAATACCAGGGGCAAACTTGCACAGTCTTAACAAGATGCAACATTGATTCAGAAAGTTTTCCCTATACAGTGCAGTGACTCTTATCATTGCTATAAGTTATTAAAATTGTTACACTCATGGATACATTAGTAATATGTCATGCAATTTTGAAGAAAGGTGTTTAAATGCAAATAAAAACAGATTGCAATTTGGAAATCTCAGAAACCCATGTTTCACAATAGACACCAAGAAGATGTACCATTTAAAAAAAAAAAAAGTTTTAATTTGTTGCCAACAACAGATCTCAAGATAGTTGGAAGAGGGGCAAAAAAAAAAGGCAGGAAAAATAAGTTTTAAACAGGTGGAGGACCATTTCGCAACTACATCACTTAACTGGCACAACATCAGTAACATGATGAGTAAAGAGGACCCAGGACTGTTGAGCAGCTCAAATCATATATCACACATTAATGGTGTGTGATAGAACATTCTTCTCCTAAAGGTTTAGCCACTGGTCTCCTTATTTCCTAGACTTTTATAGAATGCTGTTAAAAGAAGAGTTGATTCTACACAGTAGTAAACATGGCCCCATTGTAATTTTTCAGGGACATGACGCTGCCATCAAAGTCAAAATTGTCAACCTTTTTTTTTCTTAAAATTAGATATTTTGTTAATTTAAACATTTGATATGTTTTCTATGTTCCGTTGTGAAAAAGGTATGGGTTCATGAGATTAGGAAATCATTGAATTTTGTTTTTATTCACATTTTATACATTGTCCCAGCTTTTTTTTTGGAATTGGGGTTATAGCTGATATATCTATAATGACAGCAATCTCTAACAGCTGAAACAGCAGATATTAAAATACCCATATGAAGTTGTGATAGCGACTTCAAATAGTTCAAGTTATTCAGTATTGTCATTAAATGCTAGTAAATTCATCTCCCTTTTTTTCTTCATGCAGAGGTGTCAGAGTTTACCAAGAGTGGTGCTGAAGACAATGCTGAAAATAATGCTACTGAGCAGCTGAAGGCTGGAGCAATGGCGCCAGCTGAGACAGAAGATGCCAAGAGGATTCCTGTTTTGAGCCAGCAAGGCCAGTCTCCCAGTGATAAAACTCAGCTGAAATCAACACAATCCATTGATCCACCTTATCACTCGAGCTTTAAGGTCAGCAAGACTCCTCAAGACAACAACCGAAGACAAGTCACCACAGCTAACAGCAGCCGTCCAAAATCCAGCACCTTCCCACCCAAAGCCTCTAATGGTAGCCCAGCAGCCCGCTCTATAAACAAGCCTAACAGTCTACACCAGAGCACTCCAGCTCTGCCGCTGAGCAGGTCCCCACACAAATATCACATCCCTAGCCTGTCGAATAATCCATTCCACCCACTGGCAGATTTAACGGAGGAAAGGGAGCAACTGCTCAAGTGAGAACTGGGTAGATGACATATACTGCTCTGGAAAAAAATAAAAGACCACTGCAAAATTATCACTTTCTCTGATTTTACCATTTAAAGGTATGTGTTTGAGTAACATGAACATTTTTGTTTTATTCTCTAAACTACCGAAAACATTTCTACCAAAGGCCAAATAAAAATATTGTTATTTAGAGCATGTATTTGCAGAACACGACCCATGGTCAAAATAACAAAGAGATGCAATGTTTTCAGATCTCAAATAATGCAACGAAAACAAGTTCATATTCATTTCTAAACAACACAATACTAATGTTTTAACTTAAGTTCAGATATCAGTATTTGGTGGAATAACCCTGATTTTCAATGAAAGCTTTCACGTGTATTGGCTCTCAACCATTGCTGTTGGGTGACTTTATGAAACTCCTGGCATAGAAATTCAAGAAGCTTAGCAATGTTCGATGGTTTGCGACCATCCGTCTTCCTCTTGATTATATTCCAGAAGTTTACAAAGTGGGTTCAGGTTGGGAGATTGGGCTGGCCATGACAGGGTCTTCATCTGGTGGTCTACATCCACATGTTTATTGACCTAGCTGAGCATTGTCCTGATAGAAAACCCAGTTCTCAGACTTTGGGAACATTGTCAGAGCAGAAGTTGAGTAGTTTTCAAAAGTTGTTTTATTCCAATTATTTTTGCGGTACTAATAGCATTGTTTTTGCCTATTGCAAGAAGATAGTGATGGCCACAGTAGTGGTTTTTATACTTCTCCGTCTAAAATAAGACATGGATCAGGTGTTAAGTAGAATAAGGTGTGCTTGTGGTGGAATTCAACAGACCCAGGAATGGAATGGCTGTCATACATGCAGACAAGCTGATTTCAGAGGAAATTGCAGTGGTCTATTAATTTTTCCAGAGCTGTAGATATGGTTTACATCCTTGAAACTATTCTGGTCATGCTTTTTGTACTTTTAATCATATTGCTGTATATTCAAGTATCCTCATAGACATAGGAAATGTGAGTATCCAGGTTACTGATAGCCTTAAATTAATTTGACTGTGGTTATTTGAAATGAGGCCACTTTTGTTAATAATGTTAACTTATCACTATGGCCATTAAATATGAACATCATGTTCATATTTAGACAGAAAATGTACAAGTGTTCCAATTAAGAGCTGTCAAGGAAACGAGGGGGTAGTGGGTGTAATAGGGTGGTTGGTTGGGATTGTGTTGATAGACTTCAGTCACTCTGAGAGACAATGACTCACTCCAGAAGTGATATATGTTTTTGTCACCTTAACAATCCAGCTACCATATTCAGTTTGCTTATCAAGGTTTTTGAAACTGAAGTGGTATAAACGCACTAACGGTCATGTGTTTTACAATTGATGAACTGAAATCTAAGGGCACTTGACTCCTACCTCTATTCTCCAGTTTGATCTGAACCAAATCTGCAGGTGTAGGAACCAAACAGCTGGGCTTTTGTCCAGACAAAGGAGGTGGTCTTGGTTGGGATCAAACTGCTTAAAGTCTCTTTTACAAAAAAATGTTTGAATGTGTGCATTTCTTTTTAAACTGGTGTTTTTGTACTTTGTAATTTCATCATCTAGTGTTACTGTTTACACTAGTTTTAAGTGTAATGGAAACGCTAAAAACTTGAAAAAGGTTATATCAGTCCTTAAAGATGTCCCAGTTCATGTTCAGGAAACAAACAGAATGACAATCCATTTGATTACTGTAGAGCCATTTTGCTAAAACCACAATGTGAACCTTATCTCCAATACCAGAAATGTATGCTGTATGTCTGTTTTTTTGTCTCTTTGAAACACGACAAATCAAATCAATTTTATAGTCCCTAAAGGGAAATTTGTCTTTGTCTAAAGTACAAAACAGCTGGAAACAAGGTATTTCTCTGAGATTGTTACAAATAATTGTCATAACCCTCGTGTGCTTTTTAAGACTATTAACTTTTTAAGACGTAAAAACAAGTACTATACACAGTATAGTGCAATTAAAAAGTACTATGACAAATACCTTTAAGCTTTTCATTTGTTAAGTAGATGGCCATAGGAATGAATTATTGATTGTTTGAGTCTATTTGTTCTGTGTTTAGCAGCATGGTAGCACCACCCAGAGGGAAGTTACTGATGTGAAAAGTGTCATTAACAATCCTATGGGCTCTATGTACAGCCCCACTACTTCTTGAACTTCAGGCTTCTCTTTTTTTCCTGTCTTTCATTATTGGACACACTTATTAATCCAGGTGTGCCTGCTACTTCTTGTTGTGACTTCTGTGGTCAGGCAAGTCATACTTACTACATACATACTACATACATATGGAACACTCATAAATGGAATGTCGAGATGGATATTCCATCTATCCAATCCATTTTATTTATTTATTTATTTATTTATTTTTATGTACACTCAAGGAAAAAAGAAACGCACCACTTTCATTTTCTCGATTTTTTTCAGAAATATGACAGTTATTTCAAAATTGCAAACTACAATGAGTTCAGTACTATTCTGAGTCCAAATGATTTTTTTTCCTGGCTCTGGTTGATTGATTCTGATTAGCAATAAGAACTGTATCTTTGTATTCTTCACCCATGTCTGCTCATGAGTGAAACTCAGAGATGAATTGGACCTCTCCTCAATTGTGCACAACAATTCCCTATAAAAAGACACCAAAATGAAGCAAAAACACATTTGTCCACAATGCCACCACTACTGCAACCAGAGAAAGATTGGGCCATTGCCGGCTGAAACTTGTCACGGCGATGTGACAGCCGATTGTACTGGTCCTGTGCAGCAGTTGTAACACGCGATCGACCAGATCTGGGATGGTCATTGGAGGAGCCGGTGGTGTGGTAATGCTCAGCAAGGCGTACAACGGTAGAGTGGTGGAGTCCAAACACCCTGGCTACAGCCCGTCTGCTCCGTCCAGCTGAAACATGCCAATGGCCCAATCTCTGTCCGGTTGCAGTAGTTGTGGCATTGTGGACAAATGTGTTTTTGCTCCATTTTGGTGTCTTTTTATAGGGAATGGTTGTGCACAACTGAGGAGAGGTCCAATTCATCTGTGAGTTTCACTCATGAGCAGACATGGGTGAGGAATACAAAAATACAGTTCTTATTGCTTATCAAAATCAATCAACCGGAACCAGGAAAGCAATCATTCCATTTGGACTCAGAATAGTACTGAACTCATTGTAGTTTGCAATTTTGCAATAACTGTCATATTTCTGAAAAAAATTGAGAAAATGAAAGTTGTGCGTTTCTTTTTTCCTTGAGTGTATTTTGCAATAACTATATATATATACATATATATATATATACATATATACAGGGTGGGGAAGCAAAATTTACAATATTTTGAGGCAGGGATTGAAAGACAGTGTATGACCAATTAGTTTATTGAAAGTCATGAGAAAATTTACATAATAGAAAATGTTTTTATTCTGTGTCCTCCTTCTTTCTCAGTAACTGCCTTCACATGCCTCCTGAAACTTGCCTAAGTGTTCCTCAAATATTCGGGTGACAACTTCTCCCATTCTTCTTTAATAGTATCTTTAAGAAAGTTGACATTGCTGTGTGATGTTCTATTGGTAGCATGTTCTAAAACGCCCCAAATAGCATAATCCAGAGGGTTTAGATCTGGGCTAGAAGGCGGCCATAAACATGATTCCCAAAAATTGCTAAAGTTGGATTTGTTGCTGTTGTCAACAAGTGTTTTGGTGTTCTTGTGTAAGATTTTAACTTCAAATCATATTTTACTGCATTTCTGACAGTCTTGTTGTCTACCTCAAGTTCAATTGCCATTTTTCTCATGGATTTGGTTGGATCCTTTAGGATTTTGGATTTGAGAGCTTTAATAAAAGCTTTGGTACGTTTTTTGTTGCTTCCTCCACTTCCAGACTTTCTCGTAATAGTTTTGCTCATAGTCATTCTCTTCTTTACATTATAAACAGTCTTTATGGACACTCCAACTATTTTTGAAATCTCCTTTGGTGTGACGAGTGCATTCAGCAAATCACACACTCTTTGACGTTTGCTTTCCTGATTACTCATATGGGTAAAAGTTTCTGAAAAGGTATGGATAATAGTGTTAGGTATGATTATGACATCAATATATGTTTGGTTTCAAAACAATTGACGTAGTGCCTGCTGAGAAAAAACAACTAAATGTTCATTGTAAATGTTATTTCTCCACCCTATATATATATACATATATATATATATATATATATATATATATATATATATATATATATATATATATATACATATGTGTATATGTATATGTATATATAAATATTGTCATATACTATCTTATTATTATATTCACACATGCTTAAGACCTCTTCAATGCACCTTTGACCATGTTTCTAAGTTTTGTTTTCTCTTGAAAAGTTAAATTCCCAAACCAGGAAGCCATGCATTGTGTGATTATCCACATGATTTTAGTGCTAACATCTACATTTTGTTTTTGCACATACTAGTTTCTGTGGAGTTCTGATTTGATGAAAATAATGTGATAATTTTGATATGTGATCAGTGTTACATTTTTGAAGAGAGACCTTTTCTATTTCCTTCTACCTGTGAATAAAATGTGCCACTTATTTAATAATGTGCCAACAATCTATAAATACATACAGAGCACCCTCTTTTGGAGAATCGTGTCATTATTCCTGTATTTGTTTCTGAATTGAGGAATATTTTCCCCTAATTGAACTGATATTCATTTTTAGTCTATATAAGAAACATGTAAGTTGGTGAGGTTAAAGTAAATCCTACTTTCACATTTCAATATGGTATGTAAATGTTTACATCTTCTATGCAATGCTATATTCCAGTTCTGCATTTGTCATTAATTTACCTGATCAGTCGAATTGATTTGTGCTTTTACTTTAACTCTCAAAACATATTCCAAACTAAACCTTGTACTGGCCCTTAAGTCCCTGCAGATTCAAAAGAGATGAAGACTGATGAAGACTTAAACATGATTAATTAAACCTGACCAAATAATCCTCATCATATAGAGCAAATAAAAGCACAATTAGTGTCTGAATAACGATTGCCATGAGGCAGTCCTACAGGTGAGTGCCCTGTTTTTTGGATGCATTGCAATGACCCAACACCGCACAGACCATACCCTTAAATACAGGGTCTCCTAATGAAACAGGAGCACCAGCAGGTGGATGATGTTGTGTCTTATTACTGAGGGAGGGGTCTGCGGCCATGCCAAAGTGGACCGGACCTCCGCCTCCACCTCCGCTTCCACTGTGCGCATCTGGTGAGAGGAGGGGAGCGTCAGAGCTCAGGCAGGGGGAAGCAGTGGGGCTTTGGAGGGAGGCGGGTTGTTCATGTTGAGATTTTTACTAAGTGCTGTGTGAAATGCCAGATCGGTAGGTATAGGTTTAATGTAAAAAAAAAAAGAAAAAAAAAAAGCTTAATGTAGCTTAATGTCTCAGAACAGTTACCAATCATCACCAAAGTTCTTGTGGACATGTCTGGTCATGTCCACTTTCAGCTCTGCAAAAATCACAACAACCCCAATTTTATGGATGCTGTGCACGTTAAGCCTTTTCCTATATGCGCACATAATAGAAAACACAGCTTAATGTCCAAAAACTTTGGTCAGTCATCACCAAATTATGTATGGACATCTCTAATCATGTCCAATTTCACCGCTCCAAAAAGCTAAATGAAAACATCAGAATTATGGATGCTGTCCACATTAAGTCTTTTCCTCTCCATTGGCACAAAAAAAAAACTCACATAGTTTAATCTTAGAATATTGTTTTATTTTTTCATTCATTCATTCACTCATTCACTCATTCATTCATTCATCTTCTGAACCGCTTTATCCTTCAGAGGGTCGTGGGGGTGCCGGAGTCTCTCCCAGCATTAGAGATGTCCACGCATAATTTGGTGAGGACTGATCGCTGTTTTCAGACATTAAGCCATGTTAAGCTTTTTTACATTAAGTGTTTCAGAATGTCCCAAAGAAGATGCAGAGAAGAGACATTGGTGGGTGCAGCCATGGGTACAGAGGCAGCACCTCTACGGACAGTATGACACTCTGTGAGCCCAAGACCTGACTCATTACTACCCTCCTCTTATTTTTCTGTAGGTAACAGAATAAAGTAAAAGGTAGAAGTTTGAGGAACATTGATATATGAAATAATGTAAGTCCAGTGCAGTGGTGTAGTAGTCCCTGGAGAAGTGGGTATACTTTAAAATTTTGCTTTTTTTTTTTTTTTTTTTTAAGTAGTCTAGAAAAACACCCTGTTTTAGAAACAGTTAAATGTAAGACTACTTTATTTAGTTGACCCAAAAATCCATCAGTATTATTTGCTCACTATTATAAAAGTATCATGACTTGATCAGGAGCAGTTTGTAGGTATTATTGGTCACACAATTAGCTGCATGAATGTCAAATGTATTCAACATGAGGCAAACATAGGATTACGTTAGCCTTTTATAACATTAGTCTTTCATAACGTTAGCCTTTATGAAACGTTAGCCTACTCACACAGTTTAACTATTGGTGACAAAATCTCTTCTCCTCTAAATGTGCAGTCATATGGCCAGTAGTTTTAAACAGTAACTCATTTGGAAACCACTTTAAACCTACCTCAGAATTTATGTATTCTACAAAAGTAGGTTCTCTCGATACATGGCACTCATTTGAAGGACGTTTATTCTGCCTTTCTCATTCATTTCCAATAATCATGCACCTTTTAAAGAGACGTGCAGTGACCTGCCAATCAACTGGGGTGACACTGGTTCCAGAGGTGTCCTATCAGGTTCCAAGGCGGCCAGCACTAGTTACCGATATTTTCCTCAGCATGACCCGCCCTACTTTGCCTCTGATTGTCTCATTACTCCTCATGCCTAAAGTTAACCAATCTAATCAGTGACAGCAGCGAGTACTAGCCAATTAGAGGCAGAGTAGGGCGGGTCATGGGTTCACCATCCTAGGGGAAAATATGAGCAATTTGGCTCAAATACTACTGAATGGTGCTCATCAGGGGGATTTAGAAGTGAGTATACACAATGCTGACTGAAAAATAAGTACGTATACTCCGTATACCACCATATGCCCTGGCCTACACCACTGTGTAAGTCAAATTATTAAAATTTGGCCAGCATGTGATTTATGTGTTTGGGATCATCCATTGTCCACGGTGCTGAATCACACACTCCTGTGTGTATGCAGGGAAAAACACTGACCTGCACTGTTAAACATAATAAAAATTAGGAGACATCAAATGAAGAAATTTGAAGTACAAGGTATAAGAATGAAACAAAGATACACAAGAATAATAGAGGGAACTGAACGTTAAAAACAACTGTCCGTCATTCACACTCTCTCCATCACCGTGATCCCTGTCACCCTGTGGACATTTTCTCCCCCCAGGTTTTGTGTTGTTTCCTCGTGTTTATTTTTCTGTTAAAAAACCCCTTTCCCTTCAGTCCAGTCATTCACTCCATCTTGACAATTTGTATACGACCCCCTCTAAGAACGCCACAAATGCCACACGAATGACGTACTACTGCCAATTACAAACACCTTACGTCCACCTTAAGAACGCCGTGCAAATAGCTATCTGTGCATCCGTCCGTGTGAACACTGTAAGGGACCCCTAATAACAGCGTAACATGCTCTTGTGATCTACTTGCGGCCACCGCAGGAACATGGGGTTCTGGAATGGCCTCCTGATCCATGAACATCATGTGTTGTTCTTAGGTTGATCCTAAGGCACCCTATGAAAGAGGATTTCGTAGTGCGTCCCAAGAAAATCTTGCACAAGATCATCCACCTGGCTATGAACTTAGGAATGGTCTATGAACTCTCCATTCTTTTAAGGCTGCCTTGAGAAGGTCGTACAAAATGGTCCATAAATCATTCGCATAGTGTTCGTAGCAGTTCGTAACAGCATGTGTGACTGAGCCTTTAGTTCTTAAGTACAGCTAAATCTTAAATTGAGTTGAAGTGGCTTTCATCCACCAGAGGTCAGACGTGCATGTTTTCCACTGAAGTTAAACCACATATAAACTGTTAACATTAGTTTGAGCCTTTAAACCTGTTTAAACCTGTTCTCAGGTCTTAACCATCAGAGAGGCTTTTAAGTCAAAAATTGGGGTGATTTCCATAGAACAAAACATATTTAATCACAGACCTGCAGCTCCTGTGAAGTTGTTTTCAGAAAACACAGACTTAGTATGTGTTAGGTTTTGTTCTCATGTCATGTTAACTTCCTGTTTTCATGTCGTGAATTTCCTTTTAAACCAGGATGTGGGCTCTCTGCTGGTAACCACTACACCTTAGCTCAGATGGACAGCATCAAGCCAGGATGGAGATCACATCACTCTGCCTGATGTTCTGTAAGACACTTATATTCCATATACATGTATTTCCGATACATTCAGGCATTTTATTGATTTCCATTTTAATGCAGTTTCAAGTTAAAACATATGAAGAAATAAATTTAAAGAGTCAGATGATTGTAAAGGTAATGTTTAATGATCATATGAGTGTGTTATCAGTGCCCTGATGACTATGTGCTTTGAAAAAAATCAGAATTCAAGCGTAAATTTATGTTTTGTACTCTCATTTTTGCATCTTATCATTTGACTTCATTTCACTTATTTGATATATTTGCTCCAGTTTTTGTTACTATGTGTTAATGTTTGCCTTGTTAATTCTGCACTAATACATGTTTTCCAATTAGAATAAGAGCAGAGCAAAACATGAACATCCTGATTAATGACGTCTTATTTGAGTTTAATTCCACACTTTCAGACCCATGCACACAACGCACAGTACTTATTTTGTGAAAAAAATTAATTAAGTAGGAAGACTGCAGCAATATACTGTGTACTGCATGAAAGCACAGACAAAGAAATCACTATGACAAGTATTTTAGGAGCATTATATATTTGTATAATGAAACTGCCATTTTATTATTGTTGCTTTTGTTACTATTTGTAATGTGAATATAAGTAAATGTTAACTTGATAGCTTGATAGGTTTTTTTGGAAATTTCAGCCTCATCCAGTCTTTTGTCACTAGACTTACATATATGCGTAACTTACTAGTTGTACCATTAATAATAGTAGTTTTTAATAAGCTGCACTTAAAAAAATCTCACCTTGCACTGTATTTTTATTGACAGTCATCAGTTTTTGTTAAATGGATCCACAAAAATTGTGTATGTACCGGAGGAAATTGATTTTTTTTTTTCTGTTTACTGAAATGTAGTTGAAGTATAGAGTGTCTGAAATGTCAGCTTCTCATGGGCCCACAATAATGCTTTTAACAATAAATCCATGAGGGGTTTTAAAGAGTTCATTAGGCTTAAGAAAGAGTAGAATTTTGTCAATATAAAGAAAACTTTGCCCTTTTGAAGACGTTGGGGATGAAAATCTAATCTGAAAAGTGACAAATGCTGTCAGATAAATGGAGTGGACTGAAAAGTCCAGTATTTGCTTCTGATGTACTAGAGTACAAGTAATTTACATGTACCTAAAATTTGTATCTGTTCATATTACTATCTTTTCCTGCAGCAGCGACAGTGAGCGTCATCCCCAACAGATCTCAGTTCTTTTGGTACGAGTCCATCACTCTGAGCTGTCCAGGGTCAGAAAAGTCTTCGGGCTGGACATTGATGAGGAACACCTCCAATCAAATCTTTGAGCCTTGCAACTCCTGGGGAATTTCAAACGATTCCTCTTGCACCATTGAAGACACATATCCATCAGATACAGGAGTGTACTGGTGTCAGTCTGAGAGGGGAGAGTGCACCAACACAATCAACATCACAGTGCCTGGTATGCAGTATTCAGTCAGACAACTTCAATAAGTTTTCAATAAATATTCTACTGGGTTAAAATGATAATTGAAACATCTCTTGTTTCAGTTTCAGACAGTGGTGTGATCCTGCACAGCCCTGCAAGTCCTGCAAAAGAGGGAGAAAAAGTTTCACTTCACTGCTCTTACCGAGAGACAATCAATCAAGTCTCGTCTAATTTTACTGCAAACTTCTACAAAGCAGAGCTTTTCATTGGGTCCCGGCCTGATGGAAAAATAAGTTTCCCCACAGTGGGCACGTCAGATGAAGGCTTCTATAAGTGTAAACACCCGACAAAAGGAGAGTCACCGCAGAGCTGGTTGTCTGTGAGAGGTGACAAGGATGTTCCATTCTCTAATCATACAGTATGTTTGTGGAGTTGTTTGCAGTAAAGCTGAGCAGCTGTAGATATTTCATCTCAGACACTGTATAATAAGGACACAAATCACACATTCAAAGGGGTTATATATAGTTAAAAAAATCATGGGAAGGAATGCTTCTAGAACTCAAAAAAAGTTTGTTAGAGGTGCTCTTTGGAAAAGGGATTCAAGGCCCTCTGTTTAAGCATTAAAATGCCTCTATTTTCATGTGAGGGCAGGTCATGTGTAGACCTTAAAAAACACTTCAGCGTGTTTCAGCTTCAAGCCTTCATCAGGAAATCAAACTGTTTTGTTTGACTTCCTGATGCCATGAAACAGAGGGCTTAATGCTTAAAGAGAGTGCTTCAGAGTTTTCTTCCTGTGGGATATATATAGTATTGACATTCCCATTTCTCACCAGCTGGGGTGTCATGTATCAGAACACAGAACTTCCAAAACCACCAGTGAATGAACATTATTAATCCACAGACTATATCACTCAGTGAATGAAGTATAATGCTCACTGTTTACACACCTCTGTATTATGGTATCCTCCATAAGTTTTCTTCTTCAAAGTAAAACTCATAGCTGCTTATTTTAACAGTTGGTCAAAATAACACTTTGTCTTCAAGTGTGTCAGCTGATAGTTTACAATATAGCTCTATTTTTGGACAGAAAACAGCCACAGTAAAACCACAAATCACCTCCGTTTTCAGTACAGTTTGTGTTGTCAATACCTGCAACAAAGATCTGTTTGGAATCATCCAAACAAGGTCAGAACTGTCTCAGTTTAGTCTGAACAGTGGACCAACAAACAGCAGCACACATAATAACATACCATAGTAACATTAAAGCATTATATGCTTTATAATCAAATTCACCCAGGTAGAAGAAACACTGCAATTTCAGCATCAAACTTCTTTCTTGCTGTCTCCACTTGTTTTTTTTCTCCTTTACTCTAACAGTTGTTTCTTACTGGTTCTCATCCTCAACTTTTCCTTGGCATTAGTTTTCATAGGAAACCAGTAGAGTGACTCTCTACTTCTTCTAGTGGTCACTTAAATTAGCATTGACACATCAGCCAATGTGAATAAACTAAATTCATATCTCTGAAATACAGTACACTGACATCTTTGATTTAACATCACAATTCTTTATTCTAAACACTTGGATGATACTTATAGGTCAGTTTTTCCTTTTAAAGTAGAAATACTATATTTTAAGTTATGACTCATGATTTTGGACAGTTAAACTTTTTATAGTCCAGTTAGGTTCACACTGTCTACTAGAACTTATACAGATTTCCTGTTCTTATTTGTCAGACAGATGGAAAAAGAGTTAATTCTTTTACCTTGACATGTTTCGGCTACAACCTGTCGCCTTCCTCAGAGGGGTCACTTGTTCCTGTGACGTGTCATTGTCAGCTGTTTTATCCTGGTTTGCCAGGCAACATAATATACATAATAATAACATAATAATCGCCCCCTGTTGCCTTTACTTTTATTCCAGTAAAATGTTTTAAGTGTAAGATTTAGACTCCCATATGTAGATTTGATTGTAGATATACGGAAATTTTCTGAATCACTTAGCCCTGGGGGTTGCAGAGGTGCCAGAGCCTATCCCAGCTTCCAGCGGGCAAGGACAGGTGAACCCTGGATGTGTCACCAGGGCTTAATTGCAGATATTGATACAGCTATATCATAATTATTTTCAATACTATATAATCACACAAAAATAACAATGGTGTTTTTGTTTTATTTTTACTTTCAGTTGCTCGGAATAATAAATACTTATTTTTATACAGAGACACTTGTATTCAATGTTGTTTAAACATCACCAGTAATTTAATTTTGATGAACTGAGAGACTTATCAATTATTTTATTTTGTACATTTGCCCAAGACAAAAAGTAATAAGTTCATATCTCATTTCATGACAAATATAACAAAGAAAGAAAGAAAGAAAGAAAGAAAGAAAGAAAGAAAGAAAGAAAGAAAGAAAGAAAGAAAGAAAGAAAGCAGCTGGACTTCAGAGGAAGGATTTCATGAAGTTTACTCAAAGTGAGTAAGTGTCAAACAGGATGTGTGTGGGTTTGGCATTTCAGATGTAGTCTGACCAACCACTTTCTTTAAGTTTACAGGAACTTGACTGGTTTCATTTGTTTTGTGTGTGGTTAACTCAGCTAACTCACAAAACTGGCTTTTGCACATTTCACAAAACGAAAGAGAGGTGTTGTCACACCTTTTTTTCCACTTGTAATGAGTCAGAACCCAAAATTGTTAATAAACGGTTCAGACCAAATATTTTGGACAGAGATACTGACATATGGACAGATACTGACATGAGATATTGACATGAAGGCATGACTTAAATGTGGATAAGTTATAGTTTTGTTTGTTTGTTTATATATATATATATATATATATATATATATATATATATATATATATATATATATATATATATATACAGTCGTCCTCAAAATTATTCATACTCTTGCCATTTTTTGTAACTTTTGTTTTTGTGATGAAATGAATGAGTTTTGTCAAGTTTGTTTGTGACTTTTATGTGATACACAAGTGAGGAAATAAGAACAAATGATACTTGGAGAAATACTTTATTTCAGGAGTATTTTATTAGAGGATTTCAAAAAAAATGCCACGTTCAAAATTATTCATACCCTAGGTTTATTAAGTCCAAAGTCTTTTCTTAATAGTCAATAGAGTAGCCTTTGTTCTTGATAATGGTTCCTGTAAGTGTCCATAAGTTCTCTTCTGTCTCCTGTGGGGTTTTGGTCCACTCTTCCAGGACCAAAGCCTCTAGCTGGGTCCGGTTGGATGGTCTCCTACCCATCACGCTAGTCTTTGGCTCCCTCCACAGATTCTCTTTATGATTTAGGTCAGAGCTTTGACTGGGTCATGTCCTTGAACCACTACTGCACTACTTTGATGGTATGCTTGGGGTCAGTGTCCTGCTGGGACGTCCAATCAGGACCAATCTAGAGTTTCTCAGCAGACACTTCCACATTGTCATCCAGGATGCTGATATAATCCTCCTTTTTCATGATGCCCTGTATCTTGATGAGGTTCTCGGTGCCACTAGCAGAAAAGCAACCCCATAGCATTATGTTGCCACCACCATGCTTGATGGTTGGGGCTGTGTTCAGCTTGCGTTCTTCTCCTTGCTTCCTTCAGATGCAGTCAACATCCATGTGGCCAAACAATTCCATCTTTGTTTCATCAAATCACTGGATTGATGACCAAAAGCTTGGATCTTGGTTAAGAAGAGCTCTAGGAAATGCCAGATGAGCCTCCTGATGTTTCATCCTGAGTCATGCCATCTTCCTGTGTCTGCATCCATGGAGAACTCCTTTGTGCAATACTGGCTGGATGGTTGTCTGTGATACCTTCATACCTCGGTTATTTTGGTGGCAACATAATGCTATGGTTATAACCTATAATGCTAGGATGCTTCTCTGCTAGTGGCACTGGAAACCTCATGAAGTTACAAGGCATCATGAATTTAACATAATTATATCAACGTCCTGAATGACAGCGTGAAAGTGCTGAGAAACTCCAGACTGGTCCTGATTGGATGTCCCAGCAGGACACTGACCCCAAGCATACCACCAAGGTAGTGCAGTAGTGGTTCAAGGACATGACCCAGTCAAAGTCCTAACCTAAATCATTTAGAGGATCTGTGGAGGGAGCTAAAGACCAGAGTGATGGGTAGGAGACCATCCAACCGGACCCAGCTGGAGGCTTTGGTCCAGGAAGAGTGGACCAAAACCCCACAGGAGACAGAAGAGAACTTATGGACACTTACAGGAAGCATTATCAAGAAAAAAGGCTACTCTATTGACTATTAAGAAAAGACTTTGGACTTAATAAACCTAGGGTATGAATAATTTTGAACATGGCGTTTTTTTAGAAATCCTCTAATAAAATACTCCTGAAATAAAGTATTTCTCCAAGTATCATTTGTTCTTATTTCCTCACTTGTGTATCACATATAAGTCACAAACAAACTTGACAAAACTCATTCATTTCATCACAAAAACAAAAAGTTACAAAAAATGGCAGAGGTATGAATAATTTTGAGGACAACTGTATATAAAGACCTCAAACCTCAATTTGCTTTTTTTTTTACAGTATTAAAAAATGTTTTCTACTCATATAATGCATTTGACCACTAGTATGGTATCAATACATACAAGGCTTTAAACCAACATCTAAGGACATCTCTGATCATCCTAATAGTAATTAACTGTCTCTGATTTAATCTTTACAAAAGTGATCTTATCAAAGTGTTGCTATAATCAAACCAGTCATATCATGTGTTTTTCTTCACAGTAAAAGACCTTCCTCCTCCTCCTCCTCTTCCTTCTATAATGTCTCTGCCCAGAATGGTCTGCACCGTCCTGCTGATCATCCTATACATTGTCCTCACCATAGTTTGTGTCAAAGCTCACCAACAGTGGAAAAAAGGTAAGACACTCTCCATTATGATTTAATGAAACATATTTGGATGTTTAGTAATTATCTTAGTGTGTCTGAGGACAGACATGGAATCAGTTCTTCCACTAAAACCCCAAATTACCCGATTCCCTATTTTGATAAGACAGAGGTTGAACTTCCCAAATTCTTGTAGGAAGTCTTCACACAGGTTTGTCTCAAAATGTGACTAAAAAAATCAGTAGATGGAGAAAAAAAAAACTTGTCCTGTAGTTAATTTCAACATTAACTGAAGTTGTTTTTACCTGTATTGCGGTCATTTCTGTTCGAATATGTTCACTTCCTGTTTGTGGGGCATTAGTAAAATGATTATGAAATGATTATGATTATTAGTGAAATGATTTAGCTGTTGCTCAGAATTTTTTTTGAGAACTGGTGACGTGGTTGTGCACTTAATGGAGGAATAACCCTCAAAGACCAAAAACAAGCACTGACCACCATAAGCATCTACTGACAGAAAATGTTTTGCTTTGTTGGGTTTTGAGTGAGATGCAAATGCTTTCAGGACACTAGGGTGAACACTTTTTTTCATCAAACCGACTAGATGATAATCAGGACAAACATTAAATCCTTTAAAAATGTTTTACTTCAGTTAACTGATCTCTGTCAGACTATGGGACTCTTTCATCATGTGAACTTCATATGTTTTTTTTTTTTTTTTAGGAATAATCATTGACTCTGTTCTTTCTGCAGCTCGAGTCAAATCCCACAGAGGAGCTCATGATCATTATACAGTGAGACAATGAGTCCTGACTATTCTGGGAGTTATCCAATATTTACATCATTGCTTTAAGCAGTTTATTTTTTTTTTAATGTTTTATTATGTCTTATTGTGTGTATTTCATAATTTGTAAGTCTGAAAGTGTATCTAATCTAATCTACAATACAGATATTAATATAAAAATGATCATAAGGAACAAAAATGTAAATGTTTTAACAAACTTATGGATTTGTGCTTTTGGTTGGCTGGAACATGATTATTAAACAATGTGTGGAGATTAGTAATATGGGTGCTTATGGCATGTTAAATCAATATTAATAAATTTAAGAGTCTGGTTTAGACCAGCTCTAAATGTAAAGTGTCATGATATAATTTTTGTTATGATGTGGTGGTATATAAATAAAATTTGATTGATTGGTTGATTTAGTATTTTTTTCTTTTTATTATACATTTATTGATAATTAACAAGTAGAGAGACGCAAAATTTATCAGAAATAAGCATCATATGTAAATTCAAGTATGGATACAAACAATAATCACGTAATCATACCAATATAAAAAAAAGTGCAATACTGAACACTGAACTGGCGACTTGTCCATGGTGTACCCTGCCTTCGCCCCTATGTAGCTGGGATAGGCTCCAAGTGACCCCTGTGACCCTAGTGAGAGTAATGTGGGTTCAGAAAATGAATGAATGAATGAATAAATGAATGAATGAAAAGTTGTTAAGTATTAACAAAAAATTAATTATGAAACAGCTTAAGTATCATGACCCACTTTTTGGTTTGGTTTGGTTGTCTTCTGTTTCCTCCCCTCCCCCTCTGTGATTGACCAGGTAATGGCACACACCAGGAGCTGATCTGCAATCAAGCTCTCCTCCTGCTTATAAGCCCTGCAGCTCCTGTGCTGTGTGCCAGAACATCTTTGCTTCCATGCTGGTAAGATGGTCTCTCTCATTTTGGTATATTTTGTATGGTGGTTTCCTGGTGCTTGGGTTTTTGTTAATTGAGTTTATGTCTGAGTTCAGACCATCGCATATATCTAGTCTTGGTTTACATCTTGTGTTCCTTTTCCGGTGTGTGTTTTTATACTCCACACTCTGCTGTGTTGCAGGTCCGGTTCCCTTGTTTTAGTTCATGTTTATCTCCCGGTTCAGTGACGCCCTTGGTTCTCCTTTATCAGAGTTTGCTTTTCTTCTGTATGTGTATGAACAAATAAATTTTAATTTACATTTACATTTGCATTCACGCTCATTCGAGTCTGTCTGTTGTCGTTTACCACACACTATTGGGTTCCACTAGTCTCAGATTGTAGCAGTACATTCTGGCCAAATCATGGACCTAGCTGTGGTGACTGATATACAGAAGGCTTTAGGCACTCAGAGCACCAGGGTAACCACTCTTGAGAGGGCCACACAGAGCGTGCTGGAGCAGCTACAGACCCTTTCTGCTGCAGTGGAGTGGATTTCTGCTCAGTCCTCCGCAGTGGACGCTTCCGCGTTAACTGCATCTGCTCAGTCTGCAGCAGCTCTAGTTCAGCCTGTGACCAGCATTAGAAAGCCTGTTATCCCCACTCCAGAGTGTTATGCCGGTAGTCTAGGGTCCTGTAACAAATTCCTGCTTCGATGTTCTTTAGTCTTTGACTTGCAGCCGGGCACCTATGTTTCAGATCTGGCCAAAATTGCTTATGTAATAAATCTCCTCTGTGGTAGGGCTGGTGAATGGGCTGTCTCTCTGTGGGAATCTCACTCTCCTGTGCTTGATTCATTTAAATCCTTTTCCACTGAAATGTGCAAAGTATTTGGTGCTCCTTTCTGGAGCTCCTCTAATTCTTCCCACCATCTTATTTCTTTGTCTCAAGATTCTAAGAATGAATCTGTTGCTGAATTTTCAGTGCGTTTCAGGATTTTGGCGGTCAAGAGCGGGTGGAACGAACCTGCTCTCAGATCAGCCTTTGTAAGAGGTCTTTCTCAATGAGATCCAGGACCAATTATCTACTCGGGACGAACCCGAGCCACTGGAGGACCTGATCTCGCTGGCCATTAAGATTGACAACCGTATTCGGGAGCACCGCCGGGAGTCACAGCCCAGTCGCCAGCCTCGGGTGAGTGTTCCGTCTTCCCCTCCTGCTGTTCAGGACTGGCCCAGGTCTCCTGGTGCAGCCAACGTGGCAGAGGAACCTATGCAGGTGGGGAGGACGCGTTTGTCTCAGAGTCTGTGTCTTTACTGTGGTCTGGTGGGTCACATGCTACGGTCCTGTCCAGTGCGTCCTAGGGGTCCTTGTTCTCTTCCTCCCGTGACTCGCACCCAGGTGAGTAACACTGCTTCTTCATCCTCCACAGTTAACTGCATCATGTTCCCTGCTTTTCTCTGTTTGAATGACTTAGTCTCCCCGGTTAAGGTGTTTATTGATTCAGGCACTGACGACAACTTTATTGATGCTGATTTTGCTTGTTCTTTGTCACTTCCCTTGACTAGGTTGGATTCACCTCGCTCCTTGTGTGCGACTGACAGCCGTTCCCTTCCCGACGTTACCCATCATACTGTTCCCCTGACCCTCACCATCTCGGGTAATCACACTGAGGTGATCTTACTCCTAGTTTTGCCTTCCTCCTCTTCTCCTTTAGTTCTTGGGTTACCCTGGCTTTCGGTCCACAGTCCTCACACTGACTGGACCAACAGTAAGGTTTCTGGGTGGAGCACATTCTGTCATGCTCACTGTCTCCGTTCTGCTCCAGCAACCACTCGTCACTCTGCTCCCGCTGCTCGGTCTCCCCCTGATTTGTCCTTAGTTCCTCCCGCGTATCACGACCTGGCCGAGGTGTTTAGTAAGGATTTAGCTCTCTCCCTTCCACCTCACAGACCCTATGACTGCGCTATTGACTTGATTCCTGGTGCCCCTCTTCCCTCTAGTCGACTCTATAATGTTTCTCGCCCTGAGAGGAAGGCTCTTGAAAAGTATATTAATGACTCACTGGCTGTTGGT
Source organism: Sphaeramia orbicularis (assembly GCF_902148855.1). NCBI lineage: Eukaryota > Metazoa > Chordata > Actinopteri > Kurtiformes > Apogonidae > Sphaeramia > Sphaeramia orbicularis. The sequence continues at coordinate 7,322,350 of NC_043974.1, read as the reverse complement.
CTCATCCGGCCATTCTCCTCCCCTCTCGGGGCAGGATTCTTTTTTGTTTCCAAGAAAGACAAGACCCTTAGACCTTATGTGGACTTTAGAGGACTCAACAACATTACTATTAAGAACCGTTATCCCCTTCCCCTTGATAGATCCCACATTCGAACCTCTAAATCAAGCCACCATATTCACTAAATTAGATCTTCGCAATGCTTACTCGCACTTGGTGCGAGTCCGGGAGGGGGACGAATGGAAGACTGCCTTCAAGACCCCTTTGGGACACTTCGAATACCTGGTCATGCCTTTTGGTCTCACAAACACCCCTGCTGTGTTCCAAGCTCTAATCAACGATGTCCTCTGTGACATGATCAACCAGTTTGTCTATGTATACCTCGATGACATTCTGATCTTCTCCAGATCTCCTGAAGAACACTGTCATCATGTCCGGTTAATGCTACAGAGACTGTTAGAGAACAGACTGTATTGTAAAGCTGAGAAATGTGAATTTAATGTTCATGAGGTCCACTTTCTCGGGTTTGTCCTCGGTCAGGGGCAGCTGTGACTAGATCCCGCCAAGATTGACGCTGTACTTAACTGGAGGGTTCCGACCACTCGCAGGCAGTTACAGCAGTTCTTGGGCTTTGCTAACTTTTACAGACACTTCATCCGCGGGTTTAGCGAAGTGGCTGCTCCATTGACAATGTTAACCTCTACTAAGAGACTCTTTCAGTGGACACCAGAGGCAGATGCAGCCTTCAAGAAGCTCCGGCAATTGTTTTCCTTGGCTCCCATCCTTAGACATCCTGATCCCTCTCTCCAGGGGGCAGTCCTGTCTCAGCGGGATCCCACGGACCACAAGGTGCATCCCTGTGCCTTCTTCTCAAGGCGATTATTGGCTGCAGAGAGGAACTACGACATCGGGAAGAGGGAGCTGCTGGCGGTGGTGGCAGCCTTAAAGGAGTGGAGACACTGGCTGGAGGGTACCGAGATCCCTTTCTTGGTATTAATGGACCACAAGAACCTCACGTACCTACGTTCAGCCAAGAGACTCAATGCTCACCTGGCCTGTTGGGCCCTGTTCCTGGGAAGGTTCAACTTCTCAATTTCCTACCAGCCGTGCAGCCGCAACATCAAGCCAGACGCTCTCTCTCGCCTCCACGAACCCACCTCTTGAGGTGAGAACCCAGACACCATTCGTTCTGACTCTTGTTTTATCAGGGCTGCTTCCTGGGATGTAGAGAGAGCGGTCCTGGAGGCCCAGGAGCAGTTCCCAGACCCTGGCACAGGCCAGGAGGACCACCTGTTTGTCCCTGAACCCGTCAGGTCCCAAGTTTTGGCTTGAGGGCACTCCTCAAAGCTGGCATGCCACCTCCCGCACCCTGAGCCTCATCCGTCAGCGTTTCTGGTGGCCCAGGTTGGGACGTGACATCAAGGAGTTTGTGAAGGCTTGTACAACCTGCAGTAGGAGCAAGACCTCCCACAGACCTCCAGCTGGCTTGCTACAGCCTCTGCTGATTCCCAGCCGGCCTTGGTCACACGTTTCTGTGGACTTCGTTATGGGTCTTCCACCATCTGCAGGTATGACCACTATTATGACAACTGTGGACAGATTCTCCAAAATGGTGCATTTTGTTCCTCTCCCCAAGTTACCTTCTGCTCTTGAGACTGCTGATCTGTTGGTGCAACATGTGTTTAAACTCCATGGAATCCCCCGAGATATTGCTTCTGACAGGGGACCTCAGTTTTCCTCCCAGGTCTGGAAAGCATTCTGTAAGGCACTGGGGGCCTCTGCCAGTTTGTCTTCAGGGTATCACCTCCAGTCCAATGGTCAGACAGAGCGAGCTAATCAGGACCTTGAGGCTGCTCTGTGGTGTGTGTCTGCCCAGCATCCTGCTTCCTGGTTGCTCCATCTTCCCTGGGTGGAGTATGCTCACAACACTCTGACCTCATCGGAGACAGGTATGTCCCCATTCATGGCTGCTTATGGTTACCAGCCCCTGTGATTCCCTCTCAAGAGACTGATGCAGCTGTCCCCTCTGTGACGCAACACCTCCGACAATGCTGCAGCATCTGGAGGCACACTCGGGCCGCCCTCTCCAGGACCTCCGAACACAACCGTCGGCTGGCTGACAGACATAGAGTTCCAGCTCCAGACTACAAGCCTGGACAAAGGGTGTGGTTGTCCACCAGGGATCTTCCCCTTCCTGGTGAGTCTTGCAAGCTGAGTCCCAGGTTCATCGGTCCTTTCGAGGTTGCGAAGGTCATCAACCCATGCGCAGTCCGGCTCAAGCTTCCTGCCTCCCTCCGGATTCATCCCACCTTCCATGTCTCCCTCCTGAAGCCTGTCACCACCAGCCCTCTCAGATCCGGCGTGGAGCCTCCTCCACCTCCCCTCATCATTGACCATCCTGCCTATAGAGTCCGGGAGATCCTGGACGTCAGACATCGTGGCCAGGGGCTCCAGTACCTCATTGACTGGGAGGGGTATGGCCCAGAGAAAAGGTCTTGGGTCTTCCGGTCACTTATCCTGGACCCTTCGCTCGTTGCTGACTTCCACCAGAGGCACCCCGGTAGGCCTGGTGGTGCTCCTTAAGGGGGGGTACTGTCATGACCCACTTTTTGGTTTGGTTTGCTTTGGTTGTCTTCTGTTTCCTCCCCTCCCCCTCTGTGATTGACCAGGTAATGGCACACACCAGGAGCTGATCTGCAATCAAGCTCTCCTCCTGCTTATAAGCCCTGCAGCTACTGTGCTGTGTGCCAGAACGTCTTTGCTTCCATGCTGGTAAGATGGTCTCTCTCATTTTGGTATACTTTGTATGGTGGTTTCCTGGTGCTTGGGTTTTTGTTAATTGAGTTTATGTCTGAGTTCAGACCGTTGCATATATCTAGTCTTGGTTTACATCTTGTGTTCCTTTTCCGGTGTGTGTTTTTATACTCCACACTCTGCTGTGTTTCAGGTCCAGTTCCCTTGGTTTAGTTCGTGTTTGTCTCCCGGTTCGGTGACGCCCTTGGTTCTCCTTTATCAGAGTTTGCTTTTTTTGTGTATGAACAAATAAATTTTAATTTGCATTCACGCTCATTCGAGTCTGTCTGTTGTTGTTTACCACACGCTATTGGGTTCCACTAGTCTCAGATTGTAACATTAAGGGTATGATCACATTTGTGTTTTTTTTTTTCTAAGGCTGACGTTTGATAACATATTTTTAATTCTTTAACAAAGATGTTGATGCTAGGGAGGGATCTGGGGAACTTTGCCTTATGAATATGATATTTGCCCATTAGTATGATTAGATTAATTAAGAAAATTAAAGGTTTACTGGAGCATTCAAATTTAGCTATCATTTCCCTTGGAGATATTGAGATATATTTTTTGGTTTTGTTAAAAATAACTTTATCCAGTTTCCTCCAAAACACGTTAGAAGAGGCACAGTCATAAAATAAGTACAAAATTGTGTCTGGCTCATTTTTACAGAAGGTACAGTTTGCATCAATGTCAGCAAATCTTGAGAGGAAGGAATTGCAAGGGCAGATGTTAAGTAAAATCTTAAAATGAATTTCTCTGACTTTATTGGAGATACAAAATTGAAAGAGATTAAGCCATGACAGATGCCAATTTATATTATTAAACTTTGAATTCAAATGGGTTTGCATTTAGGTGAGGTATTGTGGGTGTTTTGAAGCTGCTTCCTTATAAGTTTGCTTGCACATTTAGTATCCGCTATCATTATGCCATTCACACTTAACAAGGGCATCTGTGCAGAAACTTTTTGGTGTCCTAAATGACATCTTATCAGTTCAATAATGCCAGAAGGAATAGCTCTTATAACCCACACAAATTCTTTATGTGTAATTGGGAAGTTATTCTTTGTCATAAGTTCTTCATAACAATAAAGATTTCCATCATTATTACACAAATCTGTAATAAAGATAAAGCCTCTTTGAATCCAATTTTCTTTATATATGCTCTTTTTGTTAACAGTTATATCTCCATTATTCCATATTATAGATTTTTGTAGGGAAAAGCCATGAACATAGTATAGTTTCCATGCTAATAAAGCATGTTGATGAAATTTTAAAAGTTTAATTGGTAATTTGGAAACAGTGTAATTACATCCCAAGAGAAATCTTAATCCACCCAAATTATTGAAAACATTACAAGGTATAAAATTCCACAGCGAGCTAGGGGTTTCCAAGCATCTCTTTATCCATTTAACCTTAAAAGTATTATTTAAATCTACAAAGTCTAAGGGCCTGATTTACCAAACAGCAAATGAGGGAGTGTTAAAATTTCAGGGACAGTGTTCAATAGAGAGTGTTAGTGTTGTATTAACACCACATTCCTATAAAATAACATTGCCTGTGTTCCCTTTGACAAATAAAAGTTTTCAAATCAGAGTGTTTTTAACATTGATGTTACATTTAACACTGATTGGGGTAGATCAAGCCACACCCTCACATAACTGTTCTACACCCACACCAGATAGGCCACATTAATAGACTCATGATGTTTCAAAATGGCTGCTTCAAGAACAGGTGTTCTGGCTGATTATGCCTTCAACCACATTGGTGGAAGACATTAAACACACCTGTGGAGCCTGATTGCTCTGGGAAACTTAAAGTAAGGAACCGTGACAAAAAGGAAGGATTGAGAATTTCTAAGGATCTAAGAACAGGGCTACAGGTTACCTTTGCTTGACGTTATCAAGGAGTGAAAGAAAAATAAAGCAAAGCTTTGAAGACTTGCAGCATGGGAGAAAAGTGTTACTTTTGACACTGTATCTCAACACCAACACTAGTGTTGTGTGGTGTTATTTTTTAACGATGAAGAGTGTTGAACCAACTGAAATTGGGTGTTAATCTTCTAACATTTTCAAAATTGTTACATTGACACTGCAGGACACAGACACTTTGCGAGTGTTAATTTCAACACTGTGGGTGTTTAAAACTGGCATTTTTGCAGTGGACACTGAAAAAACTGCTCTGGGATACGCCAGCACTAATGGCAACAGTACGCTGGAATGATCCAGACGCAAGGAAATGTGATGTTGTGAGGAGTTTCGTCATAGAAGGTATTGCATGACTCCTCCTTGTGACTGGCCCCAAATTATCCCTTAGTTCACCCAGAAGTTCTAAAATGGCATTGCTGGGTAGGTGATACATCTCAGTGAATTTTTCCTCTGTCATTCCAAAAATGTTGACGCAAGCAGAAAAGATTTATTCTTTGTGTTTCCTTTGGTTGTGCCTATGCTGCCTCCTCGCCACAACAACTGCAGCCAGTTTTGCGCAAAGCTGTGCCAGTTAAAACCTGCCTTTCAGAAGTGCTAAATATACATGAAAAATAAGACACCACAATCAGTTTCGGGTTTGGGAAATCACATTTCACGTCAAGTAAATATTTGCATCTTCTCCTACTAATTTTGGGTTTCTGCCAGAAATGCCCATATTGCATATTGGAAAGCAAAGCAAACACGCTAAATGAGCTATTTTGCCCATTTGAGAGATGCAACCATCGGTGGATCCTGTTAGTAGAAAAGCTTCAACACATTTTTGCACGCGCAGTCAAGTTTGCACACGTTTTTACATGCACAAACCTTTAGTAAATCATGCCCCAATACTGTAATTCATAGACAGATGAACAATGATTACAGCCATTATGAACATAAAGATCTCTTGTACAAACCATAAAAATCGGTTGGTCTTGGACATTTATTAAAACATTTTGCAGTGAAAAATCAACATAATGAAGATGTGGAATGGTACGGACCCCAGGAAGGGACACGAAGAAAATAAAAATTTTTGCATTTTTATGCAAAAGTATTGCATTAGAACACAATACTTTTGCAAAAGTACTGCATTAGAATGCAAAGCTTTTGAAGTACTATATTATATTACAAATATTTTTAATTTTCTTCATGTCCCTTCTCCGTAGAATGTAGCCTAACAAAACTGATTAAATATGAGAAATATAGATTAAATGAGTGGAAACACTGTAAGTGCAGAACACATAAGAACTATCACATTTAGCTCTTCATCTGTTCCTGCTCTCAGAACACTTGTTGTACACAAAATATGATCTTGCTTTTCAAAGTTGATGTCTGGTGATAATGAAAATACCCATCACCTGCTCACAACTTTTAGACAGAGGAGAACTAAAATTTGCTAATATGATTATACTATATATTATTTTTGGTGAATTATTATCAGTAAATAGCAGGAAAAGTAAGTGTTCAGAATGTCATTTAAAACTAATAACGGAAACTTTGAGAAAGAGGCTGTATTATTATGTCACCACTGGGAAGCGACAAATAATGAATTTCGATAAATTTGATGCTACTTTCAATGGCTGCTAGAGATAAATAATCTTTCCTCCTCAGACTAAAAGAGGTGAAGTTATGGCATCTGTTGTAACTGTCTTTATAAAACTCGGTTTTTTTTGTTTGTTTTTGTTTTGTTTTGTTTTGTTTTGTTTGTTTGTTTGTTTTTATAAAATTTAAATCAAAAATAACATATACAATTATTACCTTATCAAATTAAGCATTCATTTAAATAAAGGCAGTTCATTTTCTGTGTCATGTTTTTAGTGGTCAGTTTTGATATATATATCATCTTTATATTGGAGATCCTCTGAAAGGACAAAATAACTGGAATTTGACTCAAATGTCAAAGTTGTACAAATGTTTTTGTCTTTTTATGACATGAACCTTCTTATTTCCGAGGCGAATTGAATGTCTCAGTATGTTCTATTGAGCTGTCCGTGGTGCTGAAAAGGTGAAGGGTTTTTGGTTTCTACTTTTCATTTTCAGGTGTTGACTTCTATTATAATTGACAAAATATTTTTTTTGTAATTATATCCGGTTGTTGTTAGCCACCATTTTTGTTTGTTTGTTTTTTTCTCCAGAGCCTGCACGCCGAGCAAGGTGGGTACAAGCACACGCAATATCTCGTACACCGGAGCAAGACGAGTGGACGGATGGCGGAGGGCGGCGCGGCACGTCACACGAAACGTAGCGTTGTTCCAGCATCGGTAGGTGCTCCGTCCGCGTGCTGCGCCTCAGATACCAAAGATCGTCTGTGTTTGAGAGACGGTGGATTTCACAGAAAAATAAACAGGGAAAAGCCAGATCGCAATTTGTGGCGTGAAGTAAACATGAACCTCGTTCAGAGTGATGCTAGGGAATGAGGAAAGCACCAAAGACTTTAAATACACGTTTTGTTTTGTTTTTTGTTTTATTTTTCAAAATGATTATTTCTCCGCAGTGGCGTGTCCAGGACATTTTTACTTGAGGTGCTAGTGTGGGGTGGCCATGGCTTAGCGAACTTTAATGAATGGAAACTTTTTGAAATGTGTAATACAGATGTTTAAAGTCTCGCAATGCATCATTGAATCATAATAACATTTCAAAACAGCCACTGTAACATTAAGTAATTAACGAACGGTACCATGCTCACATCCACCACAAAAACCAAAGCTGATATTACAATCTGAACAGTTCTTATATACAACTACCACTGTATTCCTTTTACTGTGTTACTGCCACCCATCACAGTTCCTGGGAATATGTGATTATTATGTCTGTTATGATCATGATAGGCTATACATTGCCATATCCTTATAGTCGAATAAAGCCATCATCTCTTCCCAAGTTAGGACAGCCAAGTCCATCTGCTTTTAACATGAAGTACGCTATATGATCATGAAAAATGATTCATGTCAAACTAATGATTCAATAGCATTGATTCAATATCGCAAAATCTAAAAATAAACAATAACCTAAACCAAACAAACCTCATCTCCAAATAAAGTTTGTACTTTAGTTTTGTTAACTTTTAAACTGTCATGAACAATTATAATTATTTTATAATAATAAATTATATTATTATTAATTCATTATAATAATAGAATTATAATAAAAGTGATTTCTTGTTACTTCTATCTTGACATCAAACTTTGTGCTGTTTGACAGCTCTCATTGGTTAAATCTATGCTGACCAGAAAGCAGTTCATAAGGACTCCTAAGAATTGGCCATATGGGTTGATGGACAAACTACAAGTCAGTGTAAGGGGTTCTCTGGGGGGCACCACTGGGCTGACCATGACCACCCCTAGCCACCCTTCTAACAACAACCCTGTTGAGCTTAAGTAAAAAATGAAAATGTTCACAAAACGTCATTTAAACACTCATAAAACGGCAGTGGCACCTCCATTATAATGAACAAACCAAAGATATTGTCACCATTACTACAAGGGTCAGTGACCTAATAAGACATCCATGATAATAAGTTTCCTACCGAGCTATCCAAGAAAACAAGTTCATGTGAACTTTCCATCGGTCTTCTCTATGAGCAGCAGTCTTTGTGTCAAAATGGCCATTACAGCCTTGCATGCAGAGAAATTGCAACTTCCTGTAGGTCAATGAACCCTCAATGCAATATTATGGCCAAACAGCACCCTCTAGTGACCCAAACAGGTAATATACCCATTTGGCTCTATTCACAGCCCCACTACTTCCAGAACTTCAGGTAGCTCCTTTATTTCCTGTCTTTCATTAATGGACAAACTGATTTATCCAGATGTGCCTGCTACATCAGTGTGTCCAATAATGAAAGACAGGAAATAAAGGAGCTGTCTGAAGTTCAGGAAGTAGTGGGCTGTGCATAAAGCCCATTCAGTGAAATAAAAGGAAACTTGGGATTTACATTGATAAAATATGATAATAATAATGATAATTAAAGCCGCAAGTGGCATTGAAAGGTCCTCCACATGGGCACATCCAGTACAAGGATGTCCATCATTCAGCAGGTGGCGTTCGAGCACCAAATTTGAAAGTTTTCTGATGAATGGGTGTAGGCCTGGGAGACTGACAACTGATTCAAATTTGAGCCAAATTGGTGTTGGTATGTTCGAATTGATGCAATTTTCATAAAGGTAAATTTGTGGGGGGCGCTATTGTACGAAATTTCAATGTCTTCTGATGAATGGGTGTAGGCCTGAGAGATTGACAAATGACTCAAGTTTGAACCAAATAGATGATCGCACGTCCAAACTGAACCAAATTTAGTAAAATTAAATGTGTAGGGGGCGCTATGGCGCCAAATTTCTTTTTTTTTTTTTTAATTTTTGTTTTGATGAATTGGTGTAGGCCTGGGAGATTGAAAACTTACTCAAATTTGAGCCAAATCGGTGTTTGTATGTCCGAGCTGAAGCAATTTTTGTAAAGGTAACTTGGTAGGGGATGCTATAGCAAGAAATTTACATTTCTTCCAATAAATGGGTGTAGGCCAGGGTGATTAACAACTGACTCAAATTTGAGCCAAATCGGTGTTTGTATGTCTGAGCTGAAGCAATTTTCATAAAGGTAACTTTGTAGGGGGCACTATAATGCGACATTGAAATTTCTTCTGATAAATTGGTGTAGGCCTGGGAGATTGAACACTGATTCAAATTTGAACCAAATCAGTGTTCTAATGTCTGAACTGAAGCAATTTTGTAAAGGTAAATTTTCGAAAAAAAATCTTTGCAAACTTAGCGACCTCATCAACCCACCTCTCCCAAAAATTTGGCTAATTTTTGATACCCCACTTCTCTAGATAATGTGCACTGATTTTGAGCTCATTTGGTCAAATACCCAAGGAGGAGATAGTTAAAATATGATATCAGCGAAAACACTGACTTAGCATTTTGGAATTTTCAAACCAACAAGGCCGACTTGCGGTTTGTTTAGGGGTGTGGCCATAATAATATTTTTTGTTTGTCTCCTGATGATGAATCTGTGTACTGATTTTCGTGGCTCTACGACAAACTTTATGTGGGACGTGGTCCCACTGGCGTAATGTATTTCCACTTTTCAAGGGGGCGCTGTCTCAACATTTCTTTACCGACATCTACGAAACCTATATGTAAATTAAATTTTGTGCATGTCAAACTGGAAGAAAAATCCAAGGCACTCTCTTTAAACATTAAAATGCCTTTATTAACGTGGCACGGTCATATGGGTTGATGATCATATGACCGTGTCATGTTAATAAAAGCATTTTAATGTTTAAAGAGAGTGCCGTGGATTTTTCTTCCAGTTTGATATCTTCTTTATGAATCCATTTTTCCAAAGAACACCTCGAACAAACTTTTTTGGTCCGAGAAGCATTCCTTCCCATGAATTTTTAAATTTTGTGCGCTTCTGAATTTTGGGCAAAATTTGGTGAGTTTTCATAAATGTTCAAGGGGTCAAATTTTTACATATATATATATATATATATATATATATATATATATATATATATATATATATATATATATATATATATATATATATATATATATAATCTGAGCAGGAGCAATATATCCATTTCTATGGCAACTACGTATTTAGCTTTATTTGAAAGCTCTCAAGGTCCCCCATGTCTCCGTGGGGTCCAATGTCTTGTGCCGTGCACTTACACACATATGACTGACCCCGACTGGGCGTGGCCCATTGACTCCCATTCATTCCAAGCAGATGTAAATATGCGGTTTGTGTATATGACATGTACATGTTATGAAAGGTCTCACTGCTGTGAATGTGAATATGAGTGAGAGTATGGCAAGCCAGCTGAGCATTTATTACATATCTTTGATATCCACTGCTGTTTTGCTGCACTGGTAAGGCAAAACGCCACACTAGTTTACTAGTGAAGGGCAAAATGTTCACTAGTTAACTAGTGGATGCATTTTTGCCATTACTAGTTGACTAGTGCCCTTCACTAGTAAACTAGTGTGACGTTTTGCCTTACTAGTGCACCAAAACAGTAGTGGATATCAAGGATATGTAATAAATGCTCAGTTGGCTTGCCATATGAGAGTGGCGACAGTGGTGAAAAGGCAACTGCGTCACTGGCATTTTCGTCCCTGTGCGCCCACTGCAGACTCAATAGGCCCTGCGCCGGCATTACTCCGCTCGGGCCTAATAATGGATTGGATTTAAATAGTGCTTTTATAGGCACTCAAAGCGCTTTACTTTGGATCCAGGGTCATTCCATGGCAATTCAACCAATGGGCCCCACATGACCCCCTCAGAAAATTCTGAAAAAAATTGACACTTGTTCACCTACCAGATAAACGAACACATTCAAAATTTTAATGTCATATCTGTAATAGTTTAGGAGATACAGCCCTTTGAAAATTGATGGGGTTTTTTTTGGTTTTTTTTATTTTGCAAGTGTGCTTTTCAGCCAACTTTGAGAAGGTGTATCTCCTTAGAAATTGGATGGAGCTGGTCAGTTGACCCAATTCACCAGGGTCAATGACATAAACGTAGCTAAGATTTCCCAGAATCACCAATTTTCAGAAAGCCTGTTTGTCTTGATAATGTCTTTCTGTGACATTCATCCTTTAAGATCAATCCAAAAACACCTTTTTTCTCTATGATGAATAGTTTGTTCAGGATTATGAATAGAATTCCCAAAATTAGGCTGGCCAGCATCATAAAAATTCTGGGAAATCTTAGCTACATTTATGTCATTGACCCCAGTGAAATTGGGTCAACTGACCAGCTCCATCCAATTTCCGAGAAGTCCCTACAACAGGCATCAACCTGAGCCAGTTCTGGGAAATCTATAATTATTTTATCTGAACCCTCATGCAGTTCCACATCCTAGTTCAAATATCTCAAGTATTAACATAACTTGTGCAATAATCAATGCCATTATACTGTTAAAAATGCCATTTACATCTATGTTTGTATACAATTTGAAGAAAATATAGTCATGCAGTAAAAAAAAATTATTAAAACTAGAACCAGTTTTATCCCAAAGCTAAAATTTTGTGCACAACATCTTGAAACATATATGAAGACATGGTAAAAATTTCAAAATTTTCATTAACTGGCCACATGGTAATTTGGGTGCTAAAATAAAGAGTATTTTTGTGAAAAATTGAAATCGACCCATTTTATTCATTGCCTCACAGCAACACTTTTCATTGAAATGTAGTCTTTTTGCAGTATATTGTTGCATCTTGACCATAAGAATCCATGCAAAAAAAAAAATTAGGTCTCTGCATTCATCCATTATGGCACAGTGCAAGCCTGAAGAGAGGACATTTTGAAGAATTTGCCTTTTCGCCTGATTTCAAGGCCTCATGGAGGCACCTACAATTATTTTGATGTAAATTATGGTCTTTTCAGGGGGATTTCACCACAGACAGTAAGTTTCAGCAGGGTGGCTTGAATACCTAAGGAGATATAGCTCCTCAAATTTGGCCGAAAAGCACATTTGCAAAATAAAAAAAAATAATAATAAAATTTCAAAGGGCTGTATCTCCTAAACTATTATAGATATGACATCAAAATTTTGGATGTGTTCATTTATCTGGTAGGTGAACAAGTGTGAATTTTTTCAGAATTTTTTGAGGGGGTCATGCGGGGCACTTTGTGAAATCTGGTTGATTTGGGATGGAATGATCCTCCATTATTAATTTATTCCACAGTCACATACTGGTGGTGGTAAACTAAATCAGTGGCCAGAGTTGACCTGGGGCAGACTGAAAGAAACTTCGCAGCCAATCTGCATCAATGGCCTCTCCAACTACGACCAAACATTCATACACATCCATACACCACTGGTGTAAACAGTGATAGGCAAGCTACTTGGAAAATGTGGTGAGCTAAGATACCAGTTACTCTGCTATAAATGAAGCTTCACTACACAGAAGCTACCACCCAGTCAAATGTAGCAAGCTAAGTTACACAAACACCACAGAAGTAGCTCACTACATGTGAAGCTACTTTAAGTTGCGCCAACTTACATGGCGATAAACACAAGAAACTACATGTTTAAATTACCAAATACATGCAAAGTCAATTCCATTGGGTTATCAATATGCCAGAGTAACTATAATCAAAGACCAACAATTACTGGCCAGTTACTGACATCTGCAGACCAGGATGCAATTAACAATGCTCAATATGGTCCAGTTGGAGTTTAAAGTCACATGGAAGCTTGAAGGCAGTAAACACAATGCTTTGGGTGGCTGTGCAGGCAAGGGGACTGACTAAAAACCAGGCGTTTCACCCAGGGGTGGTGCTCTATGTCCTGCGTCACACACATCGTGGACATCGTGGACAGTGCACTTTTGAGTTTATCTGATTGGGTTTGAAGTGTGGAGGAGAATAATTTATTTAAGGTGAAATATGACCAGTTTGGAAAGTTTGGACTTTAATGTTCTCAGATGTCCAATGGAAACGGGCTCACTGACCCACTGATATTGCTCTCTGGTACCGCCAGCAACGGTGCGGGAGGATGTCGGAGAACAGGAAGTGAGGAAAAGCTCCATCACTGCCCAGAGTTTGCGCTGCGGTTTACAAGTGCGGGCACAGCGCTTCCAAGAACGTGCACGACGACGTTCCAGTAAGACACGCCCGCTCCGGGCGAAACGCCTGGTTCATGGTGAGTCCTGTGCAGACAGTGTGTGTGACCCGTTCCGAACGATCTAGAGTGGTTGTGTTGTGGATAATATAATTACATTATCTAGTCTGCAAACTGCTTTTCCACTGTGTTAAGCCATATAAAAATAGCGTCTGTGGTCGTTACCACGCTACTTGATCAAAAAAAAGAGTTAAGCTACTGAAATGTTACTTGATTCAGGAAATAGCGACGTTACCGCCAAGCTACTGAAAATTGTAGTAAGTTACTACACCCAGCACTGGGTGTAAGTGACGCTTGAAGTTAAGTGGGTGAATTGTCTTTACCAAGAACACAACTACACATGACAAAGACAGAGCAGGAAAATGTAGGCTACCCAGTTTTGTCACCTGGTTACAAAAGAGAGGCCATTTAACTCATCTCTACACAGAAAATCAGCTTTACCTCTTGTATTATGTAGCGGCAATCGCCAGACTAATGAAAACAGTGTCTCAGAGAGAAGAGTTCTCACAGTGCATATGGTTTTAGGAGCTATTTACAGTTAACTAGCTAGTTAATTGGGAATCAAAATAAAGTAACATAATAAAATATATTGTGTTTTTATTCATTATATAGTTACACAACTAATAAAAAGGCACACTAAAAAGAAGATGGTATTTATTGCAATATAAGACTACCTGCATAGATTAACTCACGGTCTCACAAACAGAAAGACTTAGAACAAAAGCATTTAGAGATCAGCCTCACTTATGACACACTGATATCAGCTGTTTTGTTGAAAAGTTATACAACCCGCACAGTCTTCTGGATCCAGTGCAAAAGACTTAAAGCCTCAGTCACAAAGCTTCTTACGAACGATGGGTTCGTGTGAATCTCCCGGTTTGTATGAGTTCTGGAGTTCATAGACTTTCGTAGACATTCATGGAGGGAGTAGTAGTTTCTTTCAGCCATCTTATGAAGTTTATACAGCCGCTGTTCAAAATGCAAGAGCATCTTGAGGCCTCTATGAGAAAATGACGTGATTTCGTGTCATACGAACACCTTATAGAGTTGTCATGGTATTTGTAAGGGTGCCTTAACACCTTCCTACGTCAGACCCACGGTCACTTTATGAATTATTTTGCCATAAGGTGAATGTATGTCAGCCCTACGTGAAACTCACTGCATTCTCAAGTTGTTGGTAGGAAGAGCTTACGCTGTTTCAGAATATTTAGATTGGTATATAAACAGTGGCCATGTAGTAAAAGTCCCATGTCGTGATCATCGCATTCAAGATGGTAATAATGCCCACAAGACTGAAACTTCTACAGCTACAAGATGAAGAAGAGGAAGTTCCAGCGGTTGTGGCCGCTGTGTTTGTCCGACAGCAGCAGAAGAAGAGGGACATTCTAAAACGCTTAACATAAAAAAAAAGCTTAACGTAGTTTAATGCCCCAGAACAGTGATCAATCATCACCAAAGTGGACATCTGTAGGCATGTCCACTTTCACCTCTGCAAAAAAAATTAACATAGTTTAATCTTAGATCTGTTCATTCATTATCTCATCCATTTATTCATTTTCTGAACTACTCGGACTGGTCGCGGAGGCACTGGAGCCTATCCCAACATTAGAGATGTCCATGTATAATTGGGTGATTTTTGATGCTCTATTCAGACATTAAACTACATTAACCTATTTTTTCATTAAGTATTTTAGAATGATGTGCTTTTGATGTTTTTTTTTTGGATAGTGCGCTGTCCGTGGTGCTGAAATCACACATTACTGTAAAATATGCAGGAACACAGACTGTAACTGAAACCGTTGGAAATTAAGAGTCATAATAAGACATCAGATGAAGACGTTTGAAGTAGAAGGTATAAGAATAAAGCAAAGATACACAAGAATAATAGAGGGGAGTGAACGTTAAAAACACTAACCACCCGACACGCACATCCATCACCCTGATCCTCATCCCTGTGGATTGTGCATTATCTCTCTGCAGATTTGGTGTTCTTTCAAGCGCATTTTTCTGTTAATAAAACACTTTTGCTTCAGCACCGTGTGTTTGAGTCCAGTCATTCACTCCGTCTTGAAAATTTGTATTCGACCCCTCAAAGAATGCCACAAATGCTGCACAATTTAAGCACTACCGCCTACAGAAACACCTTACGTCCACCTTAAGAAAGCCGTGTGAATCTCTGTCTGTACGTCTGTTTTTGTGAACACTGTAAGGGACCCCTAATAGCAACGTAATGTGTTCTTGTGATCTACTTGTGGCCACTGCAGGAACATGTGGGTTCTGGAATGGCCTACTGATCCACAAATGTCGTGTGTTGTTCTTATGTTGTTCTTAAGGCATTTGTTAGTGCGCCGTGTGAAAGGGGGTTTCATACTGCGTTTGTGGAAAATCTCGGACAAGATCACTCACCTGGCTACAAACTTAGGAACGGTTCACAAACACTCCATTCTTATAGAGGGTATGCACGTGACGTCACCGCTAGCAGAAGTCACCGCGGTTACGTCCACTGAGTGGCAGAAAGAGGGAGACGAGTAGTGGCTTTGGCTTTGGCTTGGATACTGTGAAAACTTTAGAACAATCTAAAAAATGGGGAAGAGCTGTTGTGCCATTGATTGCACAAATAGGTTTACAAAGAACTCGGAGCTATCGTTTTACCGGCTACCTAAAGCCAAAGACAGAAGAAGCAGATGGATTGCTGCAATTCATAGAAATAACTGGAATCCAGGCAACAAAACCTGGATTTGTGGTTGCCATTTCGTGTCAGGTAACATTAATTTATGCTGTGTTCTTACATAAAATCATACCTTAAATTACATATCGTTTTGGCTAACGTTACTTCTTAGTAAAGTTCTTAATGTTTGCATCTGTCATTTAGTTCTATATTTCATAACTGAAACGTTTTCGTCTTCAATTATGTGATTATGAACCTTGTGCTCTACATAATTTGTAAACTAGCTTAAACTGAGGCTAACCTAATTTTTCAAATAAGGGGGTACTCTAGCACAAAGCTGTTGTAGCTGTGTTGTATCAAGTATTTGATGTTAACTATACTTAAATATCCAAAGTACCAGTAGATCATCCACTCACTTGGGTCAATACTAAGGGTTCAACTACAGTAAATCAGTAGTGAACTGTGAGCACTACTGCTGGGCCTTTACCTTGGCAATCACCACCAAGAAAATACGTCTGCACTGACATAAAACCTCAAAAACAATAGTATGTTGAATTGAAAGCACTCACCAGCTGTAATCCTCTAATTAACGATGACGGGGATGTTAACAACTCCTTGGCTTTTGTATGCTTTCAGGCTTTGCATTGGGTATTTTCCTGGTGTTGAAATCAGGTTCATATAAATGTCAGGACACGTGATTTTCCGGCCACATATCAATGTTTGTAGACCACTTGTTGTTTGGTAGCTTGTATGGATCCATGTGGAGTCCAATTGTCTTTAATGTCATGTTATATTCCACATTTTTCCTGGTCTCGCTGTAGTTACTGCTATATTCCGCCATGTTGAGCCGGTTTGTTTTTGCCACTCAGTCTGACTTGGAGGGGCGTGGCCCATGGGGGAAGTGACGTATGTGCATTCCCTCTATAAGTCCACCTTGAGAAGGTCATCCGAAATGGTCCACTTATCATTCGCACGGTGTTCGTAGCCATTCGTAATGGCATTTGTGACTGAGGCTTAAGCAGGATCTAACTGAAGTAACTAAATATTATACTCATGTTTTCATGAGAGTGTTGTAACGAAAATTAAAACCATTGCATTTTTGTTTCCTTGTACAGAGGGAAGAGACCATCTTTAATGGTGTCAGACATGTTTTAAAGCACTACAGTAACTCTTCTTTTTTTTCCACTTAAAACAGGTGGAATCCAGCTTTATACTGCTTCTGTCATACCTGCTGCCAGACAATAGTCTGGTTTTGTCTGTCTTTTATGTTTTGTGTGTCACTTCCTGTTTTATTTTGTTAAGTTTTCCCTCATGTGTCTTGTCTGTCGTCTTTACTTCCTGTTCCCCGCTCATCCTGACCTCTGTCCTGATTACCTGTCTCCGCCCTGATTTGCTCCACCTGTGTCTAGTTGTCTTCCCTCCCTTTTGTGTATTTAAACCCTGTCCTTTCCCCTTGTCAGTCGCCAGTTTGTAACTCTAGTAGTTCTTACCAGCGTCTTGACCTCGTTTGTTCGTTTTGTCTGCCTGTTGTGACCCTTTTTGGATTCCTCGGTTTTTTGCCTACTGCCTGCTCCCTGTCGGTTTTTGTCTGCCTCATTGGATTTCCTGGTTTCGATCTTCTCGCCCTGACTTTCTGGTACGTGAGTATTTGTCTAGCCCTTATGTCCTGTTGCCTGAGTGATAGCCTGCCTGTGCATGACCTGTTTCCGTCCCTGACCTCCCTTTGCTTTCCCCCAGTCGGGGAAAATACCCCAAACGCCGCTCGGGGAGACGGGCTGCCGCCCTCGAACCGGAGGACGAATCAGAGGAGGATATCTCCCACCTTTATCCTCAAGATTCTGTCATTATTATTATTATTATTCTTTCACCTGTGTGTGAATAATAAATTCTTTGAACCTTATTTTTGTGTCCGAGTTTCTGCATTTGGATTCAGTGTTTGTACTAGCCGCATTACAGCTTCATACTGAATTTGAGTGATGGGTGTGGGCCGTGGGGGTAGCTGTTTAAAATCTGTAGCTGCACCATTAGGTATAAAACTACATATCACAAGTAAGTTCATTCATTCGCTCACTCATTCATTCATTCATTCAATCATGCCTTCTTGTAAATGCATATGAGCTGGGCTAAGTGACTGACAGGGACCCTAGAAAATAGCAGAACATTTGTCTGTTTTTTAAAATTATTATTAACTGATTACCATAAAAGAACATTTGTTTCACAAGACACAATAAGCATTGTTTCTTTGCATTAGTTTTGTTTTTGGTTTAAAAAAAAAAAAATCCACTCAGCCTCTGCCTCCCTACTCCCCCTTCCTTATTTCATTATATGGTTTGGTCCAGGTTCCAGCACTCCTACATATATACATATATTATCATTAAAAGTATTAAAATGTTAAAGATGGCTTGCACCTGTCCCATCAATTTTGCAGGAAATCATAAATTCTATTGTAAGCAGAATATTGATCCATATGCATAGTGTTATATTTTTTTAGGTTTACATGGTTTGGGGCATTGAAGTGGTGGGGCTCAAAGTGATTTTTTTTTTTCACAGGGCCCAAATCTCTGGCAGCCTCCCTGCATATGAGACATGAATTAACACAGGAAAAGAACCCACAGATACTGCTTACACATTGTCCAGAATTTTGCACTACATCCCCACTGAAAACTGATATTCAACTTTTCACAACAAACGCAAGGAGTAAAAGAGAAAAACATATATTATGTAGCTTATGTGGTATTAAAGTTTGCAACAGTATAACAATATTTCACAATAATTAAGTAAAGTACGCTCTTGGCGTAAGCAGCCTGTTTCCCGCTCGAGTGATCCATCTTCCCATGAGACGATCTTCCATCCCTCCCCCTCTTGTCTCCTCTCTTTGCCTCTCAGACTGAAAATAGATCCAGCTGGGTTAGGTCTGCCAGTCGTCGGCTTTTCATTTCAACATATTTCTGCCAAAATAGACGGATACGAGAGGTCTATCACTGTGATATCCGAAGGATTTACCGCTGCTTTGGGTCCAGCTCGGTCACACTTAAACTTCAAGAGCCCAAAAATATTTACTTTTTTTTTTTTTTTTAAATAGGTTTTTATTTCCTTCCTTAACGAAGTGATGTCTGTTGCGGGGCTGAAGAAGCAGTTCCATAAAGCCACCCAGGTAAGAAGACAACATCGAGTCTCGTCTGCGTGTCTGTTTGGGAGTCTGTGAACGCTTTTTGTCTTTGGATCTATGTTTACATCAACACCACTCCTCATTGCTGTGGTATTACTTCTGATTGAAAGAGGAATACCGTTAGATCGATACAAAATAGGAATTAAACATTCAGTATTTGCTGTGATTCAGTGACTCTGATGAAGACTGGATGCAAAGGTCAACAATCACTCATATTAGGAAAAGATCACCAGCATGTCTATAAATTGTCATTAACGCGAATTTTAAATTCTCTTAATTGCATTTGATAATAATGGAACCGTGTTTAATAATGGAACATGAACGCGATTTTAGAGATAAACAGGTCTTTTCTCGCGGGTTTTCGTGTTAGGGTATATCCCCCCTCAAAGCCCCCCACGCACACACGACGGGATGTTAATATTACGTAACACAATATGAGCGTGTCTGCAGAGCTGATTGGCTGTTGCTGCACGCAACAGGGAATTCCCTCCATCCCTCCATCCTCCTGTATTACTCCCATTCCTGCACACCTCCACTTAATCTCTTCCTTTAGGCTTAGGCTTTTCCTTTTGTCATTTTGCACCTTCATCCATCTCTATCTGATCTGGTTTCTATACAGTCTCTCATCATCCTCTGCTCATTTATCTCCTTTTTTTTTAGTATTTCACTGTCCCCCTGAGCACCACTACCACCTCCCTGTACCATTCATCTACATCCACAGATGCAGTCCCACCTTCACCTTCTTTTACATCCTCACCTTTAAGGCTCACCAATGATTCAATACAGGGAGAGTTAAGCTGCAAAAATGGTAGAAAATACAGAAATTTCATGGTTATCTCCCTCTTGGAGACTGGTGTAATGGACATCTCAATGTACTGCCAGCTATGTGATACACTAAAGATAGATGAAGCATCTGCCAGTGGGATGATGTAGAATTCATCCCCAGTATGATTCAGTCTGTTGCAAAAGTATATGATGCGAAGTAGTTAGTGGAGAAAATACAGTTTGATTGTATTTCTTTGAAGGCCTGCATGATAGATTGAATTGTGAAAACATAGACTATATGAATTGCAATAAACAACTGACATTTAATGTGATGAGAACTGGCAGCTACCATAAAAGAAATGCAGTAAAATGATATTCAGTAGACAATTTTATGTAGATGTATGTATGTATGTATGAATGTGTATATATATATATATATATATATATATATATATATACACACATACATACATACATATATACATATATATATAAATATATATATATATATATATATATATATATATACAGGGTGGGGAAGCAAAATTTACAAAATTTTGAGGCAGGGATTGAAAGACAGTGTACTGAAAGTCATGAGAATTTATTTGCCACAAGAAAATTTACATAATAGAAAATGTTTTTATTCGATGTGTCCTTCTTTCTCAATAACTGCCTTCACACGCTTCCTGAAACTTGCGCAAGTGTTCCTCAAATATTCGGGTGACAACTTCTCCCATTCTTCTTTAATAGTATCTTCCAGACTTTCTCGTAATAGTTTTGCTCATAGTCATTCTCTTCTTTACATTATAAACAGTCTTTATGGACACTCCAACTATTTTTGAAATCTCCTTTGGTGTGACAAGTGCATTCAGCAAATCACACACTCTTTGACGTTTGCTTTCCTGGTTACTCATATGGGCAAAAGTTTCTGAAAAGGTATGGGTAATAGTGTTAGGTATGATTATGACATCAATATACCGTATGTTTGGTTTCAAAACAATTGACGTAGTGCCTGCTGAGAAAAAACAACTAAATGTTCATTGTAAATTTTGCTTCCCCATCCTGTGTGTGTGTGTGTGTGTGTGTGTGTATATATATATATATATATATATATACATATATATATATATACACTATTTTGCCAAAAGTATTCGCTCACCCATCCAAATAATCAGAATCAGGTGTTCCAATCACTTCCATGGCCACAGGTGTAGAAAATCAAGTACCTAGGCATGCAGACTGCTTTTACATTTGTGAAAGAATGGGTCGCTCTCAGGAGCTCAGTGAATTCCAGCATAGAACTGTGATAGGATGCCACCTGTGCAACAAATCCAGTCGTGAAATTTCCTCGCTCCTAAATATTCCACAGTCAACTGTCAGCTGTATTATAAGAAAGTGGAAGTATTTGGGAACGACAGCAACTCAGCCACGAAATGGTAGGCCACGTAAACTGATGGAGCGGGGTCAGTGGATGCTGAGGCACATAGTGCGAAGAGGTCGCCAACTTTCTGCAGAGTCAATCGCTACAGACCTCCAAACTTCATGTGTCCTTCAGATTAGCTCAAGAACAGTGCGCAGAGAGCTTCATGGAATGGGTTTCCATGGCCAAGCAGCTGCATCCACGCCATACATCACCAAGTGCAATGCAAAGTGCTGGATGCAATGGTGTAAAGCACGCCACTACTGGACTCTAGAGCAGTGGAGGCGCGTTCTCTGGTGTGACGAATCGCGCTTCTCCATCTGGCAATCTGATGGACGGGTCTGGGTTTGACAGTCACCAGGAGAACGATACTTGTCGGACTGCATTGTGCCAAATATAAAGTTTGGTGGAGGGGGGATTATGGTGTGGGGTTGTTTTTCAGGAGCCCCTTAGTTCCAGTGAAAGGAACTGTGAATGCTTCACCAAGACATTTTGGACAATTCCATGCTCCCAACTTTGTGGGAACAGTTTGGAGCTGGCCCCTTCCTCTTCCAACATGACTGTGCACCAGTGCACAAAGCAAGGTCCATAAAGACATGGATGACAGAGTCTGGTGTGGATGAACTGGACTGGCCTGCACAGAGTCCTGACCTCAACCCAATAGAACACCTTTGGGATGAATTAGAGCGGAGACTGAGAGCCAGGCCTTCTCGTCCAACATCAGTGTGTGACCTCACAAATGCGCTTCTGGAAGAATGGTCAAAAATTCCCATGAGCACACTCCTAAACCTTGTGGACAGCCTTCCCAGAAGAGTTGAAGCTGTTGTAGCTGCAAAGGGTGGACCCACGTCATATTGAACCCCATAGACTAGGAATGGGATGTCACTTAAATTCATATGCGAGTCAAGGCAGGTGATACTTCTGGCAATATACTGTGTGTGTATATATATATATATATATATATATATATATATATATTAGGCCTGTAACGGTACACAAAATTTTCGGTTCGGTACGTTTTCAGTTTTGAAAGCCATGGTTCGTTTTTTTTTTCGGTTCGGTATGGGAAGAAAGAAAACCCCTCAAAATATCTATTAATGCATTCATAATTTTTTTTAAAAACATTTTTCCCCCAATTTTTGGACACAATAGAATATAGAAAAACAGGAATAATATAATTCTGCTGCTACAAATCAAATAGAAAATAAAGTAAATTATTAATATTACTAAATGTATTTTAAACATTAGTGTTGCACTTTTCCCTGAAAGGTAGTTTTGAACAAACAAGAAAAATCTAATCACAGTTCTGTCAGTTCATATTCTGCATAAAAATAACATAAAAATTCCACATGAGGTGCAACATTAACAAGATGGTAAACTGCTATTCTGTTTAAACAAACTGAAGAGAAACTTTGACAACACAATGAACCAAATTATTTATTTTAGGACAGAGAAGAAACTGTTTAGGACGCTGTGTGTATTTGTGTCTGTCTGTGTGCATGGGGGATTTTATTTATTTATTTATTTATTTATTTATTTATTTAGTCGGAGCTGGGGGGTAGGGGGGGGCGCGCAGTTGTATACCTGGGGGTGCGGTTCATAACTAACGTAACGAACGCTGTCGTGAAACGAAAGTGAAACTTTACATACTTTCAACGTTCTATTTATTCCTCTATTATACACCGTGCGTGATAGACAGACAGACAGACAGACAGACAGAGCTAGTGTCAGTGTTTTAGAACTACCGTCGTTCATAGAGGCCAAACAACGTCTGTCTTATTAATGTCTCTTTCCTCGTTGTTGTCTTTCACCTGAACCTGAACTGATCCAAACAGGACTGTAATGATGGTGGAGGGTCTTCAGTCTCTTCCTTCCAGGTTCACATCATATTTGTTGTTGTTTTTTTTAACCTTATATTAACTGCTATTTCATATTTCGGGTCAATGTGTACTCCTTTATTAAGTCCATGTGAAACTTCCATGGATTTAAAGTTCCACACCGAATGACGTCTTTGAATCCTTTTTCTTTTTCTCATCGTACTGTGCCGTTTCTGTACAGCTGTGTACCAAACCGAACAGGTGCATACCAAAACGGTTCGGTTCCATTACAGGCCTAATACATACATACATATACATATACATATATATATATGTATGTATATATATATATATATATATATATATATATATATATATATATATATATATATATATATATATATATATATAGTACAGGCCAAAAGTTTGGACACACCTTCTCATTATTCACATTTTCTTTATTTTCATGACTATTTACATTGTAGATTCTCACTGAAGGCATCAAAACTATGAATGAACACATGTGGAATTATGTACTTAACAAAAAAGTGTGAAATAACTGAAAACATCTCTTATATTCTAGTTTCTTCAAAGTAGCCACCCTTAGCTCTGATGACTGCCTTGCACACCCTTGGCATTCTCTTGATGAGCATCAAGAGGTAGTCACCTGAAATGGTTTTCACTTCATAGCTGTGCCTTGTCAGGGTTACTTAGTGGAATTTCTTGCCTTATTGATGGGGTTGGGACCATCAGTTGTGTTGTGCAGAAGTCAGGTTGATGCACAGCTGACAGCCCTATTGGACAACTGTTAGAATACATATTATGGCGAGAACCAATCAGCTAAGTAAAGACAAACGAGTGGCCATCATTACTTTAAGAAATGAAGGTCAGTCAGTCTAGAAAATTTCAAAAACTTTGAATGTGTCCCCAAGTGCAGTCGCAAAAACCATCAAGCGCTCCAACGAAACTGGCTCACATGAGGACCGCCCCAGGAAAGGAAGACCAAGAGTCACCTCTGATGCTGAAGATAAGTTCATCTGAGTCACCAGCCTCAGAAATCGCAAATTAACAGCAGCTCAGATTAGAGACCAGATGAATACCACACAGAGCTCTAGCAGCAGACACATCTCTACAACAACTGTTCAGAGGAGACTGCGTGAATCAGGCCTTCATGGTCAAATAGCTGCTAGGAAACCACTGCTCAGGAGAGGCAACAAACAGAAGAGATTTATTTGGGCCAAGAAACCCAAGGAATGGACATTAGACCAGTGGAAATCTGTGCTTTGGTCTGATGAGTCCAAATTTGAGATCTTTGGATCCAACCGCCGTGTCTTTGTGCGACGCAGAAAAGGTGAACGGATGGATGCTACATGCTTGGTTCCCACCGTGAAGCATGGAGGGGGAGGTGTGATGGTGTGGGGGTGCTTTGCTGGTGACGCTGTTGGGGATTTATTCAAGATTGAAGGCAACCTGAATCAGCATGGCTACCACAGCATCCTGAAGTGACATGCCATTCCATCGGGTTTGCGTTTAGTTGGACCATCATTTATGTTTCAACAGGACAATGACCCCAAACACACCTCCAGGCTGTGTGAGGGATATTTGACCAAGAAGGAGAGTGATGGAGTGCTGCGCCAGATGACCTGGCCTCCACAGTCACCGGACCTGAACCCAATCGAGATGGTTTGGGGTGAGCTGGACCGCAGAGTGAAGGCAAAAGGGCCAACAAGTGCTAAGCATCTCTGGGAACTTCTTCAAGACTGTTAGGAAACCATTTCAGGTGACTACCTCTTGAAGCTCATCAAGAGAATGCCAAGAGTGTGCAAAACATTCATCAGAGCTAAGGGTGGCTACTTTGAAGAAACTAGAATATAAGATATGTTTTCAGTTATTTCACACTTTTTTGTTAAGTACATAATTCCACATGTGTTCATTCATAGTTTTGATGCCTTCAGTGAGAATCTACAATGTAAATAGTCATGAAAATAAAGAAAATGCAAAGAATGAGAAGGTGTGTCCAAACTTTTGGCCTGTACTGTGTATATATATATATATATATATATATATATATATATATATATATATATATACCACAATTACTTACCCAGCACCATCAGCAACATCCTGTACACTGAGATGACATCAGCCGTGAATGTAGCATTTTACATGTGAAAAGGTTATATCTGTAACAGTTAGCCTTTCCTACTCTTTGTCTCTAGTTACACATTTATAGCACACCTCAACCTATGTAAAAGCTGAAAGGTTTGTGTAAAATCTGCTATATAATATGAAGAGATAATGCATAAAGACAATTAATTTACAGTTCTTCTGGTGTTAAGTCAGGTTTTACCAAAACAATGAGTTTATTAGGGCCTGAGCGCTGGCCATGCAATAGCTTTCATATTGTATTTCCAAATTGTATTTGGTGCACAGTTTTTGTGATACTGAATCTTACAGTACCGTATTTAAAGAGGCCTTTATATTTTTGGTGTTTTTATGTCCTTTTATTCCTCTGTCACACAAAAAAAGTACCTCTTTCATCCTCACGGACTTCCCTCCATGCCCCTATGGTGTTCTCTGTTTAAGGTCATCATGCCTTCAAGTTTTTACACATTGGCTTCTCCACACACTCCTCCCCCAATCGTCCTTCTAAACATACTTTGATCATTCCTGTCACTTCTCCACTTCCCCATTCCCCAGGATTGAACTTGTTCCAAACATTTACTCCAGCAACACAAAGACTAGCTGTCTTCATATTTGTTCTAACAGAAGTTTTTTTTAACACATGACTTCCTCTGAAATTATAAACACTTTCCCACATTTTAAACAAGCTCTAAATATGAACAGGCAACAGATTATTTTTCATTTTTTGAGTTCACTATAGGACACTTTATTGATCATTGGTATTGATCTTTTGTGAATAATGATGATTGGATTTGTATTAGTTCTTTAAGTATTCCCCCACACCTCCATGCAGTACATCATATAGCAACTTCTTGTACAGGGTGGGCCAGAAAGACTTACCCATCGGTTTTTCTTCACTATCAAGAAATGCTTGCAGACAAACATCACAGACATTGAACACAGTTTCTATACTTTATTCTCTGTCACCAAAAACATCTACATCTCAATATGGCCACCCTTTGCCTTTATCATAGCCTGGAGACAACTTGGCACTGCCTGGCATGAGCGCCGCACTGTCTCTGCATCAAGTTTTGACCATGACTTCATCAGAGCTGTCTTCAAAGTGGTGACACTGCTGTGAGATACTCTTGAGACTTCCCTCTCCAGGATAGACCAGATCGCAAAGTCCATGGGATTAATGTCCGGACTTGATGGAGGCCACATGTTCTTGTCCCAGAAACCAGAAAAGTGTTGCTTGCACCAGGCCTGTGCGACATTGGATGTGTGTGCTGGTGCACCATCTTGTGTGAAGATATAATGGTTTCCAAACACGTTGGTACACCAAGGCAACACTTTTTCTTCAAGCATTTGAAGGTACACCTGGCTGTTCACTTTCACACCCTCCTGAATGAAGACCAAAGGAGACTTTGAGCCATCAGAAGCAACAGCAGCCCATACCATGACTCCAGCTGGCTTCTGATGACGAAAATGGGTTCTGCGACCTTCGGGTAGGTGCTGTGCACTCCGTGCATAAACCCTGTCATTCTGGGTATTCACCACTGCCTGAACGGTGAAGATCTTCTCATCAGACCAAACCAGGACTTTGTCTGCGGCACTCTGAATCTCCTGCAGCATCATTGTCCCCCTGTCAAGCCGTTTTTTCTTAGAAGCGGCTGAAATCAGTTGTCTGCGTTGCATTTCTAGTGCTTTCATTCCGAGATCCTGTTTGACGATTCTTCTCAGTGACGCTCTTGAGATATTCATTTCCTTTGCTGTTGCCCTCATGCTCCTGCGAGGATTCCTTTGGATTCGCTTCCTCACCCTGTCAACAACACCTTTGGTCCGGACTGAACGTTTTCTTCCAGGGATTTACTTGCTGGTGGTATTGCCAGTCTTCTTGTATCGTTTCATGACATTGTAGACCGTCTTTCGACAAACATTCACCTTTTCCATGATTTGCCTTGTTGTCAGGCCAGCCTCCTTCAAGGCCACAATCTGGTCGCGCTTACTCTTCGATGCCATACTCGACAATCATAAGGAGTACACAAATGAACTCAGGTACAACAAAATCTATGCCTTTTAGGAGGCACTACCCAAAATTTTATGTTTCTAGGACAAAAGCTGAGCAAATAAAATAGAGATAAACAGTGGGTAAATCTTTCTGGCCCACCCTGTACATAGTTATTCCAAGGAATTTGATTTCATTTACCCTTTAAGTTTCTTTATTATTTATACTTAACTTACAGTTTTCCATAGATTACATATTAATATTTAATGTTAATATTAATACATAAAGAGTAACATGATGTTCCTCTATTGAATGAGGATCAATCAAAGCAAGTAAACCATCAGCTCCTTTAAAACTGAAGTTACACTGTGACTCTAAAAGACAGAACAGAATCAAAGCATATGATAGAACAGAAGAATAAATACACATAAGTAATAAATAAATATACAAATCAAAGGTCATTTCCATCCTGGCCCTTGTCCTGGTATAGGCATGATTGTGGGCCTGCTGTGCTTCCTGGGGGTCTGTGTATGTTGTCTGGAGAAAAGGCTGGCAGGCAGACCCCCTCTCCCCAGAGACACACCAGACAATTCACCTGTCAATACAAAACCTCTGCATCACAACCTCAGATATACAGTGACATTCTGGATAGATATGATGTAAAAAGTAGTTATTAATAGAGGTTGTGTGGCTCACCTTGCGATAGTTGCTGATAGATTCCAGAGGTTCCAAGGACTCGGGAGTCATGGACCGAGCCAGACCAGATTGACACAACAGTGATGAGACAGTCAGCAATGACAATCTGAAATGATAAGATTATTTTTAGAAGACTATTAACAGTGTCCATTAACACATAAAGGCCCAGTGCTAGTTTTTTGTCAGTTCCCAAATGAATTTTCTCTGTCTAACCTTTCTTAAGTGATTTATCACCATTTCTTATAATATTATCTTCTGTACATTGTATTTTATCAGTATGAATTAGGTATTTTCCTATGTTTAATTTCCTGATCATGAAGATGTTCATAAAAGATCAGATTAAAGTTGGGGGCATTATATCAAAAACAGAGAAAACTGCAGAAAAAGTGACTTTTTCAGTCCAGTCTATCATTAACTGAACATAAAACAAGCATTTCCATCCACTGTCATGATTCAACTTCATGGATTTTACTGGTGAATCAGTGTTGTAGAAGATGATGGTGTTTCCACTGTTTCCACATTCACTACAGAGCCTCTGAATGTCCAAATGGGTCATATCTGATGACCATGAAAAGATTACAAACTACATTTTACACCAATAATCTACATGTATTGAAAGGATTAATGGATCAGCAGGTATTAAACAGTTTAGATCAGTAGATGGTTTTAGTTGGTGATGGATGTTTGGGTCTTTATGGGTTAATTGACAATATCAGAAAGTCATGAATCATGATAAGATCACTGTCGGAAGCCGCCGAGCGCAGCAGCAACTGGCTATGGATAAAGAGGAAGGACCCCATCTGGGCTGCAAAGTGACCACCGGGGGTACAAGCCGAGGGGGGCACACCAGGGATGCTTGGTGTCGCCGTTGAGCCCTGTGGAGATGTAGTGGGCCTATCAACGAAACATCAATGAAGCAGGGTGCCCACCTGAAGACCCCAGTGAGGCTTTTACCCCTACCCCACTCATCACCAAGTGCCGATCAATCAGGGATTGTAATACCAAGTCCTATGAGCTCAACAGATATACGCATGTCTGTCAAACCGCCAGCGTACCTTTTTTTTTTTCTTTTTTTTTCATACCTTTACAGTGCCATCAACCCAAACGGCCATCAAAGCAGGTAAGTATTCTCCATCGACCCAAACCACCATCAAGCCAGGTAAGTAGGTGCCATCGTCCCAAACCGCCATTGTGGGCCTATCAACAAAACATCAATGTAGCAGTGTGCCCACCTGAAGACCCCAGTGAAGCTTTTACCCCTACCCCACTCATCACCAAGTGCTGGTCAATCAGGGATTGTAATACCAAGTCCTATTAGCTCAACCAAGATAAGATAAGAGATAATAAGATAAGCTTTATTTATCCCAAAAGGAAATTCAATGAAGTCAGTGAGCTCATCTGTTTATCAGAGTTATATTCTGATGGAGTTACATTTACACAATTTCACTTTTACATCTACGGTCAGTTTCACTTACAATTTCCCGTGATTCATAATCAAAGTACAACTACATTTTTGGAGATGTTAATTAACTATTTGGATTGTAATTGTGATGGTTTCAGCGGAGCAGTGTGTGTGTATTTGTGCACTACTTGTGCATTCAGGCAGTCTGCAGTCCTTTGCCACTCTTTCTCTCGTTTTTATAACCGTGGTGGTGTTGCCTTTCTTTTTGATTTGGTCCTATACCTCCTCTGAGCCGAAATGACGAGTTTTGTGTCTGACAGGGGGAAAGTACACCACTCAAGTTGCCATGGTGAATCGTGAATCTGTGATCGATTTCAGGGTCTATCTAGGAAGTCACATGCATGCATCCAGGATGAGTTACACTTGGCTTGATGAATCCATGTCTGTTCATCCTGGGTTGGTCTTTGTGCAACAAATTAAGCCTGGACGCCCTTGTTTTGGATTCAATGAACATGGCTTAGTTAGTTATCCTGGATGACGGATTCCTAGTTTTGTGCAATAAGCCTCAGGTTATTAACAAGAGAATGGAGAATAGATACAAAAATAAAATAAAAAGCAGCGAGATATGGAAGAGAGTGGATGATGGATGGGTGCTGCCAGTTAGAAGAGATGAGTTATGAGGCAAGATTTGAAGACGGGAAGAAAGTCTATCATGCAGTACATAAATGTCTTAACTACTTTGTTTACGTCCATAAAGTTTGTTGATCTGTCATATCCATCTACAACCTATTGCCTCTTTTTACGGATTGTCCTATCTAATAGCACCATCTAGCCAGTTTTCTGCACTAATTCACATGGCTGCAAAGAGGTCACCAAATACCTGCAAGATAATAATAATAATAATAATAATAATAATAGATTGGATTTCTGATTTCTGTAGCACTTTTCAAGGCACCCAAAGCCCCTTATGTTATTGATCCATTATTCATTCACTTTCACATTCACCCTCTGGTGGTGGTAAGATGGACATAAACATGGGTCATTTTAAGATATTTTCACACATTGACCCATGTTGTGTTCATTGTGAGGTGCTGGTCAGCCAGCCATGAACAGTCATCTGATCTGAGTGATCACGATGTCACAAGTTGCTGTAAAAGCTCAGAGAGAGGTTGGAGCCCATGTAAGGAGATGAACTGCAGCATCTCTGCTAAGTGAAGGTGTGAGACAAAGGTTTACATCAACATAAAGGACATTACAGGTATCAGGTCAATCAATCAATCAATCAATCAATCAAATTTTATTTATATAGCGCCAAATCATAACAAAAGTTATCTCATGACACTTTACATATGGAGTTGGTCAAAACCAGACTCTAAGCCCGGTACAGAAACCCAACAGAATCCTCCAGGAGCAAACACTTGTGACTAGTGACAGGGGTGAGGAAAACGAAACTTATCACTCATTTATCTTTTCTCTTCCTGCTGAAGCTAAGCTGTTAAACCTTACCAGTGAAAACGCTGCAATATTAGTATCACATTAGTGTTGCCTCCGTTGTCTCCATGTTTGTTATTACTGACTTTATTCTTCTCAAAAAACTTTACTCTTCTTCGTGGTATTTGTCCAGTATGGTTAATTCAGAGCGGCGCCCCCTGGTGGATTAATTGAGAAACGCTCATTCCAACACATTAAATGTCAGTAGCAGCACTTTTTTCCAGTCAGACTAATTACAACAACAATAAAGCACATTTACAAAAGGAACTAAGAACTGGAATGGGATTATTAAGTACTCGTATCGGTACTCGGTATCGGCAAGTACTCAAATGTAAGTACTCGTACTCGGTCTGAAAAAAAGTGGTATCGGTGCATCCCTACTTTCAAATGAGTTAAAGTTAGGCTTAAGTTTGGGATTTATTTGTAGACATGAATTAAAAAAAGCTGCAACTCCTCCTCCTCGGCCTGAGCCTCGGGGAATGTGGTTATTAACGTGAGTTGGAGGAGTAGCTTCATTTAGGGACATATACTCCTCCTCACAAAGCCAGGTTTCCGTCAGACAGAATAAATCTATATGATGATGTAATATAATATCATGAATTAATAAAGCTTCGGAGGACAGAGATCTAATATTAAGGAGGCCACATTTTATTTTCTTATGCTTTGGAACTGCGGTAGTATTAGTGTTGATATTTATTTTCAGCATAAACTATTTCAAAATTACCAGATGATAAAATGGACCTGACCCTCTGGCATCACTGTAATCATTTTAAGTTTACTAAATCCCTATATTTATGTGATATGAAAAGACAAAAACAACAAGGAGCTCCATAAACTTTTACCAGTTCATCACATTACATTTAATACTTGTAAATCACAGTTTATACAGCCATGTATTTTATGTTAGCTGCCTGATAGACAACTTAAAACACCAAATAATACTGCTTAATCTCCAGTGTGATTTCTCAGAAAGTGTGAGTGAAAATCAATGCTAACACTGTTTATTTTACACATTTCATGCACTTAGATGACCCTGAGAACTTCAAGGTTAGAAACTGTAAGTCTCAGTGCAAACACAAAAGCTGAATCTCTCTGCTCTTTTTTTTTCCCACATCTTTGTTTTGCCCCACCTGCCATCACAGACAAATTCCTGTGTGTTCTATTTGCCAGATGAAGCCATGCTGATATTAAGAGGAGATGATGCTTATTGATTTCCGAAGGGGTAAACTGGGTCACTACAGCAGAACGGAACAGGAAATAAAACTAAAAAGTACAGGAGCAGAGATCGTGAGCATCTTGAAGGCCAAATGATGACGTGGTGTGTGAAATGTTCTCTGTTCCTGTCCACTGAAGCAACCGGATATAATGTAACGTAATCAGACTAAGACGGACCGCTGTGTTCTCTCAGTGCTCCCAATAAGCTGTTTTTGCATAATTTTTTCATTATTTGTCTTAAATCTGTGTATTTGTGAATTTCAAGGACTCAGAGCCGCTCATCCCAGATAATTCCCCTCTATTGTTAAACGCATATCAGACACTCAGATAATACAACAATGTTCACACACACCAAGGTAATCTATTGTTAGAACACATTATCTTTAGTGTAAAGTCAAGCCAACGACATAACAGTTACTCATCATCTTGGCTTTCAGCTTTCTCATCATCCTCTAGTTTAGAAAGAAAAGCAAAATTAGAAGAAAAAAGTAAAATGAGACAGAATATTATATTATCTGTGCAGGTTAAGGTAACATATGTAAAAACCTGACTATGTAAAATCATACATAATACATTTTCACCTCATCATGTAATAACACTCCTTTTGTAACATTATATGTAAGAACCTGGGTATAATGTGTAATACATTTCACTCATACATTACTTATGGAGGTTTTCGTTCAGCAGCACTGACAGCTGTATAAACTCCTTATAACTGCTAGTGAGAGAAATGCACTGGACAGCACTGATTGATCTGTTCTTACTGTTCACTGAAAATGGGAAATTCTGAAATGTTTTACAGCTAAATTCCAGTGCAGTAATTCCCTTACAGCAGGGGTGTCGGCCAAAATCGGCCCCCCAAATCGTCCAATCTGGCCCATGGGATGAAATTGTGAAGTGTAAAAATTACACTGAAAATATTAAAAGTCAAGGGTGTTCATGAGCCACATACAGATCAATGTGATATCAAGTAAAATTATAGCATAGTAATCTATGAATAATGACAACTTGAAAAATTTTCTCCTCGGTTAATGTGAAAAAAGTAAAATTACATTATGAAAATATTTACATTTACAAATTATCTTGTCACAACAAAATGTGAATAATCTGCAGATATGAAAAACTGGAAATATCTTGCATGGCAGCAGTCGCCCACTGGTGTATGAATGTATGCATAAATGGGTGAATGTGAGGCTTTGTAAAGCGTTTTGGGCACCTTGAAGGTGTAGAAAATGCAGTCCATTTACCATTTACCAAATTTCTTAAGAAAAATAAGTGAAATTTTAACAATATAATGTTTGTTACTAAATGTTTTCCACTTATCCACTGTGATCTATAAATTGTGTTAATAATAAGTTGACACATAATATTGTTGAAATTGCACTTGTGTTTTGAAAGATATTTCAGGGTGTACATGGTTGTTCAGAATATTCACATTTTCATATTGTAATTTCACTTTCACATCAAAACAAAGAGAAAATTTTGTATTATTATTTATAGGTTATTATGTGTATTATTTCACTGGTCCAGCCTACTTGAGCTGTATGTGGCCCCTGAACTAAAATGAGTTTGACACCCCTGCCTTACAGCATTTTCAGTACTCTGAGAGAACATGAAACTTCTGCATCTATTCCTTTCCTATGTTTTCAGGCTGTAGAAAATCCATCCCATGAGGCAGATTTTGACGAATCACAGCAGTTGTCACATGGGTAGGGGGCTAAAAATCGTGAATGACAGCTGTTATTACCAATCACTGATCATGTGATCAGATGTGACCTGGGTGTGACTACTATCTTAACATGGAAGCTTAGCTTCTATTGGACATGTCTAGTATATCCAAAAGTGGCGTTATCTTTCCAGAAGAGCATAAAAGTCCATCAGACTCTGTCTTTGCATTTAATCGTTTGATTTTGACTGAGAGGAGAGAGCTAGACAACTATAGAGCTTTAATGACTATTTTACTATGGCATTATCTGCTTACAGTGTATTAGGGCTGTGTGACATCATATTACCATGTGACCACAGAAAAACATTTTTTTCTTATGCATTATCACTTATGTTGTGTTGCAGTTCACATTTTTATGGCAGTAGTTTTCATTATTTGGGTATTTAGTGTTGTTTTACAAAGGTGCAGGAAGGAAATTTGCACAAAGGCTACACAAAAATGGACAGATGTGAATGTAACAGAACAAGACAAGTTCTGTTTGTATGAGGTTAAAAATAAAGTATGAAATAGTCATATGTGATAAATACAGTTGTTTTACCTATTTCTTAATTTAATTCACAAAACTGACATTTGCCATAAAATGTTGCACTCCTTTGCAGTGCAGTACAGTGCTATAATATATTAAATCTGTCCACAGTGCTTAGTAATATTTAGTAGAGTGATTTAAAGTAAAGCATTACCTTTACTATAAACCTGCACTAATATGGATCAATGCAGAAATCACTGGAAACCTTTCTTTTTGGATCCCACTGGCTAAAACCAGCAGAATAATTACACACAGTGTTTAGTCTGAATTGGTGGCAGTTTCTCTGAGTTGAGACAACAACAGGGTCTGAAGCCTGAAATAGATGTGTGACTCAACAGCAGATGTTAACGGAAATTAAGGGGGTGGCGGGCGGCACAAGATGTCAGAAACTGGTAGCTGTGGAAACCTGGAGCAGAGGGAAACCTATGAAAGCAGTGTTTAATAGTATTTCTGTTTTAAATGAAAGACACATCCTACAACCTCAACATTTCAAATTAATTTACTTTTGTGTTTCCTCTACATTTTTTTCTTAGTGCCTCAATGGAAAAACTTTTAAAACAACATTTATACTTGATTGGATGCTGCTGAATGAACACAGTTACAGGAAAAACAAGCTTTGGTTGACATTTCTCATGTTTGTAGAGTTATAGTCCATATTCTAGCACATCTCTACACTTAGCGTCCCTATGCAGTGTTTTGTAACCCTAAAACAGGCTTTTACAACCTGAAACCATCCTACTTACCTTAAACTCTTTTTGATTCCCACTGAATAGAAAAAAATAGGACCAATGGCCCTGTAGCTTACCGGCCAAATTAAAAGCTTTGGGAAATGTATCCAGATGCCATTTACTATCACCCAGTTATGTGTATTTATTATATTACAGAAATAGCCCATGTTTTGGTCATATTCCAATCAGATCTGTAAAAAAATTCAAATTCCAACTTGATATCATTGATACTTACTGATTTATTGTATCAATCCACTTCCTATCTCTTATAATGGGAAAATTTTTCAAAGTCGCACCAAATCCAGAATCAGATCCGGATCGAAATACAGACCTGATCAAAATCTTAAGACCAGTTGAAAAATAGCTAGAATTTACCTTTTGCACATTTGGATCTTTATGAGGTTTTAAGTAGAGCTACAATATACAAAAGCAAGAAGGGGGAGTGAGACAAAAAGCACTTTGAAAAAGTAATTTATTGAAAACAACAAGTAAACTGAAATAGGCTGTTTATCAGCTGATCAAAAGTTTAAGACCCATCCATCCATCCATCCATCCATTATCCACCACTTATCCGGGGCCGGG
The DNA here is from genome assembly GCF_902148855.1 of Sphaeramia orbicularis. Lineage (NCBI taxonomy): Eukaryota > Metazoa > Chordata > Actinopteri > Kurtiformes > Apogonidae > Sphaeramia > Sphaeramia orbicularis. Next base: position 7,286,627 of record NC_043974.1, on the reverse strand, counting down.
TCGCGGGGGTAACAGTCTAACCAGGGATGCCCAGACTTCCCTCTCCCCAGACACCTCCTCCAGCTCTTCCGGGGGGACCCTGAGGTGTTCCCAGGCCAGCTGAGAGACATAGTCTCTCCAACGTGTCCTGGGTCTTCCCCGAGGTCTCCTCCCGGTGGGACATGCCCGGAACACCTCCCCAGGGAGGCGTCCAGGAGGCATCCGAAACAGATGCCCGAGCCACCTCAGCTGGCCCCTCTCGACGCGGAGGAGCAGCGGCTCTACTCCGAGCTCCTCCCTGGTGACTGAGCTCCTCACCCTATCCCTAAGGGTGCGCCCAGCCACCCTGCGGAAGAAACTCATTTCGACCGCTTGTATCCGGGATCTTGTCCTTTCAGTCATGACCCAAAGCTCATGACCATAGGTGAGGGTAGGAACGTCGATTGACCGGTAAATCGAGAGCTTCGCCTCTCGGCTCAGCTCCTTCTTCACCACAACCGACCGGTACAGCGACTGTATCACTGCAGATGCTGCACCGATCCGTCTGTCAATCTCACGCTCCATCCTTCCCTCACTCGTGAACAAGACCCCAAGATACTTGAACTCCTCCACTTGGGGCAAAGACTCCCCACTGACCCGGAGAGGGCAAACCACCTTTTTCCGATCGAGAATCATGGCCTCGGATTTGGAGGTGCTGATCCTCATCCCGCTCGCTTCACACTCGGCTGCAAACCGCCCCAGGGCACGCAGAAGGTCCAGGTTCAATGAGGCCAACAGGACAACGTCGTCTGCAAAAAGCAGAGATGAAATCCTGTGTTTAAGTTTAAGACCGCAGGCTATAAAAGCCAAAATCTGCTCAAAATTCTCATTTTCTGTCGGGCATTCACACGGTCATGCCCTCCTGATGGCTAAAGCTAAGAAGCTTTCTCTTCTTGAATGTGGTCGGATCGTCGAGCTGCATAAGCAAGGCCCTCTCACAGCGTGCCATTGCTGCTGAGGTTGGACGCAGTAAGACAGTCATTCTAAATTTTTTGGCAGATCCTGAGCATTATGGAACAAAAAAGTCAAGTGGTAGACCCAAAAAAATTACACCTGTGCTGAGCCGGAGGATCCGATTGACTGTCCGTCAAGACACAGGGCGGTCCTCGACCCAAATTAAGGCCCTTACTGGTGCCGACTGCAGCGCAATAACCATCAGATGGCATCCGCGGGAAAAGGGTTTCAAAAACAAAAAACAAATTCAAAGACCTCGTCTCCTACAACGCCACAAAACTGCCCGTTTAGACTTTGCCAGGGAGCATCAAACATGGGACATTGAAAGGTGGAAAAAAGTTTTATTCTCTGATGAGAAAAAATTTAACCATGACGGTCCAGATGGCTTCCAACGTTACTGGCATGACAAGGAGATCCCACCTGAGATGTTTTCTACCCGGCACAGTGGAGGGGGGTCCATCATGATCTGGGGTGCTTTTTCATTCAGTGGAACACTGGAGCTTCAGGTGGTGCAGGGTCGTCAAACGGCGGCTGGTTACGTCCAGATGTTGCAGCGGGCATCCCTCATGACTGAGGGCCCTCGTCTGTGTGGTAACAGCTGGGTTTTTCAACAGGACAACGCTGCAGTTCACAATGCTTGCTTGACCAAGGACTTCTTCAGGGAGAATAACATCACTCTTTTGGACCATCCCGCATGTTCCCCTGATTTAAATCCCATAGAGAACATTTGGGGATGGATGGCAAGGGAAGTTTATAAAAATGGCCATCAGTTCCAGACAGTTGATGCCCTTCGTGAAGCCATCTTCACCACTTGGAGCAATGTTCCCACCATCCTCCTGGAAACACTCGCATCAAGCATGCCCAAACGAATTTTTGAAGTGATTAACAAGAACGGTGGAGCTACTCATTACTGAGTCCTACTGAGAAAATTTTTTGTTCTGGTTTGGAGAGTTTTTTGTAATTTTTTGAGCGATGGTCTTAAACTTTTGATCAGCTGATAAACAGCCTATTTCAGTTTACTTGTTGTTTTCAATAAATTACTTTTTCAAAGGGCTTTTTGTCTCACTCCCCCTTCTTGCTTTTGTATATTGTAGCTCTACTTAAAACCTCATAAAGATCCAAATGTGCAAAAGGTAAATTCTAGCTATTTTTCAACTGGTCTTAAGATTTTGATCAGGTCTGTAATGTCAATACCTTGTGTTGACATCATCATAAAGAAGCTATATACCAAGTTTGAAGTCAATCAGAACTGTAGTTTCGGAGAAGAAGACGATTGAAATTTTTTCCCCATAAGAGCCCATGTTAAATTTTCCATCAGTTCCCGGATCCAGAAGAAGATCCTGATCAGCATATGGCCATTATGTTTTGGTCATCTTCCCATCAGGGCTGGACTGTAGAAATTTCAACTTGATATCCTTTATATTTACTGAGTTATTGCATCGATCCACTTCCTATCTCCTATAATGGGGACATTTTTCAAAGTGGCACCAAATCCAGAATCAGATCCGGATCCAAATAAGTTCACTAACTTTTGTTGACATTATCATAAAGAAGCTGTATACCAAGTTTGAAGTCAATCGGAATTGTGGTTTCGGAGAAGAAGACGATTGAAATTTTTGGAACAGACAACAGACGACGACAGACAACAACAGACAACAGACGACGACGACAGACGACGACAGACGACGACGACAGACGACGACGACAGATGAAGACGATGCTGGATGCCGCATGATGACAATAGCTTATGGCCTGTCGGCCGGTAAGCTAAAAGAGTCTCAACACAAAACCCAAATGTATACATTTTTTTAATAAATATCACGAATGAAGCTTCAAACTTTGGCTTTTTTGCTTAAAAAAATACAGAAGTAATTGCTATTGTGTAGTTACATTTCAATAGATTTCAAAATCAGATTTATTCATTTTTTTAGTCAAAGTCATGTCAAGATTTATTAAGTTTTGGCTGCAGCTCATAACTTCTGTGATACACAACAGTAGCAAGGGATAAATAGGTTTGTATTAAACAAACATGCATATTACTACCTGCTATTTTCATTATATGTCATTGGAATCTGTTTTGTTTGGAGGAATGTCGTGTCATTTCAGAACAAATGTGTTCCAGTTTTATGGATGATCAAGGATAAATCTTTTATTTCCAATCTGGTGAAATATGAGCCTTGACACCGTTACTGGACTTTTTACAAGCTAAATGACTGAATGTCAAACAAGCAGAATGTTTTGTCATATTGATATCTGTTGTCTTTATTTTGCTGCCCTTGAAAATGTTTTAACAATACTTTCTTGTCTTTAGCCTTAATTTGTAATGTTTATCTTGGCTGACTGTAAACACCAGAGGAATCAGAGTGAGCTGCTGTTTCTGTTGTAATCTCATCTCAAAAATGACTTGGCTCACAATTCATTCATTTCACCAGTAAGTTTGCACACTGTAAAAAAGAAAAAGTTGAGAAAACGTAAAATATCAAGGCAACGTGATGCAAGAGATTTTTGAGTTTTCTCAAAGTTGACTTCACGACCATGTTCTCATTGTCCCAGCTTTCTTTTCAAAGTTATGACTAAACTATTAATCACTTGTTACAACTTAAAACTGAGTTAAAACAAATATTTATTTTATATTATCAGTACAAAAAACTTGACTTAGCTAGTTAAACAAACACACATTTCTGCTTTATAAAAACATCAAGTTTCAAGTTAAAACAACTCACAACATTACATTATCTATTCAAAAAACCTTGCTTTCTTTTGTCAAATTAACATACCATTATTACAGATGAGAGGTAGGCTTCCTTTAGGACAGAGGTAGACAAATCCAGTCCTTGAGGGCTGGTATCCTGTATGTTTTAGAGGTTTCCTTCTTCCAGGTGTGCTGAAAGAGGGAAACCTCTAAAACATGCAAGATACCAGCCCTCAAGGACTGGATTTGAATAGCCCTGCTTTAGGAGAAGCCAAATCTTTGGGAGGAGTTGGGATTTCCACACTAGTTTGAGCAAAGCTACTCTGACTCAGGGTGTTTGAAGATGGTTGCTCCAGGAACAGGTGTTCTGGGTGTTGGGACCTTTTATCCCATTGGTGGAAGAGGCTTTGGCACACCTGTGTGGGCTGATTGCTGTATGACGTTCTAAGTAGGTACCATGACAGAGGGGAATGGGTAAGACTGTCGCGATGACCCCCCCTGCCTGGTCCAACTGACCAAACAGTTGACAGGCTGCAACTCCCGGCCCGATATGAACTCTACATTCTACCACCTTCCTGTACCTTCCCCTGCTATCAGTCACCATTCACCTTAGTCAGTGTCCTATTTGTCAATGTATAATTATTGTATGTGAAAAAAATCTTACATCATAATTATTAGCCCCTTATCAGATCAAGACACCTGACAGTCATTATCAGGCTTCTGCAGAGCTTGATGATAGGCTTATCATTTGAATCAGGTGTGTTGGATGAGGGATCCATCTAAAACATGCAGGATAGTGGCTCTCCAGGACCAGGGTTGGTGACCCCTGGTCTAGTTCAAACTTGTTCAGACCATGTGTGCATGCACACGTCAGTCATCTATGGGGTTTTCCACTGGTTCCCAACTTCACTCAAAAAATCTACTCAAAAGTTGATCATCTTTGTTGTGCTGTTTAGAAAATCTTAGTTAGGACAACAATGAGAGAAATTTGCTGGGCAGACCAATTTTTGTAGGTTGTAAATGGAAAGCTTTATTTCTGAGTCAGTTTAATTTGAAAACTTTAATGAAATCAACAATTACTAGTTATAATTTTTACAGTGCACTTTCTCCAGGGTTCTTCTGTTTAGTTTCTCCTTTTATCCTGATATTGACATGTGACACTGGACGTTGTGTTTTAGCGGAGGTGTGTATAATCACCTATAATTATCCCTCACCTCAGCATCCACCCTGTTGCCCCCGGTTACAGCAGATCCCTTTGTGTGATGCACTCTGCTTGGCATTGGCATGAATAAACCATGTCAATGAACTAGATCACAGAGTGCGCTACGTCTTTGGAAATCAACACCAGAGAGATGAGAAGTTCAATGTATAGAAAGATGCACAGACAGATCAGTGAGTCAAAATGTTACTGGAAGCTGCTATTTATTTTAATAATTTTAGTACATTTTGAGCAAAACATCAAGATTTTTGCATTTTTGCAACCCCTTAAGTATGTTGCTTTGTAAAATTTGTTTATTGTAAAATAAAAGGTGAAAAATTCATTGCTTTCATTAAATTCATTAAACAAATGGTTACGTTTTAGCTCGGGTAAATTATACCACTCTGAGGTTTAATGTTTCATAAAAATCAATAATAGAATATTATTTATTTTAAAAATATACATAAATTTAAAATAGAACAAAAACATAAGTGATGATAAACAGCCTGTTCAGTTTTTTTGTACTATACGTTGAGGAAAATTACAAATAAAGACTCTTGTCTAGCTTTAAATCAATGTTAATTTCATTGACAACTAGAAACTTGTTTAATTATTGATAATAATTGATTATTATAAGAATTTTAATATTTTTTAAGCAATATATAAAAGTTTCTGCAGGTTGCAATGTCTCAAATGTGAAAATACCTTTTAATATACCTCCTTCTCTCTCTAAAATGTAGCAAAAATCTGACCATATTTGAGCTGTGAGAAATTATACCATAGAATCTGTAATACTATGATAAGAAATTATAACAAAGTCTCAGAGAAAACAAATGAAAACACTTGTTTGTCTTTAGTCTGAGAATAGCCTGAGCCCTTGATTTTTGCTTATTGGAAAATGATGACAATCAGTCAGATTTGAGAAGCTGATGCAGCTGAATTCTTAGCATAGGAACATGAAAACTTCATACAAGTGCTGACTTCCCTCCATTGAGACTGGAATCTAGGGCACATCTAGGCATCTGTTTGCATGTGCTCTTCCTTTTCATATCCAAGCAGATGGATAATATATTTAAAAAAAAAAAAAGGCTCAAGCCAAGACACAGTGCCCTCAACCAAGATGGTCACCACTGCCACAGCCACAGGGAAATGGGACACCTCAGTTCAGTTGTCTGAATAAAACATGAGAGAACACAGCGAGATGCTCAGATGATGTACTGTACGATGACTAAAGCCAGCAACAGAGAAGAGGGGTAAGAAAAACACAAGGATAAATGGGACTTAAAGAAATCTTACAAAAAAGCAAAATGGTGTGGTCATTGATTGAGATAAAATGAATCTTAAGAGAATATGAAAGAAAAACTAATGTTTGTTGGCCTCTTATACGTGCAGAGATAAATACACAGCTAGGCCAACAACAAAAAAATCCTCATCTGGATTTAACTCGGCAAGTAGTTCAGATCCTTCCATTGGATATTTACTGCAGTGATTAATATGTTTCATTTGCAACATGTTCTTTAACTCTAACTGATGCAGTGAGTATCTTCTCATTTCTTAAACAACCATTAGTTTGATAGAGAGAATAAAGATTGGACTGCGTTTCAATGGAAAAAGGCCATGTGGTCTGATGAGTCCAGATTGACCCTGTTCCAGAGTGATGGACACAGAGTGAGATGAGAGGAGAATGAATTGAGCAGCCATCATGCCTAGTGCCAATAGTACAAGCCTGTGGGGGCAGGGTTATGATCGGGGGTTGGTTCAGTTGGTCATGTCTAGGTTCATCGTTATGTGTCCAAAAAATAAATGTTGTGATGTTGGATAAGTTTATCAAAACAATGCCACAGTGAATGACTGCTGTGATCAGTGCTAAATATGGTCCAACAACATAGAACATCAGCAAATGCTGAACTGAATCTACAAAATAAACGTTTATAAAGAACAAACTGAGCCCCCCTCATGACTTATGATGCAATAATTAGTCACTTCAGTCTTGTATATTTCTAACAGATTAGACTATTCATTGAACATGTTCTATTCTGTTGAAATATTTTGTAGATTGTGGGCGCACATCTTATCCTATCAGTTTATTTCCTGTCATGTTAACAGTTTTGTTTTGTTTTGTTTTTTATTTCAGTGGTGTTGAAGAAATATTGTCCATAGCTACCCTGTTGTAATTGCTAACATTAAGTTGATGCTAGTGATTTTTAAAGCACTATGCTGAAAAACAACATATTTCATCCAAAATATTTTTACAACTGATTAACAGATGCTTTTTTTCCCCATAAACTAATAAAAAATTGTTCTTCTAGCCAAGGAGATGTCTACAAAATGTCTTATGTATTTTTTTAATTTTAATCAGTAATCCAAAAGAAAAGAAAAGATGATGACACATGGCAACACATGATAGATAAGTGAAGCTGTGAATGAAATTACATTGTTTTTTCATTTAAATATGGCAGCTTCTAGCACCACAAAGCCAAATGCAGACAACCAAAACCCTTGAGGCTTAAACCTCATAAACAAGTGGAGCATATCAATGTGACAACATGCTTTCCAAATATCCTCTTTTTTTCTTTACTGTCATCTGTCTCTAACGCTATGTTCACACTGCAGGCCTTAATCCCCAATTCCGATTTTCTTGTGTGCTTATTCATATACTACATTAAATGTGACTTCTGTCAGTCTTGAGTATGAACTGAATGCGACCCTGAAGTGACCCACAAGCGCAAAAGAGGTACTGACATATTTAGGAATGAGGAAATATGCAATATCACGTGACATATCTGGAAGGCTGCACCATTCTGAACTTACAAGCCATCGGTTGCTATGGGCAACAGCATAGTACTGACGTGCAGGAAAGAGCCATATAAATCACGATTTAAGATTTTAAAAAATTGATAAGGCGGTGGTGAAAGCAAGGAGTCCCTATAGAGAGAACCTGAACGCAACTGCTAAGGAAAGGTATTTGGAGAAGATCAGACACATGAAGGATATCGACCCCTACGAGTGAACAGTGTTCCCTGGCATCCGAGTGGTCCCTGCCACCATACATGCCATTAGTTAACTATCTCATTTTGGGCATAAGTTTCTACACAGGGGAATAATTAAAAAGCCTCAAGTCTCTTGACAGCTATGAACAATTTTGCTGTGGCTTGGCTCAAGGTTTGGCGATCTACAAGCCTGATGACTGAAAACACTGTGGTGGTCAGCTCGTGGATAGTGACACGTTTATGTGTGTATGGGAATTATAAATGCATTAAACTAGTCAGAAACTCAAAATAATGTACCTCCAGGTCTCTATGTTTGCTGTGTCAATGATGGGAGTAACTGGAAAGGTTGGATAAACGCAACCTGGCTGTTCAGACTGCGGTCGCATTTTTAACTAGAAAAGCACTCGGAGAGCGCAGACCTCCGCCAAGGCTGATCAGTGGCCCCCCCCGTGGGCCTCCCCACGCCAAGGAGGTTATGTTTTTACCAGGGTTTGTTTGTTTGTCTGTCTGTCTGTTTGTCTGTCCATTAGTGTGCAACATAACTCAAAAAGTTATGGACAGAATTTGATGAAATTTTCAGGGTTTGTTGGAAATGGGCCCCCCCGTGGGCCCCCCCACCCCCGATCACCACCAAAATTTAATCATTTCTTCCTTAGCCCATATATGACATGATATGCAGATGATGTTGTCCTGTTGGCCTCATTGAACCTGGACCTTCAGCGTGCTGGGGCGGTTTGCAGCCGAGTGTGAAGCGAGCGGGATGAGGATCAGCACCTCCAAATCCGAGGCCATGGTTCTCGACCGGAAAAAGGTGGTTTGCCCTCTCCGGGTCGGTGGGGAGTCTTTGCCCCAAGTGGAGGAGTTTAAGTATCTCGGGGTCTTGTTCACGAGTGAGGGAAGGATGGAGCGTGAGATTGACAGACGGATTGGTGCAGCGTCTGCAGTGATGCAGTCGCTGTACCGGTCGGTTGTGGTAAAGAAGGAGCTGAGCCGAGAGGCGAAGCTCTCAATTTAGCGGTCAATCTACGTTCCTACCCTCACCTATGGTCATGAGCTTTGGGTCATGACCGAAAGGACAAGATCCCGGATACAAGCGGTCGAAATGAGTTTCCTCCGTCGGGTGGCTGGGCGCACCCTTAGGGATAGGGTGAGGAGCTCAGTCACCAGGGAGGAGCTCGGAGTAGAGCCGCTGCTCCTCCGCGTCGAGAGGGGCCAGCTGAGGTGGCCCGGGCATCTGTTTCGGATGCCTCCTGGACGCCTCCCTGGGGAGGTGTTCCGGGCATGTCCCACCGGGGGAAGACCCAGGACACGTTGGAGAGACTATGTCTCTCGGCTGGCCTGGGAACGCCTCGGGGTCCCCCCGGAAGAGCTGGAGGAGGTGTCTGGGGAGAGGGAAGTCTGGGCATCCCTGCTTAGACTGTTACCCCCGCGACCCGGCCCCGGATAAGCGGAAGAGAATGGATGGATGGATATATATTTATTTATTTATTTATATAAATGAATTATGACTGATAAACAATCACTCTTAATAATCATGTTCAGAACACGGATCCTATTAAGGAAGATAAATGATGAAGATGAGACAAAGATCTAAATCTGACTCTCGTCCCTAGTTCTCTGCTTTCTGATGAAACACGCCCCTACCCACTCAGGGGGTTGTGTTGTCCTGGCAACCACACACGTGCAAAGAGAGAGCAGGTGTGATGTAAAGACATGCACACACACACTGAGGCACACAAACACACACATACACACAGATGGGTGGAGCTGTGCTCTGGTTGGCTCACTCAATAATTGATTGCCCTTGAAGGCATCACACGTGACAGAGAGTAAGGAAGACTCTTGTGTGTCTGTGTGTGTGACTGACTGTGTGTTTACCTTTCCTTGCTGTCTGATCTTTACTTTTCCTGTGAACACAGGGGGATTTGCCACATGCATATGGACTCTGTGCTCTTGCCCTCTTACCTCTTAAATTCTCACTGTTAGCCACTGGTGATATAAAATTGTTCGTCTGGCATCAAGGGAACGAAAGCTTTTCATCCTCTGCAATCAATAAAAGCTGGGTGAGGATTGTATTTTTAGTTCACTGAGGCAGATACTGTTTGAGTTTCTTAAACTGTCATGCCTAAATAGCATTCAAGCCCAATTTCAGTTCTGTTTATGACCAGAAAAGTATTTTCCATGCCTTTATTTAAACTGACAATCGAGCAATGGTGGAAAATTTGTGTACAGAGAGGGGAATTGCACCCAGGGCCAAGAAATGGAAGCAGCGGGGAATGAGAGGTTACATGACTTTAGATCTTTTTAAGTTGATGTGTTGGAAGTCCGGTTGACCTTGACTTATCACATGAATAGCCCACAAGAGAAGGTGACACTTTGAGACAACAGTATTAACTTAACATATAGGAGTCAACCAATATGTTTTGACTGGACTGAAAAGTGATATTTGGAAATAATACACATTGGCAGCACAAATGACAACAAAGCCTGTAGACCAAGGAAGTCAAACTCATTTTAGTTCAAGGGTCACATACAGCTCAAGTGGGCCAGACTAGTAAAATAATAACATAATAACCTATAAATAATAACTTCAAATTTTCCTCTTTGTTTTCATGCAAAAAAGTAAAAGTGCAATTTTAACAATATTATACCTCAGCTTGTCATTTACACGTGCATTACAATTTACAGATTACTGTGGATCTATAAAAGCACAAAACATTTAGTAACATTGCACTTACTTCTATTAAGACACTTCAGGTTGTTCATGGTTGTTGATTATTCACATTTTTTGTGAAAGGAATGTTTGTAAATGTAAATATTTTCATCATGTAAATTAACTTTTTTCACTCAAAATTTGCATCTGATTTTATTCATTTTCCGAACCCACTTTATCCTCACTAGGGTCACGGAGATCGCTTGGAGCCTATCCCAGCTACTTACGGGCAAAGACAGGGTACACTCTGGACATTTCGCCAGTTTATCACAGGGCTAGGCATCTGTTTTTATTTATAGTTTGTTGTGCTGTTATTTTACTGGTTTGCCCCACTTAAGATCAAATTGGGCTGTATGTGGTCACTGAACTAAAATGAGACACCCTTGACTGTTAATATCTTCAGTGTAAGTTCTGCATTTCACAAATTCATACTGCGGGCTGAATTGGGCCCTTTGGTGAGCCTTTATTAATCTACTTTCATCCATTCACATGGTGTTCTCAATCCATCAAATCTCATACAGTAATAACAGCAGCTGCATGGGAGATAATGCATAATTTGTGAAAAGAATATTTTTTATAATATAAGTTCTGCTGTTGGGCAGTGGCTCCATGTAATCTACTGATATTTTACAACAAACTCATGAGATGATTTTATCATTTTTGTTGAGTAAGAAAGGTCTCAAGAAGAAACAATCTCAATTTCATGATCAGGACATTTTTCTCACACTGTTTAGAACAAAAACTTGATTAATCAATTTGATACACAGTCTAGTCACACATATTTTTCCCTCTTTCAAGCGTTCTATTTTATTGTTTTTATTTCTTTTTTGCCCTTTCTTTTCATGCCCGTGTTTATGTTTTGTGTCACATTATAAAGATGGAGTGAACATTTTTCCTCCCTCTCATGCATACTAATGGTTGCCCAGCCATCTCCTCCCCCCATTTTCCTCCCCTTTCTCTCCTTTTCTCATATACTCTCTCACTTCTTCCTCCCACACTCTCCCTGCTGCTCTTTCCAACTCCAACAATCCAATTCAGGGTAATTGTCTGTATTACGGCAGCCTTATGTAACAGTATGTCTCTTTGCTGGGTTTTTTATTGTCCCATCAATCCTTGACTCCTCTGAAAGGAGCCAGGCCTGGAGGGCACAGATCTTTTTATGTTCTGAATGAAGGCAGACTCTTAGAAGAGAGTGTCCTTTGAAAAGAAAAAAATTCTGAACTGGTCATTTGTTGAAATGCATTAAATAACTTCAACTGGCTCAATTAAAGGACCAGGAACACTAAAGCTTTACAAACTGTGATAACCTCTATGTCAGAAGGTGGAGAGTAATAACCTTATATATAATCTAAAGGTTTAAGGTGAGTGGATACTTCCTAATCCAAAATCACCCTGATCATTTGAAATTAGCTGTGTTTCCATCTGAATCTTTCTCCTACTGGAACAGGAGTCTCGTGGGTCAGCAGAGTGGATTTCTATCCTAAGATGTGATATAGTCATACATTTGTTGAGTTTGTTTTTTGTTTTTTTTTGCTTTAGGTTTTAATGAGATGAAAATACATATGCAATTGCATGTGTGTTTGGTCCATGTTTTGACATCATGATAGACTGTAGAGTTGCCAAATGAGCCCCACCTGACACAGCAAACTCAAACTGTTACTTGTCTCATAAAATTACCATTTAGGTAAGGTTTGGTTCTATCAGTTGTCATAATTTGTGAGTCTGTGTGTACAATGTTACACATCGTCGCAGAGGTTGTCACCTCTGATTGGTATAGAAACAACAATTTTCATAAAATAGCTTATTCAGGAAACTGGGACTCTATTCAAACAAAACAGACTCTGATCTCCCTTGGAAAACCCCACGGTTGTGACATGGTTACATATAGGGGTGTCATGGTACACAAAAATCACTGTTCGTTACGTGATATGGTTTTTGGGTCACAGTTCATAGTTAATGATGGTTGGATACTATCTAATGCCACATTCATTGTACTTTTACTGGAATGTTAAGCTCTGTCTTGTCTGTGTTCACCTGCTTTAAAGCAGTAGTGAATTCTGATTTACTGCCACCTGCCTGTTTGGAGTGTTGCTACATATACCCTAAAGGCTGTAGAGTGTCTGTATCAGTTTGAATAATATTTGTCAAATTCATCATGCCTGTACCATAGACAGAACCGTGGAATCCGTGCCATCAAGGTACGGTACAAATACAAGTACCGTGACACCCCTAGTTACACCCAGAAGACTGATATCCTTAGGTCACCAAATCATTGCTGTTCTCTTTTATACAGTGCACACCAACCGGGCATTCTGGGACTATGACACCCAAGGATCTGTCTTTTTCTGGCAGTAGAACATCATAAATGCAACATGTGGTTACTGTGGTCCTAGATCACTGCTATTCCAAGGACCATCCCATGACAGGACAGTTAAATCCTATTCTGCAGGCAACATATGGTTGATTGTGTAGCGTGTGCAACCTGCCCTATTCCTCGCTGTCATATTCCAGCCATCAGCATCCTGATCCCACAGTTACATAGGTCTTCATAGCAAAACAATTCTTCATGCCATCTTAATTTGATATCAAGAACACAAGAATTTGGCTCCATTTTACTTGTAATAGAACCAACTAACTCTCGCTTTGAGTAAGAAATTAACCAGTTTTTTGATAAAATACAATATACTACTATAACTATACCATACCATCAGAAAATTAATAAATGGAGAACTGAACATTAAACTAATTACAATAAAATATAGGTCAGAGGTTAAGCCACTTTTGATTTCCTGACATTATTTTTATTATTCTATTATTATATGAAATATGCTTCCGTATCAATCAAATCAACTTCATTGGTTGAAGAATATTCCCAAAAACATAGTTGATCTACATCCTCACCTAATGCAGGGACTGACTGGAACTGCAGATGAGCAGATCGAGTTTGAGCGCATCGGCCCATTCTTCAGGCCGGTCGATATTTGTGTCTGTTTCTTATTTCATTTTCTTTATCTCTCCCTGGATGTCACTTTTATTTCTCACCTTCTTTCACACATTTCTCCAGTGGATCTTTATACATATGACATGAAATCTGGTCTGTGCTGCAGTAGTAACAGGTAACATGACATCTCACAGTTTCAATTTACTTTCATGCACAATGACAGATAAATTGGAGTCACAGTGCCAGCAGTCTACAGAAAGTCTTATAGAATGGTGATCTCCCTTGGCGGAGGTCTGCACTGTCAGAGTGCTTTTCTAGATAAAATTGTTTCCATTCACTTAAATGTCAGATTTCTTCAGTATGTGACTCATATTCTAGTGTTTAACCTTTAAAATGTGCTTTTTAAAAGAGCTATTTGGAATATTTCTGCTTAAAAGTCTTGAAATTATTATTATTAGCATATTTCCATGCTATGCCAAAGATGTGAAAGTATTATATTCAGCACCTTAAGAACAGTCTAAAGGCATTTGCATTTTTAAATCTCTCATCTGATAAAAATGTTTACTCCATGCCCACTAAGCTTGATGCAGTTATTAAATAAATTAGTAGCAATGCTTTGTAATAAGAGACACACTGGATTCTTCAAGCAGTGAGGATGATTTAGGCCTCTCACTTCTCTTTTTTCCCTGCTTTCTGTACTCAAACTGAAACCGCATGGATATGTAGGTCTGTATATGAGAGACAACTCTGGAGGAACCAAGCAGACTATGTCCTGTATTCTTGCCTCTAAACTGTCGCTTTCCCTCCTTGCCTGTTCTCTGTCTTCATGTTCCTCTGTTTCAGTCTCCTCCTTTTCTTCATTCTCCACCTAAATATTACAGTCTGGCCTGTTAAAAGTAGACTGCAAGACTTATGAATTGATACTGGGAAGATAAGAAACAACACAGAAAATCGAAACTGCCCCAAAGACTTTAATGAGAGTTTCAGACTCAGTGTGAAAATGTGACACATGAGGATGAGGACTTTTTTTTAAATGAGAAATCCAGACTTGGATTGCAGAGACATTAACAATTTTTGAAATACCTACTGACTCACAAACTGGTTTCAGGCCCTTAAATGCAGTTTAAAAAACCCCAAAACAACTTCTATAAACCTTTCAAAGAACAGATGTTTAATCTTTTTCTCTCTTCCTCAGCCTGCACTTTATTGATCCAAGCTGTTTGTACTCTTTGTCATCCGAGGACTCAAATATAAAGTAATGGATCTGTGGCACTAATGGTTCATTGCTTATTGACCATAAATTGATCATACATTGATTCTGCATTAACTGGACTCGTAGAGGAGCCTCTCAAGGCTGAAGTGAAATGAAAATACCACTTAGTTTCCTGTTCAGTTCTTGTTGTTCTTGTTCTTGTTGTTCTTGTTCTTGTTCTTGTTCTTGTTGTTGTTGTTGTTGTTGTTCTTCTTCTTCTTCTTCTTCTTCTTCTTCTCCTTCCTCTTCTTCTTCATTGTTGTTAATAATGCATGAGTGTTTGTGTTGCTGCACTGCAGCTGGTCAGAAGCTTCCTGCTGGAATCTTACCAGTGCCTCCTGAGTATTAAAATGCAGAACACAGAAACCTGCAGGATTCATAATTCAACACATGAGGCTGTTTACACCAGTTCCAGTTTACTGGGATCATTATAGTCCTCTGTGTCCTGTTGTCTAGCCTTCATCAATATGTTTAATTTTCCTCTTGTCTCTTCCTTCATCGTCTTCTCTCTTACCTTTCCATTTTATTAGATCATTGCCATGGCTCAGGTGGTAGAGCGGGTCGTCCAATAACCGAAGGGTTGGCGGTTCAAATCCCGCTCTATCCTAGTCAGTCCATTGTGTCCCTGGGTAAGACACTTCACCCTCCTTGCCTCCAGTGCCACTCACACTGGTATATGAATGTGTATGAAGGTTTGGTGGTGGTCGGAGGGGCCGTAGGCACGAATTGGCAGCCACGCCTCTGTCAGTCTGCCCCAGGGCAACTGTGGCTACAAATGTAGTTTACCAACACCAGAGGGAGAATGTGAGAGCGAATGAATAATGGATCAATAATGTAAAGCGCTTTGGGTGTCTAGAAAAGTGCTATATAAAATTATTATTATTCTTTTATGTTACATCATCATTTGCTCTTTCTTTCTTTCTTTCTTTCTTTCTTTCTTTCTTTCTTTCTTTCTTTCTTTCTTTCTTTCTTTCTTTCTTTCTTCACCATCAAACAGATCTAATCTTCTCTGTCCCATCTGTCTCTCAATCAGCCTCCTGATTGAGTCTAAGATTTGATGAGAGATGTTGATTGTAGCTAACAAAGAGCCTCCAGAAATCAGACAGTAAATGTTCTCCACAGACCTTAGCAGTGTGATCTGTGTCTTATAAAGACACTCAATCAGTGTTGTCCCTTTCAGTGTTTAAGGGACATC
This sequence comes from Sphaeramia orbicularis, assembly GCF_902148855.1. Lineage (NCBI taxonomy): Eukaryota > Metazoa > Chordata > Actinopteri > Kurtiformes > Apogonidae > Sphaeramia > Sphaeramia orbicularis. The sequence goes on along the minus strand of NC_043974.1, from coordinate 7,270,674 downwards.
TGAGGGTGATCAATTTGGACTTGAGCTCCAAAACAAGCTCACTCAGTCTGTTTGTTAGCTACTTGAAAACAAATGAGGCTTCAGATGTTTCTATCTCAAACATGGATCATATCGTCTTTAGAACTATTCCTGCTTCCTCTTTATACCTTTAAAAAACGATGTTTGAGTTTTATGTAGTGTTACTTCTTGGTTAAAATGAAAAGTCAATCCATTTTGTTTTAGATGACAAAAAAGCCCTTTGTCGACAAGAGTAGAGAAAATATGTGCAACATTACAGCATGCATGTAATCTAAAATCTACATAATTTTCATTTGACTTGTTCATCTATAAATGAGTCTTGTGGCCAAGACTTGACAAGAAAAGACAAAGAAAACAGCAAAATTTTCATATTTCTAATTTCAGAAGCATTATGCAGCCAACATGCCTAAAAGGAAGATCTGTCTGCAGATTTACATACTGACAAATATACATAAGATTACATTTATTCCAATCCTCCAATAGTGAAATGATGTCACTGTTGTATTATTTTTGTGTTTTGTCATGATTTTAGTTATTGTGTCAATGTGTCTGCCCTACTTTTTTGTCTCTGTGGATGTGCATTCATCTCTTCAAACCTTCTTGTTGGCCTAAATGTCACAAAATATCAGGGAACATCATTGCTTCCTCTTGTCTAGCTCTCAGCCTTTGTGTCTGATTTACTGCAGCTTTCGTTTCTTCCTTTCTAATTAAATGGTGGCTGTGTCTCACATTTTCTCTCCAAGGAGTAACATGTGAAAATCATAATTCCTCAACTAAATAAAGCTGGAAGGTAAAATAGGTATTTGGGTTTGCATGCTGTGGACTCTTGCATGATTTTCTTCCACCCGTCCTCTGTATCAGTAATATAACACCTCTGTTGATTGTTAAAAATAAAGCGTCGGATTGTGTACATAAATCTCATTTTAACACAGAGGTTTGGTGTTTTCTGATATGAAATATCAGAAAAGAGAAGCACAGGTGGTTATTATGTATGATGACTCTTCTTAAGGCTGCACTGGGTGTGATTATTAAGAAAACCTGCAGCCGTCATGTTTATTTGCAACTGAGCCAAGTTTTAGATCAACACATTGACTAGACTTCTCTAAATTGAAGTCTGCTCTGTAATGAGGTGATGAAACTGAAAAGCAACAGCAGTCAGTGTCAGCTGAGCCTCTAAACTCTGTCATAAAGTTGTTTTATTTTGACACACAACAAAAATGTGCATTTTTTTTTAATGTTTCAGGGTTATTTTCACACATGCACAATGCTGAACTTCAAGAACTCATAATAAAGAAAATTTGTGATTGGTCTTTAAATGACTGAAAACAAAGCAAATAAAAAGTAGGATAAAGACAATTATCACATAAATGTTCAATTCAGCTAAAAAATCATCTACAAATCCGCTCTGTAGAAAATGCTGGTTAAAAAAATCTTAAAGGGATTACAACAGTGGCGATTTCTCATAGACTGCAAGGGAAGCCCAGCTTCCCCTAAAATTACGAAAATTAAATGGTTAAATATATACGGTTGTGTTGACATTTTATTGACTACAAATGTGTTAGAACACGTTCATCTCAAAGATTAGTTCGTTCAGAATCAGCTTTATCACAAATCAATGGACGCGATGTTCACTTCTCATACATTCCCATTGCGCTGTTTTCTCATTCGATCTCTGCTCAGTGCATTTGTCCGTAGACACCGGGCGTCTATGGGCTTCAATGGGACTGAGTGGAACAGTTTTTTTCATTGCCTCAAAACTGGACAGTAATTGGATAAATGCCACGATGTTGTCCTGCCCCCGGACGCCAGGCATCTCTGGGGGTGAATGGAGCTGTGGGCGGAGCTCGGCCGGGCTGGACACCAGAATCCCACGTGCTGATTGGAGGATCAGTCGAAAGGCTGAATCCCGTTTGATTGACAGCTATTTTGAGATCTACTCCTTCACTGACACAGTTCAGTTTAATACCGTTGCGCATTCTACTGTGAAATCAAGAGAGAAACCACTACAAAATTACTCGTTCATTTCTTGCACTGTAAATAAAACACACTCATTGTACTTCCTTGTTTCAATTTAATATAATTTCAGTGTTTTCTTGTTTCAGTTACATAATTTAATCATTTCTTGTTCGAGTTGAATGTCGTTTTGTAGATAGTTAAATCAAACTGTCGGCTAGGTCGGAGTGAAAGGAGCATCTCTTGTTTAAAAAGGCTGAAGTCTTACACCCACAACACAATGGGCCAAGGAAATGTAAGCAGCCCAGCTCTGCTGGACATTGAGAAGACACTGGTCCAGTCCCTGGAAAAGATGCCTATTTGGTACGATAAGGTCACTGAGCATTTTCTTAAAAAGGAACAGAGGGTCGAATGTATGTTTAAATAACTTGACAATTTTTTATTATTTTTTTTGATGGAAGCCGACAATGAGCTTCCCCTGTCTGAAAGATGAGCAGCCGCCACTGGATTACAAATAGGCTGCTGTGTTATTTACATGAGAATTTTCGAAACTTACATCACATCATATCTTCATGAGGCTTCAGCGAGAAATGCTTAGAAGTAGTAAAGGAAATGAGAGAAAGTGGAGACTGTTAAACTGGAAGACGGGGAAAAAAAGTTCCATTAATCAACCAGTAAAATGTGTAAACAACCAATAAATAGTTTCCTCTTGAAAAGAAGAGCAGAGAGTGTATGGAGATGACATTAAATGAGGACATTATTTGTGTAGTGGAGCTCTAAAATGTAAGTAATCAGGACATTTCCATCAGCTGCTTCTGTACAAAGTGAACTGAAGCTTATATTAATATAACATGAAGACTGTGAAGCCATTCCAACTTGAAACGGTGTAGTACAGTTGCCTATACTGAAAATAAGGCCTTACTTATGACACCATTTCTTTGCATCAGGTCTTCCTTTCTCCTCTGTTTCACATTGCATTGTTTTCTCATGTTGCAGTGTGTGAAATTCACTGATGGAGCCAGGGGAGCTTGTGTATGGGCAACTGTCCCATCGATTTAAGGTGAAATCCTTCTGTTGTCAGTGAAGCCAAATAAAATAAATCAAAAACTCCCTCAAATGCATTTCAACTAAAGGAATGATCCTGCTTTGAAATTATGAGGAAATGATAGATGTTTGTGTTAAGATGTATGAAGTAAAGGTAAACATTTTTTTTAGAGACACAGTAAATACTCTACAACTATTTTCTCGTAATCATCCATTAAACCCAGATACTAATCATTATATTCATACCTTAGTGCTGGGTGATAATTGCAAAAAAAAATGTTTAGTTTAGTTTATAAGTTTCTTATGTCATGGAGACTCCCAATTAATTAACTGTATCAATAACAGTATAATAAAGGGCAGCTTTAGCCAACATGGCTAGTATCCTGCTGTAGTCCCCAGCCTGATGACAATAGGCAACCTAAAAGACTATATATTATAGCACACTAATTAAAAAGAGAGAGTTAAGACAGCTAAGAGACAAGATTAATCAATAATTAAAGCCGCAAGCGGCATCTAAAGGCCCTCGCCATGGGCACATCCAGTAGAAGTATGTCCATCGTTCAGCAGGTGATGCTCTAGCTCCAAATTTTGTGTTTTCTGATGAATGGGTGTAGGCCTGGGAGATTGACAATTGACTCAAATTTGAGACTAATCAGTGTTCGTATGTCCGAACTAAAAAAATTTTTGTATAAATAAACTGTAGGGGGCGCTACGGAGCCAAAATTCAATTTGTTCCATTGAATGGGTGTAGGCCTGCGAGATGTACCACTGAGTCAAATTTGAGCCAAATCGGTGTTCGTATGTCCGAACTGATGCAATTTTCGTGAAGGTAAATTTGTAGGGGGTGTTATTGCGCAAAATGGCATTTTCTTTTGATAAATGGGTGTAGGCCTGGGAGATTGACAAATTATTTAAATTTGAGCCAAATCAGTGTTCGTATGTCCGAATTAATGCAATTATTGTGAAGGTAAATTTGTAGGGGCCACTACTGAGCGAAATGGCAATTTCTTTTGCTGAATGGGTGTAGGCCTGGGAGATTGGTAACTGCTTCAAATTTGAGCCAAATTTGTGTTTGTATGTCTGAAGTAAAGTAATTTTCGTAAAGGTAAAATTGGAGGGGGCGCTATAGCGCCAAATTTCTATTTTTTCTGATAAATGGGTGTAGGCCTGAGAGAAAGACGTCTGAGTCAAATTTGAGCCAAATTGGTGTTCGTATGTCCGAACTGAAGCAATTTTAATAAAAAAAATGAAAAAAAAACTTGTTGGGGGCGCTGTAGCGCAAAATTTCAGTTTCTTTTGACAAATAGGTGTAGGCCTGGGAGACAGATGTCTGAGTCAAATTTGAGCCAAATCGGTGTTCGTATCTCCGGACTGATGTCATTTTTGTAAATGTACATTTGTAGGGGGCGCTGTAGTGCAAAATTTTAGTTTCTTTTAATAAATGGGTGTAGGCCTGCGAGATAGACGTCTCCAAATCGGTGTTTGTATGTCATAGCTGAAGCAATTTTTGTCATGGCAAATTTTCGAAAAAACTTCGCAAAGTTTGCAACCTCGTCACACAAAAACGGTGACACCGATTCAAAAAATTCAGCTAACTTTTGATGCCCCACTTCTCTAGATACTGTACACCGATTTTGAGCTCATTTGGCCAAACGGCTTAGTAGGAGATAGTTAAAATACGACGTCAGCGAAAACGCTGACTCAGCATTTTGGAAAATTCAATCCAATATGGCCGACTAAGGGTTGGTTTAGGGGCGTGGCCATAATATTTTTTGTTTGTCTCCTCATGATGAATCTGTGTATTAATTTTCGTGGCTCTACGACAAACTTTATGTTGGACACGCTCCCATTGGCGCAATGCATTTCCACTTTTCAAGGGGGCGCTGCAGCAACATTTCTTTAGCGACATCTACGAAACCTAAATCTCAATTCAATTTCTCGCACTTCTGAATTTTGTGCAAAATTTGGTGAGTTTTCATAAATGTTCAGGGGGTCAAAATTGAGCTCAAAGCGCAGGAGAAGGAAAAATAAGACAAAATTAAAGCCGCAAGCGGCATCTAAGGGCCCTCGTCACGGGCACGTCCAGTAGAAGTATGTCCATCGTTCAGCAGGTGGCACTCTAGCACCAAATTTCAATGTCTTCTGATGAATGGGTGTAGGCCTGGGAGATCGACAACTGATTCAAATTTGAGGCAAATCTTTGTTTGTATGTCCGAACTAAAGAAAGTTTTGTATAAGTAAATCTGTAGGGGGCGCTATGCAGCTAAAAATAAATTTCTACCATTGATTGGGTGTAGGTCTGCGAGATGTACCACTGAGTCAAATTTGAGCTAAATCAGTGTTCGTATGTCCAAATTAATGCAATTTTCGTGAAGGTAAATTATTAGGGGGCGCTAATGAGCGAAGTGGCAATTTCTTTTGATAAATGGGTGTAGGCCTGGGAGACTGAACACTGATTCAAATTTGAGCCAAATTGGTATTCGTATGTCTAACGTAAAGTAATTTTCGTAAAGGTAAAATTGTAGGGGGCGCTATGGCACCGAATTTCAAATATTTCTGATAAATGGGTGTAGGCCTGGGAGATAGACTTCTGAGTCAAATTTCAGCCAAATCGGTGTTCGTATGTCCGAACTAAAGACATTTTAATAAAAAAATATAAAAAATTTTTGTAGGGGGCGCTGTAGTGCAAAATTTCAGTTTCTTTTGACAAATAGGTGTAGGCTGGGGAGATAGATGTCTGAGTCAAATTTGAGCCAAATTGGTGCTCGTATGTCCGAACTGATTTCATTTTTGTAAATGTACATTTGTAGGGGGCGCTATAGTGCGAAATTTCAATTTCTTTTAATAAATGGGTGTAGGCCTTGGAGATAGACGTCTGAGTCAAATTTCAGCCAAATCGGTGTTCGTATGTCTGAGCTGAAGCAATTTTTGTAATGATAAATTCACGAAGAAACTTTGCAAACAAACTTTCGAAAAAACTTCGCAAAGTTTGCGACATCATCACACAAAAACGGTGACACCTATCCAAAAAATCCGGCTAACTTTTGATGCCCCACTTCTCTAGATACTGTACACCGATTTTGAGCGCATTTGGCCAAACGGCCAAGGAGGAGATAGTTAAAATACGACGTCAGCGAAAACGCTGACTCAGCATTTTGGAATTTTCAATCCAATATGGCAGACTAAGGGTTGGTTTTGGGGCGTGGCCATAATAATATTTTTTGTTTGTCTCCTCATGATGAATCTGTGTACCGATTTTCGTGGCTCTACAACAAACTTTACGTTGGACGTGCTCCCATTGGCGTAATGCATTTCCACTTTTCAAGGGGGCGCTGTGGCAACATTTCTTTACCAACATCTTCGAAACCTATATGTAAATTCAATTTCTCGCACTTCTGAATTTTGGGCAAAATTTGGTGAGTTTTCGTAAATGTTCAGGGGGTCAAATTTGAGCTCAAAGAGCAGGAGAAGAAAAATAAATAAAATTAAAGCCGCAAGCGGCATATAAAGGCCCTCGCCACGGGCACGTCCAGTAGAAGTATGTCCATCGTTCAGCAGGTGGCGCTCTAGCACCAAATTTCAATAACTTCTGATGAGTGGGTTTAGGCCTGGGAGATTGACAACTGATTCAAATTTGAGGCAGATCTTTGTTCGTATGTCCACACTAAAGAAATTTTTGTATAAGTAAATCTGTAGGGGGCGCTATGCAGCTAAAATCAAATTCCTTCCATTGAATGGGTGTAGGCCTGCGAGATGTACCACTGAGTCAAATTTGAGCCAAATCAGTGTTCGTATGTCCAAATTAATGCAATTTTCGTGACGGTAAATTTGTAGGGGGCGCTATCCAGCGAAGTGGCAATTTGTTTTGATAAATGGGTGTAGGCCTGGGAGATTGAAAATTGATTCAAATTTGAGCCAGATTGGTGTTCGTATGTCTGAAGTGAAGTAATTTTCGTAAAGGTAAATTCACAAAGAATCTTTACCAAGTTTGCGACGTCGTCACACAAAAACGGTGACACCAATCAAAAAAAGTCGGCTAACTTTTGATGCACCGCTTCTCTAGATACTGTACACCGATTTTGAGCTCATTTGGCCAAACGGCCAAGGAGGATATAGTTAAAATACGACATCAGCGAAAACGCTGACTCAGCATTTTGGAAATTTCAATCCAATATGGCCGACTAAGGGTTGGTTTTGGAGCGTGGCCATAATAATATTTTTTGTTTGTCTCCTCATGATGAATCTGTGTACCAATTTTCGTGGCTCTACAAAAAACTTTACGTTGGACGTGCTCCCATTGGCGTAATGCATTTCCACTTTTCAAGGGGGCGCTGCGGCAACATTTCTTTACCAACATCTACGAAACCTATATGTAAATTAAATTTCTCGCACTTCTGAATTTTGGGCAACTTTTGGTGAGTTTTCGTGAATTTTCAGGGGGTCAAATTTGAGCTCAAAGAGCAGGAGAAGAAAAAAAAAAAAAAATTAAAGAAAAATAATAATTAAAGCCGCAAGCGGCATCTAAAGGCCCTCGCCAAGGGCACGTCCAGTGGAACTATGCTCATCGTTCAGCAGGTGGCGCTCTAGCCCCAAATTTTGTGTCTTCTGATGAATGGGTGTAGGCCTGGGAGATTGACAATTGATTTGAGACAAATCAGTGTTCGTATGTCCGAACTGAACAAAATTTTGTATAAATAAATCTGTAGGGGGCGCTATAAGCCGAAATTCAAGTTGTTCCATTAAATGGGTGTAGGCCTGTGAGATGTACCACTGAGTCAAATTTGAGCCAAATCGGTGTTCGTATGTCTGAACTGATGCAATTTTCGTGAAGGTAAATTTGTGGGGGCGCTACTGAGCGAAGTGGCAATTTGTTTTGATAAATGGGTGTAGGCCTGGGAGATTGACAACTGATTCAAATTTGAGCCAAATTGGTGTTCGCATGTCTAACATGATGTAATTTTCGTACAGGTAACATTGTAGGGGGCGCTATGGCACCGAATTTAAATTTTTTCTGATAAATGGGTCTAGGCCTGGGATATAGATGTCTGAGTCAAATTTGAGCCAAATTGGTGTTTGTATGTCCGAACTGAAGCAATTTTAATAAAAAAATATTAAAAATTTTTACAGGGGGCGCTGTAGTGCAAAATTTCAGTTTCTTTTGATAAATAGGTGTAGGCCTTTGAGACAGATGTCTGAGTTAAATTTGAGCCAAATCGGTGTTCGTATGTCCGAACTGATGTCATTTTTTTAAATGTACATTTGTAGGGGGCGCTATAGAACGAAATTTCAATTTCTTTTAATAAATGGGTGTAGGCCTGGGAGATAGATGTCTGAGTCAAATTTCAGCCAAATCGGTGTTCGTATCTCTGAGCTGAAGCAATTTTTGTGATGGTAAATTTTCGAAAAAACTTCGCAAAGTTTGCAACCTCGTCACACAAAAACGGTGATGCCGATTCAAAAAATTCAGCTAACTTTTGATGCCCCACTTCTCTAGATACTGTACACCGATTTTGAGCTCATTCAGCCAAACGGCTTAGTAGGAGATAGTTAAAATACAACTTCAGCGAAAACGCTGACTCAGCATTTTGGAAATTTCAATCCAATATGGCCGACTAAGGGTTGGTTTAGGGGTGTGGCCATAATAATATTTTTTGTTTGTCTCCTCATGATGAATCTGTCTACCGATTTTCGTGGCTCTACGACAAACTTGATGTTGGATGCGCTCCCATTGGCGCAATGCATTTCCACTTTTCAAGGGGGCGCTGCCGCAACATTTCTTTACCGACATCTACGAAACCTATATGTAAATTCAATTTCTCGCACTTCTGAATTTTAGGCAAAATTTGGTGAGTTTTCGTAAATGTTCATGGGTCAAAATTGAGCTCAAAGCGCAGGAGAAAGAAAAATAAGACAAATTAAAGCCGCAAGCGGCATCTAAAGGCCCTCGCCACGGGCACGTCCAGTAGAAGTATGTCCATCGTTCAGCAGGTGGCACTCTAGCACCAAATTTTAATGTCTTCTGATGAATGGGTGTAGGCCTGGGAGATCGACAACTGATTCAAATTTGAGGCAAATCTTTGTTTGTATGTCCGAACTAAAGAAAGTTTTGTATAAGTAAATCTGTAGGGGGCGCTATGCAGCTAAAAATAAATTTCTACCATTGAATGGGTGTAGGTTTGCGAGATGTACCACTGAGGCAAATTTGAGCCAAATCAGTGTTTGTATGTCCGAATTGATGCAATTTTCGTGAAGGTAAATTTGTAGGGGGCGCTACTGAGCGAAGTGGCAATTTCTTTTGATAAATGGGTGTATGCCTGGGAGACTGACAACTGATTCAAATTTGAGCCAAATTGGTATTCGTATTTCTAACGTGAAGTAATTTTCATAAAGGTAAAATTGTAGGGGGCGCTATGGCACCGAATTTCAAATATTTCTGATAAATGGGTGTAGGCCTGGGAGATAGACGTCTGAGTCAAATTTGAGCCAAATCGGTGTTCGTATGTCCGAACTGAAGAAATTTTAATAAAAAAATATTAAAAATTTTTGTAGGGGGCGCTGTAGTGCAAAATTTCAGTTTCTTTTGACAAATAGGTGTAGGCCGGGGAGACAGATGTCTGAGTCAAATTTGAGCCAAATCGGTGCTCGTATGTCCGAACTGATTTCATTTTTGTAAATGTACATTTGTAGGGGGTGCTATAGTGCAAAATTTCAATTTCTTTTAATAAATGGGTGTAGGCCTTGGAGATAGACGTCTGAGTCCAATTTGAGCCAAATCGGTGTTCGTATGTCTGAGCTGAAGCAATTTTTGTAATGGTAAATTCATGAAGAAACTTTGCAAAGTTTGCGACGTCGTAACACAAAAACGGTGACACCTATCCAAAAAAATCAGCTAACTTTTGATGCCCCACTTCTCTAGATACGGTACACCGATTTTGAGCTCATTTGGCCAAACGGCCAAGGAGGAGATAGTTAATCCGTACGACGTCAGCGAAAACGCTGACTCAGCATTTTGGAAATTTCAATCCAATATGGCCGACTAAGGGATGGTTTTGGGGCGTGGCCATAATAATATTTTTTGTTTGTCTCCTCATGATGAATCTATGTACCGATTTTCGTGGCTCTACAACAAACTTTACGTTGGACGTGCTCCCATTGGCGTAATGCATTTCCATTTTTCAAGGGGGCGCTGCGGCAACATTTCTTTACCGACATCTACGAAACCTACATGTAAATTCAATTTCTCGCACTTCTGAATTTTGGGCAAAATTTGGTGAGTTTTCGTAAATGTTCAGGGGGTCAAAATTGAGCTCAAAGCGCAGGAGAAAGAAAAATAAGACAAAAAAAATAAATAAATAAAAATTAAAGCCGCAAGCGGCATCTAAAGGCCCTCGCCACAGGCACGTCCAGTAGAAGTATGTCCATCGTTCAGAAGGTGGCGCTCTAGCACCAAATTTCAATGTCTTCTAATGAATGGGTGTAGGCCTGGCAGATTGACAACGGATTCAAATTTGAGGAAGATCTTTGATCGTATGTCCAAACTAAAGAAATTTTTGTATAAGTAAATCTTTAGGGGGCGCTATGCAGCTAAAATTAAATTTCTTCCATTGAATGGGTGTAGGCCTGCGAGATGTACCACTGAGTCAAATTTGAGCCAAATCGGTGTTCATATGTCCGAATTAATGCAATTTTTGTGAAGGTAACTTTGTAGGGGGCGCTATTGAGCAAAATTGTAATTTCCTTTAATAAATGGGTGTAGGCCTGGGAGCTTGAAAACTGATTCAAATTTGAGCCAAATTGGTGTTTGTATGTCTGAAGTGAAGTAATTTCATGCAGGTAAAATTGTAGGGGGTGCTATAGCTCCAAATTTGTAATTTTTCTGATAAATGGGTGTAGGTCTGAGAGATAGACGTCTGAGTCAAATTTGAGCCAAATTGGTGTTCGTATGTCCGAACTGATGTCATTTTTGTAAATGTACATTTGTAGGGGGCGCTATAGTGCGAAATTTCAATTTCTTTTAAAAATGGGTGTAGGCCTGGGAGATAGACGTCTGATTGAAATTTACGCCAAATCTGTGTTTGTATGTCTGAGCTGAAGCAATTTTTGTGATGGTAAATTTTCGAAAAAACTTCGCAAAGTTTGTAACCTCGTCGCACAAAAACGGTGACACCGATTCAAAAAATTCGGATAACTTTTGATGTCCCACTTCTCTAGATACTGTACACCGATTTTGAGCTCATTTGGCCAAACGGCTTAGTAGGAGATAGTTAAAATACAACGTCAGCGAAAATGCTGACTCAGCATTTTGGAAATTTCAATCCAATATGGCCAACTAAGGGTTGGTTTAGGGGCGTTGCCATAACAATATTTTTTGTTTGTCTCCTCATGATTAATCTGTGTACCGATTTTCGTGGCTCTACGACAAACTTTATGTTAGATGCGCTCCCATTGGCGCAATGCAATTCCACTTTTCAAGGGGGCGGTGCCGCAACATTTCTTTACCGACATCTACGAAACCTATATGTAAATTCAATTTCTCGCACTTCTGAATTTTAGGCAAAATTTGGTGAGTTTTCGTAAATGTTCATAGGGTCAAAATTGAGCTCAAAGCGCAGGAGAAAGAAAAAAAAAAAAAAAAAAAAAAAATAATTAAAGCTGCAAGCAGCATTGGGCGGGACCTCGCACCGGGCGTTCCGCCTCCCCCGCGATCTGCGTCCCGGGAATGTCCACACCTCAGCTCCACTCACACCTCTCCGTCCCCATACCAGTTCCCACCCTTTAGTGTCTGTCCTCCTTACATCTGTACAGAACACCAGCGACCCTCTGCTGAAACCACCATCACCTTTAAAATGACACTTTTATTTTGGAAACCCTACTGTGTGTATGTGCATTTGTTTTGTATGTGAGAGAAAGAATCAGTTTGAAAAATGAATTGAAATTGTATAAATAATTGAGCATTAAAGTGATGATTTCTCACATTTAAGGCTTTTATTTTGAAAAAACCCTATTGTGTGAGCATGTGTGTCTGTGAGAAAGAGTACTTTTGAATGAAGAAACATTGCACAAACAGTTGAGTGTTTGGTCATAAAAATGAAAAGAAGTTATGTAATAGAAATTTTGTATTATTGGTAATTAGGGTTTTATTTAGAAAAAATGTACTCAGTGTACTTTTGAATGTGTGCAAAATTTCCAATATCCAAAATACAATCCAGTAAAACCTGTTTTAAAATGGAGAAAGAAGAAAAAAAAAAAAAAAAAAAAAAATTGGATTGTCTGGGATTTGAACCTGGGTCCTCTTGTTTCATAGGCAGCTACATGAACCACTGCACTAAGGACAAACACATACAGCTGTGCACCAAGGAAGAGTTTTATAGGGACTTTGTCATTGTTAAAAGTGAAAGTAAACATAGTCTTCAAAAAATCGCCATTATTCCATAACCGTAGGTCGGATCTGAAAAATTCTTTCACTTTTGGATTCTGCAGACTTGTGGGAATTTAATGAGGTATAACTTTTTATTCAAAGGTCTGAAATGACTAAGCAGTAATTGCAGAAACGTATAGTAACTTTCAAAGGCAGATTGCCAACTTCCTGTTGGAGTTAGCTCATGAGTGTCAGTGTATGATTTGTCGGGCTCAATCAGACCAACATTTTGGCATTTGTTTCATGTTTCTGTGACATTCCTACTGGCCGCTAGGGCAGATTTTGTGTGTTTTTTAGTACATAGGTGGCGCTACAGAGTCCATTTTGGCACACAAGGGGTTAATTTTGATATTGAATGAAAGTGTTCACCAGCCATGACATACATGGCAAATTTGGTGAGTTTTGGAGCATGTTAAGGGGGTCAAATGGCAGTCTAAAGCCGAAAAAGTATGAAAATAAACAAACTGTTATAAATCAATAACCGTACCTCCTATCTCAAAAAGTTTTGGATGTGAGAGTTGTGCTGAGTCCCGTGAACGCGTAGATATGTCACATGTGGGGAAAAACTCCAAAATGAAAAATGAGTTCCAAACATGGCAACTTTGCGGGCTTGTAAAAAAAAAACTAAGACAGTTATGGAAAAGGTGTGAAATCGTTGTATTAAGGAGAGTTCACTGTATCTTTTGGCACTATTTAGAAGTCAATACCACAAACCGTGTCATCGGAGTTAGTTTTAGAAATTTTATTTTGAAAGGCATATTGCGAAGTTCCTGTTGCAGATAGGTCATGAGTGTCAGTGGATGATTTGTAGAGCATGATTCATCAAAAATTTTAGCACTGGTTTCATGTCTGTACGACATTCCTACTGGCCACTAGGGCAATTGCCGTTTTTTTTCACATAGGTGGCGCTAGAGAGCCCATTTTGGCACCTATGGGGTTAATTTTTTCATTTTATCAAATTTTTCGCCAGGCCTGACATGTGTGCCAAATTTGGTGAGTTTTCGTGCATGTTCAGGGAGTCAAAATCCAGGTCAAAGTGGTGTGTGAATAATAATAATAATATGAAAACGAACGAAAAACAATAGGGCCTTGCTTGCAGGCAAGGCCTCTCACTGCGTGAGAGGGCCTTACCTTTCGGCTCGGTCCCTAATAATCTGAGCAAGAACAATATAGCCGTTTCCGTGGCAACCACGTATTTGGCCTTATTTGAAAGCTCTCGAGCTCCCCCACATGTCTGTGGGGTCAGATGTCACGTGTCGTGCGCTTACACCCATGTGACTGACCCCGAGTGGGCGTGGCCCATTGACTCCCATTCATTCTGAGCAGGTGTAAATATGCGATTTGTGCACGTCATATACATCTTCGGAAAGGTCTCAGTGCCGTGAATGTGAATATGTGTGAGAGTGGCGACAGTGGCGAAAGGCGACCGCGTCACTGGCGATTTTGTCCCCATCCGCCCACTGCAGACTCAATAGGCCCTGCGCCGGCTTTACTCGGCTCGGGCCTAATAAAAATAATAATAATCTGAGCAAGAACAATATAGGCGTTACCGTGGCAACCACGTATTTGACTGTATTTGAAAGCTCTCGAGGTCCCCCACATGTCTGTGGGGTCAGATGTCACGTGTCGTGCACTTACACACATGTGACTGACCCCGAGTGGGCGTGTCCCATTGACTCCCATTCATACAGAGCAGGTGTAAATATGCGACTTGTACACATGTCATGTACATCGTCGGAAAGGTCTCAGTGCCGTGAACGTGAATATGTGTGAGAGTGGCGACAGTGGCGAAAGGCGACCGCGTCACTGGCGATTTCGTCCCCATGCGCCCACTTCAGACTCAATAGGCCCTGCGCCGGCTTTACTCGGCTCGGGCCTAAAAAAAAATAATAATTAAAGCCGCAAGCGGCATCTAAAGGCCCTCGCCAAGGGCACGTCCAGTAGAAGTATGGCCATCGTTCAGCAGGTGGCGCTCTAGCACCAAATTTCAATGTCTTCTGATGAATGGCTGTAAGCCTGGGAGATTGACAATTGACTCAAATTTGAGACAAATCAGTGTTTGTATGTCCGAACTGAACAAATTTTTGTATAAATAAATCTGTAGGGGGCGTTATGGAGCCAAAATTCAATTTGTTCCATTGAATGGGTGTAGGCCTACGAGATGTACCACTGAGTCAAATTTGAGCCAAATTAGTATTTGTATGTCTGAAGTAAAGTAATTTTCGTAAAGGTAAAATTGTAGGGGGCGCTATAGCGCCAAATTACAATTTTTTCTGATATATGGGTGTAGGCCTGAGAGATCGACATCTGAGTCAAATTTGAGCCAAATTGGTGTTCGTATGTCCAAACTGAAGCAATGTTACTAAAAAAATTTTTTTAAAAACTTGTAGGGGGCGCTGTATTGCGAAATTTCAGTTTCTTTTGACAAATAGGTGTAGGCCTGGGAGAGAGATGTCTGAGTCAAATGTGAGCCAAATTGGTGTTCGTATGTCCGAACTGATGTCATTTTTTAAAAATGTACACTTGTAGGAGGCGCTATAGTGCAAAATTTCAATTTTTTTTATAAAATGGGTGTAGGCCTTGGAGATGGACGTCTGAGTCAAATTTGAGCCAAATCGGTGTTTGTATGTCTGAGCTGAAGCAATTTTTGTAATGGTAAATTCGTGAAGAAACTTTGCAAAGTTTGTGACGTCGTCACACAAAAACGGTGACACCAATCCAAAAAATAACTTTTGATGCCCCACTTCTCTAGATACTGATTCTGATGAATGGGCGTAGGCCTGGGAGATTGACAATTGATTCAAATTTGAGACAAATCAGTGTTCGTATGTCCAAACTAGAGAAATTGTTGTATAAGTAAATCTGTAGGGGGCGCTATGCAGCTAAAATTAAATTTCTTTCGTTGAATGGTTGTAGGCCTGCGAGATGTACCACTGAGTCAAATTTGAGCCAAATCGGTGTTCATATGTCTGAATTAATGCAATTTTCGTGAAGGTAAATTTGTAGGGGGCGCTACTGAGCAACATGGCAATTTCTTCTGATAAATGGGTTTAGGCCTGGGAGATTGAAAACTGATTCAAATTTGAGCCAAATTGGTGTTCGTATATCTGAAGTGAAGTAATTTTCGTAAAGGTAAATTTGTAGGGGGCGCTATGGCACCAAATTTAAATTTTTTTCTGATAAATGGGTGTAGGCCTGGGAGATAGACATCTGAGTCAAATCTGAGCCAAATCGGTGTTCGTATGTCCGAACTGAAGCAATTTTAATAAAAAAATATAAAAAAATTTTTGTAGGGGGCGCTGTAGTGCAAAATTTCAGTTTCTTTTGACAAATAGGTGTAGGCCTTTGAGACAGATGTCTGAGTCAAATTTCAGCCAAATCAGTGTTCGTATGTCCGAACTGATGTCATTTTTGTAAATGTACATTTGTAGGGGGCGCTATGGTGCGAAATTTCAATTTCTTTTAATAAATGGGTGTAAGCCTGGGAGATGGACGTCTGAGTCAAATTTCAGCCAAATCGGTGTTTGTATGTCTTAGCTGAAGCAATTTTTGTGATGGTAAATTTTCGAAAAAACTTCGCAAAGTTTGCAACCTCGTCGCACAAAAACGATGACACCGATTCAAAAAATTCGGCTAACTTTTGATGCCCCACTTGTCTAGATACTGCACACCGATTTTGAGCTCATTTGGCCAAACGGCTTAGTAGGAGATAGTTAAAATACAACGTCAGCGAAAACGCTGACGCAGCATTTTGGAAATTTCAATCCAATATGGCCGACTAAGGGTGGGTTTAGGGGCATGGCCATAATAATATTTTTTGTTTGTCTCCTCATGATGAATCTGTGTACCGATTTTCGTGGCTCTATGACAAACTTTATGTTGGACGTGCTCCCATTGGCGCAATGCATTTTCACTTTTCAAGGGGGCGCTGCAGCAACATTTCTTTACCGACATCTACGAAACCTATATGTAAATTCAATTTCTCTCACTCCTGAATTTTCGGCAAAATTTGGTGAGTTTTCATAAATGTTCAGGGGGTCAAAATTCAGCTCAAAGAGCAGGAGAAGAAAAATAAATAAAAAAAAAAAAAAAAGAAAGAAAAATAATTAAAGCCGCAAGCGGCATCTAAAGGCCCTCGCCAAGGGCACGTCCAGTGGAACTATGCTCATCGTTCAGCAGGTGGCGCTGTAGCCCCAAATTTTGTGTCTTCTAATGAATAGGTTTAGGCCTGGGACATTGACAATTGATTTGAGACAAATCAGTGTTCGTATGTCCGAACTGAACAAAATTTTGTATATATAAATCTGTAGGGGGCGCTATGAGCAAAAATTCAATTTGTTCCATTGAATGGGTGTAGGCCTGTGAGATGTACCACTGAGTCAAATTTGAGCCAAATCGGTGTTCGTATGTCTGAACTGATGCAATTTTCGTGAAGGTAAATTTGTAGGGGGCGCTACTGAGCAAAGTGGCAATTTCTTTTGATAAATGGGTGTAGGCCTGGGAGATTGACAAATGATTCAAATTTGAGCCAAATTGGTGTTCGCATGTCTAACATGAAGTAATTTTCGTAAAGGTAACATTGTAGGGGGCGCTATGGTGCCGAATTTAAAATTTTTCTGATAAATGGGTGTAGGCCTGGGATATAGACGTCTGAGTCAAATTTGAGCCAAATTGGTGTTCGTATGTCCGAACTGAAGCAATTTTAATAAAAAATATTAAAAATTTTTGTAGGGGGCGCTGTAGTGCAAAATTTCAGTTTCTTTTGATAAATAGGTGTAGGCCTTTGAGACAGATGTCTGAGTCAAATTTGAGCCAAATCGGTGTTCGTATGTCCGAACTGATGTTATTTTTGTAAATGTACATTTGTAGGGGGCGCTATAGTGTGAAATTTCAATTTCTTTTAATAAATGGGTGTAGGCCTGGGAGATGGACGTCTGAGTCAAATTTGAGCCAAATCGGTGTTCGTATGTCTGAGCTGAAGCAATTTTTATGATGGTAAATTTTCGAAAAAACTTCACAAAGTTTGCAACCTCGTCACACAAAAACGGTGATGCCGATTCAAAAAATTCGGCTAACTTTTGATGCCCCACTTCTCTAGATACTGTACACCGATTTTGAGCTCATTCGGCCAAACGGCTTAGTAGGAGATAGTTAAAATACAACTTAAGCGAAAACGCTGACTCAGCATTTTTGAAATTTCAATCCAATATGGCCGACTAAGGGTTGGTTTAGGGGCGTGGCCATAATAATATTTTTTGTTTGTCTCCTCATGATGAATCTGTCTACCGATTTTCGTGGCTCTACGACAAACTTTATGTTGGACGCGCTCCCATTGGCGCAATGTATTTCCACTTTTCAAGGGGGCGCTGCCGCAACATTTCTTTACCGACATCTACAAAACCTATATGTAAATTCAATTTCTCACACTTCTGAATTTTAGGCAAAATTTGGTGAGTTTTCGTAAATGTTCAAAGGGTCAAAATTGAGCTCAAAGCACAGGAGAAAGAAAAATAAGACAAAAAAAATAAAAATAAAAAATAAAAATATTAATAATCTGAGCAAGAACAATATAGCCGTTTCTATGGCAACCACGTATTTGCCCTTTTTTGAAAGTTCTCGAGGTCCCCCACATGTCTGTGGGGTCAGAGGTCACGTGTCGTGCACTTACACTCACATGACTAACCCCGAGTGGGCGTGTCCCATTGACTCCCATTCATTCTGAGCAGGTGTAAATATGCGATTTGTGCACATGTCATATACATCGTCGGAAAGGTCTCAGTGCCGTGAATGTGAATATGTGTGAGAGTGGCGACAGTGGCGAAAGGCGACCGCGTCACTGGCAATTTTGTCCCCATGCGCCCACTGCAGACTCAATAGGCCCTGCGCCGGCTTTACTCAGCTCGGGCCTAATAAGAATCTGAGCAAGAACAATATAGCCGTTTCTATGGCAACCACATATTTGGCCTTATGTGAAAGCTCTCGAGGTCCCCCACATGTCTGTGGGGTCAGAGGTCACGTGTCGTGCACTTACACCCACATGACTGACCCCGAGTGGGCGTGTCCCATTGACTCCCATTCATTCTGAGCAGGTGTAAATATGCGACTTCTGCACATGTCATGTACATCTTCGGAAAGGTCTCAGTGCCATGAATGTGAATATTTGTGAGAGTGGCGACAGTGGAGAAAGGCGACCGCGTCACTGGCGATTTCGTCCCCATGCGCCCACTTCAGACTCAATAGGCCCTGCGCCGGCTTTACTCGGCTCGGGCCTAAAAATAAATAAATAAAGAAAAATAATAAGAATCTAAGCAAGAACAATATAGGCGTTTCTATGGCAACCACATATTTGGCCTTATGTTAAAGCTCTCGAGCTCCCCCACATGTCTGTGGAGTCAGATGTCACGTGTCGTGCACTTACACCCACATGACTGACCCCGAGTGGGCGTGTCCCATTGACTCCCATTCATTCTGAGCAGGTGTAAATATGTGACTTGTGCACATGTCATGTACATCGTCGGAAAGGTCTCAGTGCCGTGAATGTGAATATGTGTGAGAGTGGCGACAGTGGTGAAAGGCGAGCGCGTCACTGGCGATTTTGTCCCCATCCGCCCACTGCAGACTCAATAGGCCCTGCGCCGGCTTTACTCGGCTCGGGCCTAATAATAATCTGAGCAAGAACAATATAGGCGTTTCCGTGGCAACCACGTATTTGACTTTATTTGAAAGCTGTCGAGGTCCCCAACATGTCTGTGGGGTCAGATGTCACGTGTCGTGCACTTACACCCACGTGACTGACCCCGAGTGGGGGTGTCCCATTGACTCCCATTCATTCTGAGCAGGTGTAAATATGCCCTTTGTGCACATGTCATATACATGTTCGGAAAGGTCTCAGCACCATGAATGTGAATTTGTGTGAGTGTGGCGACAGTGGCGAAAGGCGACCGCGTCACTGGCGATTTCGTCCCCATGCGCCCACTGCAGACTCAATAGGCCCTGCGCCGGCTTTACTCGGCTCGGGCCTAAAGATAAGAGAGAACAGTGAAACATCAGTACATAGAGAGATCATAGAGAGACAGCATATATAATCAAAATATACAAAAGCAGCACATACATAAGCACATAATCGCATTCAGGGATGCAACAGACATCCCATATGAACAGACAGCATCCATGATCATGACGCAAATAACACATAGCCATATGTTAGTGTGCGCAGGTGTAATTGTCAGCAAACCATGTTTTTAACTTGGCTGTAAAACTGTAGTATGTATGAATATCTTTATTGTAGGTGTAAAATGAGTTCCAATTTTGAGTTGCTTTAACAGAAAATGATAACTGGCCAAATGGGCTTTTCCTGAATGGGACCAATATGTCACCACTTGTGATGCCTCTGGTTATCTGCCTTATTTGGTTTTTGAGTGAATTCAGTGGAGTAGGAGCTAAACTATGCAGGATTTTAAAGACCAGATAGATGTTCCTGTATTTTATTACATCTTCCCAACTCAGAGGCTTGTGTTTGTGTAGGATGATACAATGATGTGAGCTGTTTTGTTTCTGGTCCAAAACTTTGAGGGTTTTCTTGTACAGAATTTCCAATGGCTTCAGTGTTGATCCACTGGTTTGTCCCCACCTTGTGAGGCAGTATGTTAGATGTAACATGATCATTATGACATTCACATATAATTTGGCAGCATTACAAGTTGTTGTGTTTCTTATGTATTTAAAATTTGCTAAACTAAACCTAACTCTTTGACTCCCTTTTTTATGTGTGTTTTAAAGGTTAGATTGGGGTCAATAATGATTCCCAGATATTTGACCTCTGACACAATATCAATATTATCACCTGAGTGATATTAAACCGTAATTTTTATTTGTTTTTCAGTGTAATGCATAAAAGAAGACAAAGCATCATCAAAAGTTGTTTTTTCTATTTAACTACTATTTAACTCTATGTCTCATGTATGTATATCACCAAATAGCAGCATTTGTTAAGGTGTTTCTGTGCGTAAATAAAATAAGATTCCACTGTTGGGCAGTACCAGAGAAACATGTACACAATGAATACATGCCCAAAATATTCAGGTTTTTGCCTTCATTCATTCATGAAGACAAAATTTTTGATTCGCTGTTTACATTACTAATGAAAATCAATCAATCAAATTTTATTTATATAGCGCCAAATCATAACAAAAGTTATCTCATGACACTTTGCATATAGAGCTGGTCAAAACCAGACTCTTAAGCCAATTAAAAAAATTAATTTTTGATTTAGATTCCTGTTCATGTGAACCACAATGGAAAGTTTAGTCCACTGTGTGAACTGGGCTTCCTTCAACAGAGTATTGAAATGGTTAGTTTTTCGTATTTGCTGCTATGTATAAACCTATTGATATTGTCTATCATCACGTTTAGGTGGACTTCTGTTTAGAGCATCCATCTCTACCGGAGAAGATCTTTGTCTTTACTCAAGCTGACTGTAGATCTGTGATGCTCCAATTAGGTTCCAACTAGGGATGCACCGATACCGATACCAGTATTGGCATTGGCTCCGATACTCAGTGTGTGTACTTGTACTCGTACTTATAAAAGATATCCGATACAAATGCACTGATACCACTTACGGCCGTTTGATATTCCCAGTTCAGTGCAGCAGGTACACAGCGGTGGAATACTGTGTGGGGAGTGTGAAGAGTGTGGAGATTTTTCAAAATAAATGACTGTGATAAAAGTAACGCTGACTGCAAGTAACGTTAAAGACACAGACAGATACGGACGCATTGTTCTGTCCATCCTCTGCGTACATTCCATCCGTTTTCCAGGTGCTGGTGGATGTGTACCCAGAATGAGAATACCAGCGGGAGTATGGAGCGGTGCGGACAACCGCCAGCGGAAGTGAAAACGAAACTTATCACTCATTTATCTTTTCTCTTCCTGCTGAAGCTAAGCTGTTAAACCTTACCAGCAAAAACGCTGCAATATTAGTATCACATTAGTGTTGCCTCCGTCGTCTCCATGTTTATTACTGACTTTCTTCTTCTCAAAAAACTCTACTCTTCTTCGTGGTATTTGTCCAGTATGGTTAATTCAGAGTGGCGCCCCCTGGTGGATTAATTGAGAAACGCTCATTCCAACACATTAAATGTCAGTAGCAGCACTTTTTTTCCAGTCAGACTAATTACAACGACAATAAAGCACATTTACAAAAGGAACTAAGAACTGGAATGGGATTATTAAGTACTCGTATTGGTACTCGGTATCGGCAAGTACTCAAATGTAAGTACTCGTACTCGTACTCGGTCTGGAAAAAAGTGGTATTGGTGCATCCCTAGTTCCAACCTATAGTAAAACATGCAAATCAAGATTAATTTTTCAAATGCACTGTGTTTGTGTCCAAAGAATCCTAAAAAAAACAACAGAGTAATATTAGCATATTCCACATGTCTTAAATGGAAAGTGCTAAATTTAGAAAAAGGCTTGTTCAGAATGTCTAAACTGGATAAAATGTTTATATGACACCAGTTGAATTCAGGATTATGATGGAATAATACTGTGCATGTAAATGTACTCACTGAATGTAACACAAGCAGGCTGAATTTTACATTTTTGTTGTGCAAGAAAGGAAGTGGTAACTTCCATTATCAATTTAGACATTTTTCATATTGGTTAAAGAGCAATGCAATGTTTTTCCAAGGCCTAAATGATTTCTAGTGGAGATATCTTTATTAAACATTGTGGTTTGATTGTGCAAGTAGAGAAGTCCCTCGGCTGTTTCCTCTCCAGTCATCTCTCAAATGTCAGTCTGTGATTAAAGGTACAAAATGACCACACACATTTATTAAACAAGAGATTCTCATTATTGTTGAGCTTTTATTTTTCCAAAAGCAGACATATTGCATTTTGGATAAGTAGTCTGAGCTTTCACCCATTCAGCCTCTTATCTCTCTACGCTCCAACATGGCAGCCGAGTGTTTTGGCAGCCACTCAGACTGATAGACGAAGCCACTCGGCTCTTATTTCTCTCCCTAATTCTCCTCCATACAAGATTAATGTCAGCACAACAAGGAGGGGAGGTACATGCTCCATATTACCCCTGACCTTTGACCTTAATGCAGTCAGCCATGTGTAATCACGACCTTGCAGTGACTCAGCAAAAACCAGTTTAAATATAAAGAAAAGGAGGGTGGAAATGAAGGAGTGGCAGGTTGAATGAGCAACAAATGGAGCGAAAGAACTGGTTTGGAGAAAACAGAGCTGAAGAAGACGACGACGAAGAAATGGTAGTTAGAGACACAACGGACAAATGTGGAGAAGGAGGGAACAGATGGGGTTTGTTAATGCATCAATGGTTTAAAGGTGGTTAGCTGTACTTTGTGTGTGTGTGTGTGTGTGTGTGTGTGTGTGTGTGTGTGTGTGTGTGTGTGTGTGTGTGTGTGTGTGTGGGCGTACTGTGAGTATGAAAAAGCTCACAATGCCAGCACCCAAAGGTCCATTTTGAATTATTCTGTGCCACCAAATGCTTAACTTTTTATGATTTTGCAGGGAGGGAAAAAAATCCTGGATAGGTGGATTCAATAGCTGGTTTTGAAGGCAGTGTTTACCGCTGCAACAGTAATTGGACTGAACACATTAAAGTGACAGGAGAAGCACAAATGTTTGGGTGGTTGGGTTATCCCTGAGAGGCACTTAAAAACTTTTTTTTCTCAACTTAAATATGATGTAAACTTGATTTTGTGAGTAACAGAAAGACTAGATAGAGAGAGGAACAGAAAGATTAATGGATTATTGATAATTAGGCTATCTCTCGGGTTTTACAAATTTGAAAAAATAATTGGTGATGAAAGTCATACGCTGTTTTAAACATAGAGAGGGTGTCTGCCTGCCGAACCGAGGCAGAGGTGGTTCAACAATAGAGGAACTTGATAGCTGAAGGCTCTCGCTCCCGTCTGTCACATCTGTCTCCAGACGTTAGTCTGGTTTTGTCTGTCTTGGGTGTTTTGTCTGTCACTTCCTGTTTTATTTTGTTAAGTCCTCCTCATGTGTCTTGTCTGGCGTCTTTACTTCCTGTTACTAATCTTATCCACCTGTGTGATTACCTGTCCCCGCCCTGATTTGTTCCACCTGTGTCTCATTGTCTTCCCTCCCTCTTGTGTATTTAAGCCCTGTTTCCCCCTGTCCGTTGCCAGTTTGTAATCTCCTTCATGTGTTACTTACCAGCGTTTTTTGGATCTTGTTTGTCTGTCTGCCTGTTTTTGACCCGGATTGCCTCTCTGACTACTGCCTTTTTTGCCTGACCCTTTGTCTGTGCCTCTGCCTCCATTAATTCATCGTGTGTTCGACCTACCTGCCTGTCTTACTGGTACGTGAGCTTGTTTGTCCCCTATGTACTGTTGCCTTTCCATCTGCCTGCCCGTGTATGACCTGGTCTGTTTACTGACTTCCCTCTGCTCTCCCCTAGTCGGATTTCCGACATGTTTTTCTGGTCCAGACTGTGGGGGTCCGTCTCTGGTCCACTTCACGAGCCCCATGAAGAATCCTGAACTCTGTGTCCTCAAGATTCTGTTTATTATCACTATCAGGGACTTGTCAGTTAACCTTGTGTCTAATAAACACCGTAAACTTTTACGTCTGTCTCCGGGTCTTGCATGTGGGTTCAGTTTCCGTACTCAGATCATTACACCGTCCTACTTTTGGAGATTCTAAGATTCACCAGTAAGTCTGCACATTGAGTGTAGTGCTCTAGATGGATTGTATGGAACTAAGAGCTCTTTCAGACAGGACTGGACTGGGTCAAAAATTCAGCCCTGGACTTTCTGGTCCAGACTGCCCCACCACAACCCGCACGCAAGTGCTGTACCGACTCACCCCGTTAATGTACATACACACAAGCCATTGATACCACCACTTTTACTGAACATTATCCCTTTTTACCGTTACAATAATATTGTAATAATATTTTTATTATGTAATAATATTTTGCGGTACCACTTTTGCATTTTCTGTCACTTCTCCATTTTATTTATTTATTTTTTTAATTGAACCAATGAAAAATACAAACTCTGAACAAGGATAGTCATACAGTAATACAAATAAAATTAAGTATAAAAAATAGGACCAATGGCCCTGTAGCTTACCGGCCAAATTAAAAGCTTTGGGAAATGTATCCAGTTGCCATTTATTATCACCCAGTTATGTGTATTTATTATATTACAGAAATAGCCCATGTTTTGGTCATATTCCAATCAGATCTGTAAACAATCTAAATTCCAAATTGATATCATTGATACTTACTGATTTATTGTATCAATCCACTTTCTATCTGTAATAGTGGGAACATTTTTCAAAGTGGCACCAAATCCAGAATCAGATCCGGATTGAAATAATTTCAATACCTTGTGTTGATATCATCATAAAGAATCTGTATACCAAGTTACAAGTCAATCAGAACTGTAGTTTCGGAGAAGAAAACGATTGAAAGTTTTGTAACGGACGACAGACACCACTGCCGGACGCCGCATGATGACAATAGCTTACGGACTGTCGGCCGGTAAGCTAATAAAAATAAAGAAGTATAAAAGTCGTGGGGATATATAGGGACAAGAGTAAAATTTACATCCAAATACAATACAATGCCAATAATGAAAAAAAAGTTTGAACTCAATCAGAACTGTAGTTTGGGAGAAAAAGACGATTGAAATTTTTTCCCCATTAGAGCCCATGTTAAGTTTTCCGTCAGTTCCCGGATCCAGAAGAAGATCCTGATCAGCGTGTGGCCATTATGTTTTGGTCATCTCCCCATCAGGGCTGTACTGTAGAAATTTCCACTTGATATGATTTATATTTACAGAGTTATTGCATCAATTCACTGCCTATCTCTTATAATGAGGACATTTTTCAAAGTGGCACCAAAACCAGAATCAGATCCAAATAATTTCACTAACTTTTGTTGACATCATCATAAAGAAGCTGTATACCAAGTTTGAAGTCAATCGGAATTGTAGTTTTGGAGAAGAAGACGATTGAAATTTTTGTAATGGACGACAGACGACAACACCGACGCCGGACGCCGCATGACAACAATAGCTTACAGCCTGTCGGCCGGTTAGCTAGTAATAGGACCAATGGCCCTGTAGCTTACTGGCCAAATTAAAAGCTTTGGGAAATGTAGCCAGATGCCATTTCTTATCACCCAGTTATGTGTATTTGTTATATTACAGAAATAGCCCACGTTTTGGTCATATTCCAATCAGATCTAATAAAATATTAAAATTCTAACATGATATCATTTATATTTACTGAGTTATTGTATCGATCCACTTCCTGTCTCTTATAATGGGGAAATTTTTCAAAGTGGCACCAAATCCAGAATCAGATCCGGATCAAAATAATTTCAATACCTTGTGTTGACATCATCATAAAGAAGCTGTATACCAAGTTACAAGTCAATCAGAACTGTAGTTTCGGAGAAGAAAACGATTGAAAGTTTTGTAACGGACGACAGACACCACCGCCGGACGCTGCATGATGACAATAGCTTACGGACTGTCGGCCGGTAAGCTAATAAAAATAAAGAAGTATAAAAGTCGTGGGGATATATAGGGACAAGAGCAAAATTTACATCCAAATACAATACAATGCCAATAATTAGGCATTTAAATTCATGTGAAGGAGCAGAGATGTATCTTTTTTTTTTTGTTGGTAAGATGATACCACTATCACTCTCTGATAACTCTCTCTCTCACACACTACTTTTTTCATAAAGATGATTGGATGAGAGGGTGGGACTCCTGGGCCGCTGTAGCCTCTTTCATAGGGCCACTGGGCCAGGCATTCTGGTCAAGGCTTGAGAAACTGACGAAAGGATTGATGAAAGGCAAACCACTGGGCCAATTACATGTCTATCTTCCCGGGCTGGGAGGGTTACCATAGTTACAAAAAAAACCCAAAACAAAACAAATAAACAAAAAAAAAAGAACGACAGCTGTCAATTCGGCTCCAATATTGATCGACCCACATGGAAAATGACCAGTACTCCATATGGCTAGTCCAGCCCTGTTGTCACATAAGTAGGTGCCTTACCATGAAAGACTTTGTAGATGAGGAGTATTTAAAGTCTATCCTAGCTTTTACAGGCAGCCAGTGCAGAGAAGCCAACACAGGAGAAATTTGGTCTCTGATTCTGGTTCTTGTCAGTTCTAGTCAGGCAGCAGCATTCTGGATTAACTGAAGGGTCTTTATAGACTTTTTGGGACAGCCTGAGAATGGTGAACTGCAGTAATCTAGTCTGGGTGTAATAAAAGCATGGATTAATTTTTCTGCATCAGTCTATGTTAAAATATGCTTGATTTTAGGAATATTTCACAGATGAAAAACGGTAGCTCTAGAAATCAATTTAATGCAAGTTAAATTATATATCCTGATTGAAAATAACACCTAGATTCCTCACGGTAGTTTTGGGCTTCAAGGTAATGACATCCATGGTGACTACTTCACTAGACACTGCACCCTTAACATTTTTTGGGTCAAGCACAATGACTTCTGTCTGTCTCAATTTAATTGCAGAATGTTGTTTATCCAATTTTTAATGTGTTTAATGCACTCCTGTCATTTAGTTAGTCGACTGGCTTCATCAGGTTTAATAGATACATATAATTGGGTGTCATCAGCATAACAGTGCAAGTTGATGGAGTGTTTACTTATTAAGTTACGTAAAGGAAGCATGTATAAAATAAACAGTATTGGTCCAAGAACCAAGCCTTGAGGCACACAATGACTTACTGTGGTGCACTGAGAAGATTCATTATTAATATTAACAAACTGATCTGTTAGATAGGATTTAAACAACATTAATACAGTTCCTTTTATACCAATTGATTGTTCCAAGTGTTGCAGGAGAATGTGATGGGTGACAGTGTCGAATGCCACACTAAGCTCTAACAGCACCAGTATACAAACAAGCCCCTTGTCTGAAGCAGTTAGGGCATTGGTAACTATGACCAGTGCTTTTCTGTGCTATGGTGTTCCCTAAAAACTGACTGGAAATTTTCAAATGGACTGTTGGCTTGAAGGAAGTCACATAACTGATTGGCTACTATTTTCTCCAGAGTCAAGATCAGATGTTTTTGCTCCAGTACCAGATAAGGTAGAAGGTCAGAGAAGCACCTTGTGACCAAAGGGTCAGTGGTTTGTTTTCCTGGACTGGCAGAGAAATTGTGTGACTGATGTGCCCTTGAGCAACACACTTGCACCTGTATTTGACCTGTCATAGCAGCCCATTGCTTCTAGTCTGTGGTGTTCATGCATGTTCAGTTAGTGATGGGTTAAAAACAGAAGGTCAATTTCATGTAATTTCATGTTTTGTGTTACATGTAAGATATATACTGACAAATAATACATTTTATTTATTTATCATACACTTAACTTTTATGCTGGGCAGCTGATTTCAATGTACCAAACACAAAAACAGGAGAGTACTGCAACACGTCTTTTGAAGAGATTTTTGAGGGAAATTTAATACCCACAATGAGGATGCTCTTCATAAAATCCACATCACTTTTTCTAACAATTTCATACATCTGATATTTTGTTCTGCAACCAAATCTTCCTTTTTTGGTGTTTTTTTCCCCCTCTTCATCTTATAGATTTATATGAAAATGAGAACTCAGTGAGTCTTCCTGTGACATGACTACTGCCCATATGCACAATGTTTTAATGATGTGGAAACTGTACCTTGTGTAACACCAGGTTTAACATTATGTGCAGTCACCCTTTACAGCTCAGTATAGGATATTTGGTCATGGAACTACATCCGTCAAAAATATATATCCTCGCAAATACTCCAGGGCAGATTACAAATACTGTTCCAATATTCATCTTTGTTACAGTAACAAAACTATTGTAATTCGTTACTTCCATTTCTGTACAGCTATATACATATTTTTAACAGACAAATACTCTACCATAATGCTATACCCATCTCAACATCAAACATGCAATGCGACTCAGCAATAGGATGAAATGCGCACAAATATACTTCACATCCAAATATTATTCCACTGATGCACATTGTGATTGATATTAATGCACTTTCAATTGTTTTACACAGGTAAAAGTACTATTTTTATGGTGAAATTTTACTTATTTAAAAGTAGAATTATGATTTTTACAAATACTAATACATATATTTAATACATATATTTACACCATATTGATTCTCTCTGACACTTTATGCACCTTGTATATCATACTGTTTATCATATATCATACTGCTATCCCATACTGTTTATCTCTGACAATTTTGCAGATTAATATCTCACCTACCTCAGACAGTTTTGCACATGCTGTATGCCATTTACCTCAGACAGTTTGCACAATTACTAGATGTTGCACATTTATGTAAATATCTTTTTTTTCTCTTAGTAATAGTAGTTTATATTTTCAGATTTTCTTTTTCTCTTGCATGCCACTTTTTAAAATGCCACTTTGTTATGGTTGTGTAACTCCTAGTTAAATTATCCTATTCAAATTTTTAAATACTTTTATAATTATTTGTAAGTCTTGTGGCATTCAGTGTGGACGGCAAAGTAAAATTTTCATTGTACAGAGAAACCTGTTTCTTTGCGGTACACAAGACAATAACACTTTGAATCTTGAAACTGAATCTACTATGCAAATTTTGAGATTTGCTACAGTAACAACAGTAATTATGATTCTTTATTTCCGTTTCTGTGCAATTGTTTCCTATTTTATCCGTAAACAATTAACCATAATCCATTAAGCATTACAACAAATATAGAATGAGGCTCAGCAACAGGATGAAGTGCATGTGAATTTATATTTTATAATAGTCACTGAGCCACATGTGCTTACAGCATGACTCGTGTGTTTGTTGCTGTCTTACAGAACAAGTGCCCCCCCTCACTTTGGCCTATTAATAACACAGTGTACTGCATGTATTGTGTGAATGGAGGGAATGAAAACGCAGATGTGGTGTCAGTGTTAGCAGCAGATCTAGTAGTTTTAGTAACGGTGGCCTGCGAGCCTGTGATGATACACTGGTATGAGAGCCGTTTCAAGTGTTTACAGTGGTTTGCCTTTAAATATCTGTGCTGCTGCTCGGTCAAACAGAAATAAGCTGATGTCGAATACAGTGTGAAGGGATAGAAAAATGGAAGCAGACGAATACAGACACAGAGTTATGTAACAGTGTGGACTTGCTGCTTCGTAACCAGACTGAGTGTTCCTTTCAAACTAGTGGACAGCCGCTTGTGTGTGTGTGTGTGTGCGTGCGCGTGCGTGCGTGCATGCATGCATGCGTGTGTGAGTGTGCGTGCGTGCGTGTCTGTGTTAGGTTCTTAGAAAGATGAGAAGACCCAGTCAGATCCCTGTCTCTATGGCAACTGCATCTCCTCCTCATCTGTCTGTCTCTCTTGCTTTCCCTCTCTGTTGGTTTGTCCTGTTTTTACATTAGATATTTCAACTTTTCAAATCTTTTCAGGCTTTTTCATGAACACATGCTGCCTCTCTTCCCCTCTCATTTGGTTTAATCAGTGTGTCTTCTATAACAGACACATATACAGTACACACAGGTGCTCAGGTGTGTACAGGGTTACATAAACACATATTTACCTTTATGTTTGCATGATTTGTCAGTGCAGCACCTGCCTTTCTCTCACAGACTCATGCAATACTCTGAATAAACTTCATTACAGATTAGGGGCATCCACACCAAGAGTAATAACTCATAGTGCTGCAAAATGTCAAATGTAAACATTGTCGTCCAAAAACAGGGATATAGTTAACAGTGATTTCATTGTGTCTCCCCAAAATCACTTAAGAGAATACATACTACATTTGGCATATTATTATTACCCCCACCTCATTCTTACTTGTTTTGTTCAAGGTATTATATGACTTACATTAAGTTTATTAGTTAAATTAAAATAATGTTGGCTATCCTAAATAGAACAGCAGTTAAAATACACAAAAATGACACACAGGCAGGCAACTTAACCACAAGATGCAGACACATATGTGGGTAGTGAATTCACTAACGAGTTACTGTGAATCATGTGAAAATAATACATCAGTACAAATAGTAGTTACCCTGTGATAAATATAGTTTTTGTTTTAAAAAAGGCAAATTAATCATGGTGTTCATATACACCAAATTACTCCTCTTATTTTATTGTTTTAATGCAGTGATTCTTGTATGTTAAGCAGTCTGTGCTACACTTCAGTTTTACTATCAAACATTTTATCACTGCTGCAGATCTGTATCAGGTATGGTATCCCAGCTGCATGATAATAACATGCTAATAAGTGTGTGTGTGTGTGTGTGTGTGTGTGTGTGTGTGTGTCTGTGTATGTGTGTGTGTGTGTGTGTGTGTGCGTACGTGCGTGTGTGTGTGTGTGATATTAATGTGTGGGTGGGAACCCCCCCCCGTTTTCTTTCTCCATAACCTGATGTGATTAGAAAGCAGGAGGTGTCACTCTGCAGTACTTCCTGGTATCACAACAGCTGACCCACCAACCAGCCCACCAAGCTACTGGTGATAAAAGGCGAGATCTATGACTCCAACTTCCAGTTTTAACCAAATCAGACTGAACTTTATTTATCGGTAGCCTGTCTAGTGTACAAGCTATATCTGATCTGCATCAGTAATAAAAACAGTTACTTTTACATCTGCATTAACTGTAAAACTTGTTCTGAGATTCTGCAGAAGAGAATTATAAATGACACTGTCTTTTCATGGAAGACTGGTAAATAGAGATAGTATGTCAGTGGAAATCCTGACAATGGTCTTCATAATACAGTTGCGGGCCATGCATTTGGTACCTGGGCCTTCAGTGAGGACTTAAGGGGGTTTCATACAGCGTACTCGAGTCCGTACCGTACTTGGATACGTTCACACTGCGGCCTGTGCCCAAGTACGAATGGGTGTTACATGGCCAAAGCAGTAGGTGGTGGTGTGGAAGGAATTCTGTTGCTATCCAACTAATGCAGAAGTCAGAAAAAGACAAACCCTTACGTCATCAACTGAGCGACTGTTGTGTTCACAGGCAATACTTTTCTATCTGTCAGCATGTTTGAGGCAAAGTGAAGAAGAGCGACCTTCGTTGTCCCTGATATTTCACCGAGTCATTCGGTTGGATAAGGTGAGCCTGCGCTGCACAGATCTGAGTCTCGTGGTGATTAACTCACTTCTGTTGTTGGAATGATGATTAGGTCACTTCGAGTCTCTGGCACGGATCGTATTCACACGCCAATGTACCGTATTAGAGTACTGGCAGTCCGTACCCAGGACTACCTTCTCAACTGGACTCTAGCACGGAACGGTTGCATCACATGGACAAAATGAAGTGGACTTTGGACTGAGTACGTTGTGTGAAAATGCCCTTACTTCACTTAATCCACCTATTAATACCACCACTGTGATGTCAGAATTATAGAAACCATCAATACTCATTTCAGCTGGGATAAGCTCCAGCACCCCCTGTGACCCTAGTGAGGATAAAGCAGGTTCAGAAGATGAAGATCAATACTCATTTCTAGAGCCCGACCGATTAATCGGTCGGCTGATTAATCGGACCGATTATAGCGTATCACCAATTAATCAGCATCAGCCAATATGTAGCCGATATATTAAGTTTTTTTGCTGCGCGGAGATTCTGTCGCTCACTGCTCCTGTGTGTGTGTGCTGGCTGGAGAATAAGAGGAACTTTAAAGCGAGTTAGTTTCACTTTCACTCCTGCTTGGACAATGATGCTACCACCCCCCCCCCCCCGGTCGCACGCTCTGACAAGGATGGACTGCTTATCCCCCCCGCTCCAACCCCCACCCCGGCAAAAATCACAGACTGCTACCACGTGCTCTGACAAGGATGGACCGCTAACCCCCCCACCCGCTCCGAAAATCACGGACCCCCCCCTCGTCTTATGGAGTATTCACCCCTACACACACACACACCCATGTCCGTGCACTTCCTGTCTCCCTCACAGTTTCATTCTGCCAGCAGGCCTAGGTGTTAATAGTGTAGGGGAGACTGGGGACAGTTGTAACACGGGTCAGTTGTAACTCTTGCAATTGCTCCAATCAAGAACAACTTAGGACTCACCTAATTCACTCTGCACATGATCAGTTTAGTCCTTAGTCCACATAAGAAGTTGTAGTGCCACGAGGCAGACAACATCAAAATTTGTGAGTGAAAACATAATTGTGTGATAAGTAATATTTTTTGCTCTAATTATTTTTGTGATTGCATAGTTTGCATTTTAAAGTTGTGTAAATTATATTTGTGAGATAAACAAAGATTTATGCAACTGTTTATCCACCTGTCCACAATAATCTAATATAAGATTATTATATCCTTTGTAGATCAGTGTTCTTATTTCGTATATCGGCCAATATCGGATATCAGCCAATATATTGGATATCGGCTTTTTTAGCCCCCAATATTGGTATCGGCATCGGCCCCAAAAATCCCATATCGGTCGGGCTCTACTCATTTCACATATTGAGGGTGAATACCATTATTACTAAAACAAGAATCCTTAAGATAATTCCAAACCTCTACACTACGACTGCAACTGTGCCATATACATCATGTCGAGCAGTTCACAATCAATATTTAAATATAATCAAAAATCTACAAAATTTAAATAAACAAAGATCATTGCCTTCTCACCAGAGATGCTCATTATTTATATACAAAATCAATCCTCCTTTCTTTGCACAGGAAAACTTCATTGACTCTGTCATAGAGGTGATCTGTGTGTTTCAGTTCTATCAGTTCAATTCAAATGAGCTTTATTGACATAGATCAAAAAGAATATTGCTAAAGCTATGTCAAATAATAGTTTGTAACAATAATAGATGACAACATCATGGGCCAGCTAGCTGGCCCTGTGAGGTGAAATTGAAATCTGATTGGTTAAAGAAACAGTCCTGATACTATACAGTTTAAGTTACATTGTAATGCTCAGAGTACGAGAACTGAACCCATATGCATGACCCAGAGACAGATGTAAAAGTTCACAGTGTTTATTAAACACCAAGCTCACTGACAGTTCAATGAAAATGATAATGAACAAAATCTTGAGGATAATGGACACCGGGTTCTTCTCAAGTTTAGTACACCGGACCGGGGACGAGAACCCTCCGTCCGGATCGGTGGTACGCGTCGGAACCCCGACTAGGGAAAAGCAGAGGGAGGTCAGTGGCGGAAACAGGTCATACACAGGAAGGCAGTCAAACAGGCAACAGGACATAGGGATCAGGCTAGCTCACGTACCGTTAAAAACAGGCGAGGACGTCAAAACCAGGAGGTCAGAATGAGGCATACAAAACCGACAGGGATAAGGCAGACAGGCAAAAACGAGATGGCAAACCGGGTCAAAAAACAGGTAGGCAGACAGACAGACAGGATCAAAACGCTGGTAAGTACTTCACAAGGAACATACGAACTGGCGACTGACAAGGGGAAAAGACAGGGCTTAAATACACAAAAGGGAGGGAAGACAATGAGACATAGGTGGAACAAATTAGGGCGGAGTCGGGTAATCAGGAGCAGGTGGACACAATCAGGGAAAGGAAGTAAAGACACCAGACATGACACACGAGGGAAACTTAACAAAATAAAACAGGAAATGACAGACAACATAAAAGACAGACAAAACCAGACTATCGTCTGGGGACAGGCTTGACATACATAGGCCATCATGACTGATTCAGAAGGTCCAGGGCGAATTAGATTAACCCTGGCAACACATAGAGACTGAAATTTGATTGGACAAAATATCTTACATCCACATACATGTACCAGAAGCAATGCAGCTGAGAGAAATGCTAAGAAATGAAGAGAATAGTCTATTAGGAATAAATTAATACAATTTCATGGAGCAAATATTAAAATGTAGGTTGTATATGTAGGTCAGTGTTTCTGATGATGTTTAGACCAGCAAAGAAGGCCTTGCTGGCCCTGACACCCCACCACTGTCATAATAGCAGCCTTTTTCTCAGTCATTACTCATTACTTACTCATGTCTCTACAGGGCGATCCATCATGTCAGCTCTTTACTGTGTCATAATACAACATAAAAGCAGAGTGTGGGGTGTTTTTTAATTTAGCTCATGCCTTTTGGTTTTAATTGATTTTCAAGTACTCGTACTCACTGTACCATATATTTTTGTTTTAATATATGTAGAGCAGTGGTGGCTGCTCGTCTTTCAGACAGGGTAAGCTCATTGTCGGCTTACATCAAAAAAAAAAAAAAAAGTCAAGTTATTTAAACATACATTCGTCCCTCCGTTCCTTTTTAAGAAAATGCTCAGTGTCCTTATTGTACCAGTAGGTGTCTTTTCCAGGGACTGGACCAGTGTCCTCTGAATGTCCAGCAGAGCTGGGCTGTTTAGATTGCCTTGGCCCAGTGTGTTGTGGGTGTAAGACTTCAGCCTTTTTAAACAAGAGATGCTCCTTTCACTCTGACCTAGCCAACAGTATGATTGATTTAACTATCTACAAAACGATATTAAACTGAACAAGAAATGATTGAATTATGGAACTGAAACAAGAAAACGCTGAAATTATATTAAATTGAAACAAGGAAGTACAATGAGTGTGTTTTATTTACAGTGCAAGAAATGAACGAGTAATTTCGTAGTGGTTTCTCTGATTTCACAGCAGAATGTGCGATGGTATTAAACTGAGCTGTGTCAGTGAAGGAGGAGATCTCAAACTACCTGTCAATCAAACGGGATTCAGCCTTTCAACTGATCATCTAATCAGCACGTGGGATTCTGGCGTCCGGCCCGGCTGAGCTCCGCCCACAGTTCCATTCACCCCCAGAGACGCCCGGCATCCGGGGGCGGGACAATATCATGGCATTTATCCAATTAGCGTCCAGTTTTGAGGCAATGAAAAA
This sequence comes from Sphaeramia orbicularis, assembly GCF_902148855.1. Classification (NCBI taxonomy): domain Eukaryota; kingdom Metazoa; phylum Chordata; class Actinopteri; order Kurtiformes; family Apogonidae; genus Sphaeramia; species Sphaeramia orbicularis. Next base: position 7,235,321 of record NC_043974.1, on the reverse strand, counting down.
AACTGTTCCACTCAGTCCCATTGAAGCCCAGAGACACCTGGCGTCTACAGGCAAATGCACTGAGCAGAGATCGAATGAGAAAACAGAGACACGGGAATGGAGGAGAAGTGAACAACATCGCGTCCGTTGATTTGTGATAAAGCGGATTCTGAACGAACTCGTCTGTGAGATGAATGTGTTCTAACATATTTGTAGTCAATGAAATGTCAACACAACCGTACATATTTAACCATTTAATTATCGTAATTTTAGGGGAAGTCGGGCTTCCCTTGCAGTCTATGAGAAATCGCCACTGATGTAGAGGTATAGTGCTGATTGTACAGTTGTAGTCAAAGTTTTGACAGTGACACAATTTTTTTTGTGAGCTTTGCTTTCAGGTTGTTTTTTTTTTCTACTATATTTCAGAGGTGCATTTAAGAAAAAAATTATAAGCATGTGTGCAGGCCAGTGGAGTATTCACTAGGGCTTGCTGTTCATGTTTATCATTGCATCAATCATGACTGACTACAAAGATGTGATGCAAGAAGACATGTATATTATATATAGTAAAAATGATAATTATTATATTATATTTAATAAAATAATAGTATGTATAATAAATATAATATAATTATAATTATATATATATATATATATATATATATATATATATATATATATTTTTTTTTTTTTTTTTTTTTTTTTATCAGTCAAGTTTTACAACACCCCAATTTTTCCAGTTTTGTATTGAAATTCAAGCAGATCAAATCCAATGAACAGCTTGAAATGGTACAAAGGTAAGCGGTGAACTGCCAGAGGTAAAAAAACAAACAAAAAAAAAACGGTAAGGTTAAACAAAACTGAAAAATGTACATTTCAGAATTATATAAAAAGGCGAATAAGAAATGGGTTAACAACTTAAAGCAGTTCTGCAGCAATGGAGGTTGATCAAGCCTCGAAAGTTGGTGCTACCAATTCCTACAGGTGTCCCAACGTTTCTGAATTACTTCCAACCCCCTCTGTCTGCATAAAAGTAGTGTTGGAACACACTTTGGTACCATACTGTTGTGAGCATTATTTGAACAGTATTGTACTGCAGAAAGTAGTGTGTTACTATAAAAATGGTGAGGAAAAGGCAATTAACACTAGAAGAGGGACAGACCATCACAACACTTAAAAATGTAGGTCTTTCCTTCAGAGAAATTGCCAAGAAAGTCAAGGTGTCAGCTAGTCCAGTTTCCTTCATCATCAAAAGGCACTCAGATACTGGGGGAAATGCTGACAGGAAGAGGTCTGGCAGACCCAAACCACAACAGAATCAGAAGACAAGTTTCTGAGAGTCAACAGCTTGCGTGATAGGTGACTCACAGGACAACAGCTTCAAGCACAGCTCAATAGTGGTCATAGTAAGCAAGTCTCAGTTTCAACTGTGAAGAGAAGACTTTGAGGTGCAGGTTTGATGGGTCAAGTTGCAGCAAGAAAGCCATTGCTGAGACTTTAGAATAAGAAAAAGAGGCTTGCCTGGGCCATGAAACACTGCCAGTGGTCTACTGAAGACTGGAAGAAGGTGTTATGGATTGATCAAACCTTTTTTACCTCTGGCAGTTCACCACTTACCTTTGTACCATTTCAAGCTGTTCATTGGACTTGAACTGCTTGAATTTCAATACAAAACTGGAAAAATTGGGGTGTTCTAAAACTTTTGACCGGTAGAGTATATATTAGGCCTGCAATGGTACATGTACTGAACCGAACCATTTCGGTACACACCTGTTCGGTTCGGTACACAGCTGTACTGAAACGGCGCAGTATGTTGAGAAAAAGAAAAAGGAGCGAAAGACGTTGTTTGATGCGGAACTTTAAATCCGTGCAAGTTCCACACGGACATATTGAAGGACGTGCACACTGACCCCAAATATGAAATAGCAGCTGATGTAAGGTGAAAAAAAAACAACAACAGATATGATGTGAACCTGGAAGGAAGAGACTGAAGACCCTCCGCCATCATTACAGTCCCGTTTGGGATCAGTTCAGGTCCCGGTGAAAGACAACAACGGGGAAAGAGACGGTGATAAGACGGACATTGTTTGGCCGCTATGAACCACGGTAGTTCTAAAACACTGACACTAGCTCTGTCTGTCTCTCTCTCTCCTGTACACTGTATAATAGAGGAATAGAACCCAGGAGTTGGAGGTTGAAAGTGTATGAAGTTTCACTTTCGTTGGACACCAGAGTTAGTTATGTTAGTTATGGACCCCCCCCACCCCGGCTCCAACCAAAAAAAAAAAGACAAATCGCACCCTACGCGCACGCATGTACACAAAGTGGCCTAAACAGTTTGTTCTCTGTCCTAAAATAAATAATTTGGTTAATTTTTTGTTGTCATTGTTGCTCTTCAGTTTGTTTAAAGAGAATACCAGTTTGTCCTCTTGTAAATGCTGCACGTCATGTGTAATTTTTTTGGTATTTTTATGCAGAATGTGAACTGATAGAACTGTGATTTGATTTTTGTTGTTTGTTCAAAACAACCTGTCAGAAAACTGCAATACTAATGTTTAAAATACATTTAGTAATATTAATAATTTATTTTATTTTCTATTTGATTTATAGCAGCAAAATTATATTCCTGTTTTTCTATATTCTATTGTGTCCAAAAATTGGGGGAAAAATGTTTTTAAAAAATTCATAAATAAATTAAAGACATTTTGAGGGGTTTTCTTTCTTCCCATACCGAACCAAAAAAAAACGAACCGTGGCTTTCAAAACCGAAAACGTACCGAACCGAAAATTGTGTGTACCGTTACAAGTCTAGTATATGTATGTATATATGTATATATATATATATATATATATATATATATATATATATATATATATATATATATATATATATATGTGTGTGTATATATACATACATATATATATATATACATATATATATATATATATATATATATATATATATATATATATATATATATACATATATATATATGTGTGTATATATATACATACATATATATATATATATACACACATACATATATGTATGTATGTGTGTATATATATATGTATATATGTGTGTGTGTGTGTGTGTGTGTGTGTGTGTGTATATATATATATATATATATATATATGTACACTGTGACAAATTTTACAATTAAATAACAATAAAATACTGGCAGCTAGAGTTGCCAGCATGCTACTGTTATTCTACAGTATCTTTACTGTAATCTACAACTACAGTTTCTTACTGTAAAAAGTAATACGGTACTGGGCTGTATATAATGTTCCTTTTACAGTAAAATACTGTTAGCCACAGTTGCTGCATTTTACAGTAACTACCGTATTCCAAGAAACAATATATTACTGTAAAACGTATTTAATGTAATATTTACAGTATAACACAGCAAAAAGCAAGGATTTTAACATTTCAAATTACATTTTAAAATATGAAATCATGAACATTGCTAGAAAAAGCTCAAACAAGAGATGACCTTATAACACTGAGCTTTTATAAAATTCATTGCAACAGCAGCAAGCATTGAGATGAAGCTTGGTTGGAGGCCTTCACAGACAACATGGCTTTCAGTGCTCATCATCCAACTTCCAGATGTGACTTCATCGCCTGCAACTGATGGAGACAAGAATTGAGGTTAATGTCCCAAAACAGTATCAGATATATTGTTTACCAAGAACCTATGTAGTCACTGTAAGGTATGAAAATTGATTGCGATGAACCCAAAATTCTGAGTGATACATTTATTCTATACTTTTTTCATACTTTATTTAAATTTGGTATCATAAGTTATACTGCTACCACTTACGGCTATTCTTGTCTTACAGTGGCAAGACACTGTCATGGAAGGGCAAAAGCAATTATTTTATTATTCAGATATTGACAGACAGCAAATAGGCAGACTGAATGACAGACAGACACAGACTGACACACATACACATAAACACATACATACAGACACTTCCCCAGCAGTATTAGTCTACGACTGGCTGGAGGGTCAGGGTGAGCTCAGTATCAGCTGCAGTGGAAGACATCTGGACAATGGTATATCAATTATGAATGACACTGTATTTATAGAGCTATAAAGCATACAGACATTCAATAATGCTACACATCCTATACAAACTGCCCAACAAAGAGGGAAATATTAGCCTTAGTCACTTACTTTTCTTAAAACAGTGGTTAATTATCTCAGTTAATATGGATGTCCAAGTTAGTAAATTCCACTTTACAGATTTAATGTCTTTGAAATGTAACCCTGGGGCAGCGAAAACCACGCAAATTGACACGCTGTTTAGTTTAACTGTGTCCACTTCGCAGCTAGCTAGTATGCTTCAACTTAAATTAGCTGTATGTTTGCTACATAAGGCTAACACCCCGAAATAAGAAGCAGTGTTACACCGCGCAAGTTGCATCCGGTGTTAACGCGGTTTATGGAGGCAATTTAATGTTAAATGAACCCAAAATGCCACAGCATGGTGACAGTTACATTGATAAAAATCACATACCTTGATAAATGAACAACTGGAGCAGGATGGAGTGATGGCAGTGTTGGTAGAGAAGGATGAAAGCATCAGGTGGCCTCTGTTCCAGTGCTGTATGGTCCGGGTGAAAATAGTTGTTTTTTCTTTATTTATTTTTTCCTTCTGTTTCGTAAAAGTACCACTAACCTTTGATGCAGCAAATCTATAGTTAACATTCGTTAGACTGAATCTTTTTCTAAATGAGCTGGTGGGACTTGATGCCAGATGACTTTGTTCAGAGCAGTTCTGGGCGGACAGCAGTGGAGGACCTGAAGAAAATACTGTATAATACTGTAAAATTTTGCAGTAGCTTACTGTTTTAAATTTCCTCCTTAAAGACCTCATTATTTACAGCATTATACTGTATTTACAAATAACAGCATGATACCGTACAAAATTTACTGTTTTTTTACAGTAATTTGTTACAGTGTATATATATATATATATATATATATATATATATATATATATATAAATATATATATGTACAGGGTGGGGAAGCAAAATTTACAATATTTTGAGGCAGGGATTGAAAGACAGTGTATGACCAATTAGTTTATTGAAAGTCATGAGGATTTATTTGCCACAAGAAAATTAGAAAATTTACATAATAGAAAATGTTTTTATTCTATGTGTCCTCCTTCTTTCTCAATAACTGCCTTCACACGCTTCCTGAAACTTGCGCAAGTGTTCCTCAAATATTAGGGTGACAACTTCTCCCATTCTTCTTTAATAGCATCTGTAAGAAAGTCTACATTGCTGTGTGATGTTCTATTGGTAGCATGTTCTAAAACGCCCCAAATAGCATAATCCAGAGGGTTTAGATCTGGGCTAGAAGGCGGCCATAAACATGATTCCCAAAAATTGCTAAAGCTGGATTTGTTGCTGTTGTCAACAAGTGTTTTGGTGTTCTTGTGTAAGATTTTAACTTCAAATCATATTTTACTGCATTTCTAACAGTCTTGTTGTCTACCTCAAGTTCAATTGCCATTTTTCTCATGGATTTGGTTGGAGCCTTTAGGATTTTGGATTTGAGAGCTTTAATAAAAGCTTTGGTATGTTTTTTGTTGCTTCCTCCACTTCCAGACTTTCTCGTAATAGTTTTGCTCATAGTCATTCTCTTCTTTCCATTATAAACAGTCTTTATGGAAACTCCAACTATTTTTGAAATCTCCTTTGGTGTGACGAGTGCATTCAGCAAATCACACACTCTTTGACGTTTGCTTTCCTGATTACTCATATGGGTAAAAGTTTCTGAAAAGGTATGGATAATAGTGTTAGGTATGATTATGACATCAATATATGTTTGGTTTCAAAACAATTGACGTAGTGCCTGCTGAGAAAAAACAACTAAATGTTCATTGTAAATTTTGCTTCCCCACCCTGTATATATATATATATATATATATATATATATATATATGTGTGTGTGTGTGTGTGTGTGTGTATATATATATATATATATATATATATATATATATATATATATATATATATATATATATGTGTGTGTGTGTGTGTGTATATATATTTACACATATATATGTGTGTGTGTATATATATATATATACACATATATATGTGTGTGTGTGTATATATATATATATATATATATATATATATACACACACACGAAAACATTGAAACAAGGTCAGAACATCCCATAATAACTTCATGCCTATATAAGTTACACCTATTATTCATAATTCATAGTCAAACTCACTTGTGTAGAAGAAATGCTGTGATTTCAGCATCAAACTATTATTTTAGGATGATTCTCACTGTTTCTCATACTCAACTTGACCTTCCTGTTATCAACACTGTGGGAGTCCAGCAGTGACTCACTAGTGGTCACCTATTTACACAATGACAAATTGGCCTGTTTTGTTGTTTTATTTCTGCAAATCAAAATAGCAACATCTTTGGCATAACATCAGAGCTCTTTATTCTAAACACTGTAATGATGCTCTTTGGTCATTCTGAATTATTCTACAGCAGAAATACTACATATAAAGCTTTCATCTGAAATTCAGTGTTAGTATTAATACTCCTGCAGAAATTTTACCTCCAGTAATTTCAGATTGTCATGTTGTCAGTGTACACTTGCTACATTTTTCCAGTGCTTTTTTTTTTTTTTTACCAGATAGGCCTTTCACTGAAGACAGGGTGAAACGCTTTCCATCATCTGCACTTAGGGCTGCTGTATCTACCTTGTCATCTCTGTCTCTGTCTTTTGCTCATTGTAGTTTTCATCAGTCGTACCAACTGTGATAATGGAGAGCACAATCTGACATCATTGTGCTATACTTGTTGAACTTAAACTTTAAAGTGTCAGTGGCTGTCGTTCAACCTCAAGAGTGCTGAGGAGAGAAGTAATTTCCCTTCAACTTTTTGCACCATTAAACAGCTGCCCAGTCTGTCTGGAGTGAAGTGGGTGTGAATATTGAATTATTTTATGAAGTCAAATGGAGGTCATGGTGGCAGGAGGGACATTGCTCAACAAAACAACAGCACTTTGATGTAAGTCTAAGAATCTTAAAATAGGAAGATATTATGTGTTCTGACGGTTGAGATATGCTTTTGACACTTTGAATATTTGATTTGACTGCATCAGAGCATTGTTGAGTATGTGAATCTTTAAGACAGTGTTCTGTTGTGTTTTGTCACTTGTCAGTCAGATGAACCCTTATTACTTACGTAAAAATTAACTATAAATAACAGTTTGGACTGGAAGTGAATAATTTTGAGCTTAACTACTAGCTGCATTTGTAAAAACAGGTGTCGTGAAACATAAGCTGCATTAGAAATAAAACAAATGAATACCAGAGTTGACTGAGACATTTAATAAACATAAACACAGACTCTGAAGTGTCTCCTGGCTTTCTCTCTGCCAGAATTTGCTTTTCTGGAAAATAATGAAGAATACAAACCATAGCATTGCAGTTGTTATTGCACACGTATGACGAGGCAAGGGTGAACTGAAAATGTTTTTTTTTCTGCCTGCTGAGGAAGTGAATTTGTGCAAAATGTTCCTGTTATCATGCTGGGATTTTTTTCAGTAACATTCATGTTTCCTCTCTGTTATGACTATGAAAGCAGATCAGACCTTGTTGATATCTTGCTCTTCCTAATGTTTTGTGTGTGTGTGTGTGTGTGTGTGTGTGTGTGTGTGTGTGTGTGTGTGTGTGTGTGTGTGTGTGTGTGTGTTTCTTACCACAGAAAGTCAGTGAGAAGGTTGGAGGGGCCGAAGGAACAAAGCTTGACGATGACTTCAAAGAAATGGAAAAGGTATGCCTCTACCTACCTTATTTTATGGCTGTAGACACCTCTTTGACTGTCAAAGTGCACATGGAATCAAAATGAGCAAATTGTATTGATCTTTTTCAGCGGTTCACCATATTTTCTGCTGCATATTGCTGTCAAAGAAAACACTGAAATTTTTTTTTACAATTTTCCTCACTCCACACAAATCCACAGTATTATGCCTTCTTTTACTGCAAGAGCAAATAAACTAAGGGCACCTGCAGGAAGTCTTTTGGTACAGTGATAAAGTGTATTTTACGGTAAATTAGGCATCAGTTGTTGATACTGCTGAAGATTTAGAAGTTTTTGGAACATTTATGTTTGTTTATTATCAAATAACCAAAATAGTAGAGGATTCTGGACCACAATATAATGAATAATAAGAATAAGAATGTTATTATTATTATTATTATTATTAATAATAACAACAACAACAACAACAATTCATCACACAGTATATAGAGGGTATGCACGTGACGTCACCGCTAACGGAAGTCACCGCGGTTACGCCCACTGAGTGGCAGAAAGAGGGAGATGAGTAGCGGCTTTGGCTTGAATACTGCGAAAACTTTAGAACAATCTAAAAAATGAGGAAGAGCTGTTGTGCCATTGATTGCACAAATAGGTTTAAAAAGCACTCGGAGCTATCGTTTTACCGGCTACCTAAAGCCAAAGACAGAAGAAGCAGATGGATCACTGCAATTCATAGTAATAACTGGAATCCAGGCAACGAAACCTGGATTTGTGGTTGCCATTTCGTGTCAGGTAACATTAATTTATGCTGTATTCTTGTGTAAAATCATACCTTAAATTACATATCGTTTTGACTAACGTTACTTCTTAGTAAAGCTCTTAATGTTAGCATCTGTCATTTAGTTCTATATTTCATAACTGAAACGTTTTTGTCTTCAATTGTGTGATTATGAACCTTGTGCTCTACATAATTGTAAACTAGCTTAAACTGAGGCTAACCTAGTTTTCCAAATAAGGGGGTACTCTACACAAAGCTGTTGTAGCTGTGTTGAATCAAGTATTTGATGTTAACTCTACTTAAATATCAAAAGTACCAGTAGATCATACACTCACTTGGGTCAATATTAAGGGTTCAACTACAGTAAATCAGTAGCGAACTGTGAGCACTACTGCTGGGCCTTTACCTTGGCAATCACCACCAAGAAAATACGTCTGCACTGACATAAAACCTCAAAAACAATAGTATGTTGAATTGAAAGCACTCACCAGCTTTAATCCTCTTATTAACAATGACGAGGATGTCAACAACTCTTTGGCTTTTGTATGCTTTCAGGCTTTGCATTGGGTATTTTCTCGGCGTTGAAATCAGGTTCATATAAATGTCAGGATACATGATTTCTGGCCACATATCAATGTTCGTAGACCACTTGGTGTTTGGTAGCTTGTATGGATCCACATCGAGTCCAATTGTCTTTAATTTCATGTTATATTCCACATTTTTCCCGGTCTCGCTGTAGTTACTGCTATAGTCCGCCATGTTGAGCTGGTTTGTTTTTGCCACTCAGTCTGACTTAGAGGGACGTGGCCCAAGGGGAAAGTGACATATGTGCATTCCCTCTATAGCCCTTTTTTGGACACTCAAAGATGCTTCACAAACAAAAGAACAAAGGGGTTCAAGAAAATGCTAGTTTGAACAGGTGAGTTTTGAGTAGCGATTTGAAGTTTTGTATTGAGTCTGAGTTCCTGATGTTTTGCTGGATTAATAATAATGGGTGGAGGGGCGGCTGCAGCAAAGGCTCAGTCCCCCAAGGTCCAGTGCTTTGTCCTAGTGGTGGGAGTGAGGAGGTTGGTTTTGGCTGATCTGAGGCGGCGGGTGGGGCAGTGCTGCTGAAGGAGATTGGTGAGATAGGGAGGAGCCAAGTAATAGAGGGATTTGTAGGTAAGGAGGAGGACCTTGCATTGGATGCGGTGTGGTATGGGGAGCCAGTGGAGCTGAATGGGGGGTAATGTGGTCTCTGGAGTGGGTGCGGGTGACAAGGCAGGCAGCAGAATCCTGGATGTATTGCAGTTTTTAGAGATGGGAGGAGGGGAGACCATACAGGAGGTTATTGCAGTAGTCGAGTCTAGAGATGATGAATGCATGAAAGAGGATTTCAGTAACGGATTGTGAGAGGGAGGGGCAGAGACAGGCGATGTTTCGGAGATGGAAAAAGGATGTTTTGGTGATGTGAATTATGTGCGTTTTGAATGAGAGGGTGGAGTCCATGATGAAACCAAGGTTGCGTACAGAAGGGGAGGGGGTAACTGTGAGACCATCAATGAGGAGGGAGATGTTCTGGGCTAAGGGAAGGAGAGCTTTCAGACCAGTGATGAGAAGTTCTGTTTTATTGCTGTTGAGTTTGAGGAAATTATGATCCATCCAGGTTTTGATATCAGACAGGCAGTGTGTGATGGTGGAGGCAATAACTGGGGACATGGATTTGGTGGAGATGTAAACCTGGGTATCAACACAGGTTGTGAATTTGTTCAGTATCTAAACAGATTTTTGTATTTATGTTATTTTCATGTTTATATTTTTTGTGCAGAAAGTGGACATCACCAGCAGAGCAGTCTTGGACATCATGACAAAAACTACAGAGTACCTACAACCTAATCCAGGTATAAACTGCAACTGTAAAGTTACATGTTTTCATATGATACTGAAAAGGGCATTTAATTTCAGCACATTATATTAGCTTTGCTATGAGATCCTCTTCATCTGCTTCATGAATAAATATGTTCATATAACTCATGTGACCTTCATAGTGCTTTCAAGAACTTCTTCCTCAGACATCTTCCTTCAGCTTTGTTGTATTTGTAGGGTTGAAATATGCCGGCATATTTATTTTTCTTTCTCTTTTCTTTAGATACAACAAGAAAATACAGGAAACGTGCACAGCCTTAAAAGACAGAGAAAAACGTTTAACTAAATGGGTTGTAAAGGTTAAAGTGACTATTTAGTGTGACCCCTGACCTCATAACGAGATGCAGCACGAACGTGTTGAATGACACCTGGTATAAAATCAAAAAATCACATGTTGTCTGAATAAAGGGGTTAAAGACATGTTTGGTGCAAAGGGAGGTCACGCTCAATACAGCCATTTTGGTTTGCAGAAGCTGTTTTTTCCCTGAAATTTTTGTTTTTTCTGCTGTACACACTTCATACATATCCACGTTGGCTCTTAATACAGAGACTGAGAAATGCATATGTGTAATCATTAGAATTTTACTAAACCAACGATCCTAATGTTTGCCAAAGAGTTTTGCACAGTACTTTATATGACCACTTTAATCAGCATCTACATTATCATTATTCAATAAATATCTGCACTCTGTATTTTCTTGTACTGCACATCAACTTTTAAGTACAGGATTCTATGCAAGCTGAATGTCTTTTTCTAATGTATATTTTACAGATGCTAGTATTTTGATTAGTTCTGTGACTTTTTATATGTTTATGTGAGTGTGCAGTCTTTTATAGGGGACGTATTTACATAAGTAATGGCTAGCTTCCTGTCCTGCACAAGGTGCTAACTTTTTAAATAGTAGGCATCATGCTGTATGGGATCTATAAATAAAAATAAACAGATACACTCTAGTCTATTGTGTAATTTTTATTCCAATTTGATATTTGTGTTAGACACTGAATCTTATACAAACTGTATGTGCTGTAGCTGAGGGGCTCTTTCCATAGTGCTGAAAAGGGAATATAAATTTGCCTTCAACCTTTTGTTTTGTAATCATATCCTAGGTGTGTTCTTATGAGGAAAAGCACAAGGCATGAGATTACAAAATGTATACTTTTTGAAGAATTAACTTTTAAATAGTGTGTTAAAATATTCCTGTATATTCATGTCTTACGTTCAAATGTGAGTTGTTTTACTGAAGGTCATGATTACTATATAACTATTACTTTACCCTCTTACTGTGTTTGGATCAAGTTTGAACAGAAGAGACAAACCTTTTGCATTTTTAAAATTTTGATTACAACAATCTTTCATTACATTCTCAACAATGGCTTAATGGCTAACATAAAATACATTTCAGTTCTCTTTTGTTTATAAAAACTTACATATACAGTGTTATGGGTCGTATTTGATCCATTATTATTTATACACACACACTCACTCACACACACACACACACACACACTTACATATGTGTGTGCTAAACCGTGAATAACAACAATACAACAATTTCACAAGTTTACATTCCCCATTAGCAGAAAAATAGATAAATTGTGTTATAATGTTAAACTAAAAAGTATTTTTGATTGATGGAAGGTAAATGTGGTCAAGTTATGGGATACCTTGGAGATAAAATGTTTTAAATAGTGCATTGTTCTGGGCTTGTTTATGGTTTCATACACAATAACAGTGTAAACCCTTTAGTCACAATAGATTTTACGGATGCAAGAAATACCCCAGTCATCTTCACCATCTGTATTATCTTTAAAAACACTTCAAACATAGCCTGATTTTATGGAAATATGTATATTTTATCTGTATGGTATTGCAGCATCCAGAGCCAAGCTCAGTATGATCAACACCATGTCAAAGATCCGTGGACAAGAGAAGGGACCTGGGTACCCGCAGGCCGAGACAGTCCTCGGAGACGCCATGTTAAAGTTTGGACGGGAGTTAGGAGAGGAGTCTTGCTTTGGTGAGCTTTAGTCTACACATTGTTGGTTAATGGCATTGAAATAATACATACTATAAGATTAAATGTACCTGTCAACCCTCCCATTAAAAAAAAGGTTAGTTTTTATGGTGTATGTTTAAAAACAAATGTATCCACGGGTGCTTTGCCTTCTCCTCTTATAAAAACAATTAGATATGAATGACATTAACTTGCATTTTTAATGTTAAATATGTTAGATTCTTAAGTGAAATTTGTGCTGTTTTGTGTTGGGAACCAGGCATTTGTTTGAAATTAGCTGACCCTGTTTCTAAGATAATGGTGGCTACTTTTCATTCTGTAGAGGATCGGAAAGGAGGTTATGAGGGATTCAGGAGGAAGAGTAAGGATTTTTGGTAAATCTAATCCAAGGAAAATCAGTGCACAGACTCATATCATGTATGTAGGCTACTGAGACTAACATCTTAGGCTAACATTAACAACAGGCCACCTCACAGCACAAAACAGATGCCAATACAAGCTTCATGTAAGCACACAAGCATGCATAAATCACTGTTTAGAATTTAGGGCACCTGATCATGTGACGTTTTAATTTATTATACAGAACATACACAGAAAAATGCAGCTGACTTAAAATAAACACAGTTAAAAATGGAGAATACCCTGTGTTTTCAGTCCCTATGTTGACAAATATACTGAAAAACAGAGAGACTTTGATTAAAATGTCAACGTGTTTTAATTTTAGACATACATTTTCAGCATTTAAATAGAAAATGGGTGATTACATTTAAATTAGGCAGTGACTAAGATCACCTCTGTGTAAGCTTTAATGGTATAGTGAATTAATTTATCCATTCTTTCCCATTATTTCCTCCTTAATGACTTTATATTTCTGGCTCTATTAATCTTTGTCTCTTAATGTCAGGCCTGGCGCTGATCGATGCCGGTGAGGCAATGAAGGAGCTTGGGGAGGTTAAAGATGCTCTGGATATGGAGGTCAAACAGAACTTTATTGACCCCCTGCAGAACCTACATGACAAAGACCTCAAAGAGATACAGGTTAGTATAACATACAGTATGTTAATGGTGAATTTATCCTGTGTGTAACATGGGAGCTATAGGCCTATAGAGCCTGAGTTTTTGTGTAAACTACTAAAAGATCACATGTTCAAAAGTGTAGTTGACTGTTTTCTGAGTTTTATTCCATTTCCTGTTCTTTCTGTTTGTTTTCTCCCACGCAGCATCACTTGAAAAAAATGGAGGGCCGTCGTCTGGACTTTGACTACAAGAAGAAGCGCCAGGGAAAAGTGCAGGACGATGAAATCAAACAGGCGCTAGAAAAATTTGATGAGAGCAAGGAGATCGCAGAGCAGAGCATGTTTAACCTCCTAGAGAGTGATGTGAGAACAATGCTCATATTTATCTCGCTAGTTTGAGTAATAAAGCAGTAATAAAGCAGTAATAAAGCAGTTCTGTAGGTCAGGAATTGCATGTCACAAATATATATAAAGATATGCAGTTAGGAAAAGTGGATTAGAAAAACTTAATAGCTGCAAAGAAAATTAATGTCTTTGAATTGATCATTATAATATATAATATTTGAGTATGTGTATGCATATTATGTGGGTGGCTATCTGAGAAGAAAACAGGAAGTATACGTGTGTATGTACTATATATGTATGTATATGTGCTATACATACATATAAGTTTTTCCTCACCACTGTTACCAGTCAAAAGCAGTGGTGTAGTCCAGGGTATATGGCGGTATACGGAGTATACCCACTTATTTTTCAGTCATCATTAGGTATACCCACTTCTAAATCCCCCTGATGCGCACCATTTAGTAGTATCTGTGAGCCAAATTGCCCATGTTTTCTCCTAGGATGGCAAAGCCATGACCCGCCCAACTGTACATTTAAGATGCACGCAGTAACATTTGTTCAGTTTTTCTTTTATCGTGAATTGTTATACTACTAATAATAATAGTAATGGATTTGAATTATGTAACCCATAACATTCTCATTATATAGCAATAAAAAAAATGAAAAGCATATGCATACATACATAGATGCACATAAATACATTCAGACATAAAATCATACTACAGATCACTAAACCATCAAGAAAATAAAATTAATTGCATCATAAAACATAATAAATGGCTCTCCGGGTACTCCGGCTTCCTCCAACCATCCAAAGACATGCACTGATAGGTTAATTGGTTTACCTAACTTGTCTATAGGTGTGAATGTGAGGGAGATTGGTTGTTTGTCTCTATATGTCAGCCCTGCCATGAACTGGCCTGAACTCGCCTTCGTCCATAAGTAGCATGGATAGGCTCCAACAACCCCCACCACCCTAGTGAGGATAAAGCGGGGTCAGATGATGAATGAATGAATGAACATAATAAATGAATCAAAAGTCACTTCATAAAGGCCTTTCGGATGTCCTGCCGTCTAATGTCAGCAGTGAAATAATACCTGTGCATAAAAGTGTCTTCTTTTGTGATAGTTTTATAGAAACAGAAACTAAATTAAACCAAAAAACTGATAATGACATGAAATCAAAACATATTACTCCATTACAACAGAAACATGCTGCACCAGACCTGCTTTTTTGGCATCTTAGACTTAAAAAAGCAGCTCCATAAAAACAGTGCTATTGTGTCTTTTTCCTTATATCTGCTTGTCTTTACTCTTGTCAAGCAACTTGTGTTAATAAGACGCAAAAATTAACAGGATGTTTCACTGCTACATTTCCGCCTTGTTGGACTGAAAGCTGTTGTCAGGTTTCACCTTTTTGATTATGTTCTCTATGATTAAATCTTCAGTGAAAAAACATAGCAATAGACAATGTCACTGATGTTGATATGTTGCTGCAGTTGTTATGGTTGGTTATAGTTTTTTCTTGGATCGTGGAAAAACTAAAAGGCAGCAGTGCATTGCCATGTTGGGCAAAGCCAGACCCAGGTCCAGCATGTATGCAACTCAGTGCATGTGCAGCAGAAAAAACACTGTATCCCTGTGTTTGTACATGTGTGTGTGTGTGTGTGTGTGTGTTGCAGATAGAGCAAGTGAGCCAGCTGGCAGCGTTGGTTCAAGCTCAGTTGGAATATCACAGCCGAGCTGCTGAAATCCTCCAACAGCTCTCCAGCAAGATGGAGGACAGGTATCTATCTATATGCCTGACTGTAATTAAAATAAACCCAACCGATAAATATAATAGAATGATTTAACAATCTCTTTTTTGCCTTTTCTTCTGTGTGATCCTCATCCAGGATAAAAGAAGTCTCCAGTAAACCAAGGAAGGAGTACGCTCCTAAACCTCGAATGACCCTTGAGCTGCTGCCCCCCAGTGAGAGCCACAATGGGGGAATACATTCCGCCAAATCCCCCGGAAGATCACCAGGTAGGGGGTGGAATTAGGCCCTCGGTGGGTTGATGGGTCCTGAAACAGGCTCAGAAAATCCCTGCAGGCTGTGTGATGTAGCTGATGACCAGAGTAGTGCTCTGTTTTGTGGTACAGTAAGTGATGCAGCAATTATGAATTGGAGATGACTCAGTGAGTCATATGTATTATTAGAACTGGATACCTGATTTAAAGACATCACCAGCTCACATGAAAACAAATTGCTTCTGGCCTTGTCTGCACTGTAGATTTTACACTGAGATAATGTCTCATCATGAGTAAAACAACATAAGACAAGGAGTGATATCGACCTTATTTGCAGATGCAAGTGTCCTGTCAATATTTTACACTAGTATCTTTCATCATCATTCATTCATCTTCTGAACCAGCTTTATCCTCACTGGGGTCACGGGGGGTGCTGAAGCCTATCCCAGCTACCTGTGGGTGACTGCGGGGTATACCCTGGACAAGTCACCAGTTCATCGCAGGGCTGATATAAAGAGATGAACAACCCATCACTCTCACATTCACACCTATGGACAATTTTAGGTTGACCAATTAACCTCAGTGCATGTCTTTGGATGGTGGGGGGAAGCTGGAGTACCCAGAGAGAACCCACGCAAACACGGGGAGAACATGCAAACTCCACAAAGAAAGGTCCCTAGTTGAAATCAAAACCAGGACCTTCTTGCTGTGGAGCAACAGTGCACCATGTTGCTCTTTCATAATCATAAAACAGAAAATGTCTTCTTGCCTGTGGGATGCCTAATTTTGCTGCAATGCAAATTAGCAGCAAGGTTAATATGTCAGTGGTTTGCTTTGCTGAATAATATCTGGAAGAATTGCATTTGCTACAGAAAATCACAACAGTGAAAAATGAGATGATGTGAGTGAGCTTTATAAGGCAGACTCAGCAAAGCTATGGCTATTTCTTGGAATCATAGTACATTCCCTGGCAAAGAAAATTAAAAAGTCTCAGTAAAAAAAAAAGATTTCATCATTTACTACTTTGCTCCAAATGTATTGTTTTGCATATTTTAAATGCATTTACATGGGGTTTTTTTGTAAGTCAGTTAAGCAGTTGCCTATAGCCCTTTTTAAAAGACTTTTCTTATGCTCATTTTGGCTTTTATTTAGCTATAATTGTCTGCACTTTGACAACAGCTATGTGTACATGTAGCATAATATCAATAATCCAAATAAACCAAGTCAATCCATGTTGAATGAATCTTAAATCAAACTGAGGGGTAGTGTGTAAACCTTCAATAATAAAGTATCTCCCATATACTGAATGTAAAAACAACTACAAATGCACAAACAAATGCACTATTATTTGTTGTTGATTTCAAACCACTAAAGCTGGTAAATTAAGTTAAACTCTGCAGAGCAGATGTAGAGGCTTTGGACTGCTGTTGAAGTGGAGTAGTTTTCATTACTAGTAGTCTATATGTATCTGCCATTGTTGCTGTTATTTCAAGTTAATTTGCATTACACAACAGGTGGCTTTAACATCAATATTGTCTGTCTGTTTTTATATATTAACATGGATTCACATAAAACATTGGAACATTGGAAAATATTTTGGTAACATAAATTGCAGTTTGTGTGTGGATGAAAGGCCTAAATAAAGTAATAATAATGGATTAGATTTCTATAGTGCTTTTCAAGGCACCCAAAGCATTTTACATTATTGATCCATTATTCATTCACCCTCACATTCAAATTCTGGTGGTGGTAAATTACGATTGTACAGGCTGCCCTGCCCTGGGGCAGGCTGACAGAAGTGTGGCTGCTTATTCGCACCAAATGGCCCCTCCGACCACCACTGAACATTCATACGCATTCATACACCAGTGTGAGTGACAATGGAGGCAAGGGAATGGCATGGGTGAAGTGTCTTGCGCAAGGACACAATGGCACATGACTAGGACAGAGCAGGATTCCAACCACCAACCCTTCGGTTACTGGACAACCTGCTCTACCTCCTGAACCATGGCCACCATGGTTCAGGTTGTTTTCATAGTTCAACTGGACTGTTTTTTGTTCTTGAAAGTTATTTGTCTCTCATCCAACAGACTTCATCAGATCTATTTTAGTAGAAAATATGTTTTGAAAAGTATCCATATTAATCTTTTTTTTATTTTTATGTCATAAGAAGAATAAATTCTTCAGTGAAGCTGGAAAAAAGAGAAAACACCAGCGGTATCAAACATACAGGTCATGGGCCAAAACCAGCCCATCAAAGGGTACAATCTGGCCTGTGGGATGAATTTGTGAAATGGAAACATTACCCTGTGAACATATTACCAATCAAGGATGTCAATCATTTTAATTCAGCGTCCACATACAAACCAATTCAATCTCAAGTGGATCAGACCAGTAAAATACTATCAAAATAACCCAGAAATAATGACATCTACAAAACTTTCTCTTTTCGTGAAGAAAAGTAAAACTACATGAAAATGTTTACAAACTATTCTTTCACAAAAAAATGTGAATAACCTGAGAAAACATGAACAAAATGAAATGTATTAAGAAAAGTGCAATTTAACAACATTATGGTGCTGAGTTGGATCCGCTGGCGAAGGAGGAAACCAGACCGACTCGGCAGGCCCAAACGTGTTGTGAGGGTCTGTTGGGAACGTCTGGCAGAGCCCGATGTCAGCGCGGTCTTCAACTCCCACCTCCGGGAGAGCTTCTCCCAGATCCCGGAGGAGGCTGGGGACATTGAGTCTGAGTGGACCATGTTCTCCACCTCCATTGTCGAAGCGGCTGCTCAGAGCTGTGGCCACAAGGTCTCCAGTGCCTGTCGTGGCGGCAATCCCCGATCCCGGTGGTGGACCCCGGAAGTAAGGGATGCCGTCAAGCTGAAGAAGGAGTCTTATCGAGCCTTACTGGCTCATGGGACTCCTGAGGCAGCTGATGGGTACTGGCAGGCCAAGCGTGCCGCAGCCCGAGCAGTTGTGGAGGCAAAAACTCGGGTCTGGGTGGAGTCTGGGGAGGCCATGGAGAAGGACTATTGGTCGGCCTCGAGGAAATTCTGGCAAACCATCTGGTGCCTCAAGAGGGGAAAGAAGTGCGCCACCAACACTGTTTACAGCGGAAGTGGGGAGCTGCTGACCTTGACTGGAGACGTTGTCGGATGGTGGAAGGAATACTTCAAGGATCTCCTCAATCCTGCTGTCATGTCTTCCATAGAGGAAGCAGAGGCTGAGGTCTCAGAGGTGGACTCATCCATCACCCAAGCTGAAGTCACTGAGGTGGTTGGCAAGCTCCTCAGTGGCAGGGCACCGGGGGTGGATGAGATTCACCCTGAGTACCTTAAGTCTCTGGATGTGCAGGGACTGTCTTGGCTGACATGCCTCAGTAACATCACGTGGCAGTCGGGGACAGTACCTCTGGATTGGCAGACCGGGGTGGTGGTCCCCCTTTTTAAGAAGGGGGACCGGAGGATGTGCTCCAACCACAGGGGGATCACACTCCTCAGCCTCCCGGGGAAAGTCTATTCCAGGGTACTGGAGAGGAGGATCCGACCGGTAGTCGAACCTCAGATCCAGGAGGAACAATGCGGTTTTCGTCCTGGACGTGGAACACTGGACCAGCTCTATACTCTCCATCAGGTCCTCGAGGGTTCATGGGAGTTTGCCCAACCGGTCTACATGTGTTTTGTGGATTTGGAGAAGGCGTATGACCGTGTCCCTCGTGGTATCCTGTGGGGGGTGCTTCGGGAGTATGGGGTCCGGGGCCCTCTGCTGAGGGCAGTCCGGTCCTTGTATGACCGAAGCAGGAGCCTGGTTCGCGTTGCCGGCAGCAAGTCAGACCGTTTCCAGGTGCATGTTGGACTCCGGCAGGGCTGCCCTTTGTCACTGGTTCTGTTCATAATTTTTATGGACAGAATTTCTAGGCGCAGCCAAGGACTGGAGGGGGTCCGGTTTGGGGACCACAGGATTTCATCTCTGTTTTTTGCGGATGGCGTTGTCCTGTTGGCCTCATCAAACCTGGACCTTCAGCGTGCCCTGGGGCGGTTTGCAGTTGAGTGTGAAGCGAGCGGGATGAGGAGCTGCACCTCCAAATCCGAGGCTATGGTTCTCGACCGGAAAAAGGTGATCTGCCCTCTCCGGGTCGGTGGAGAGTCTTTGCCCCAAATGGAGGAGTTCAAGTGTCTTGGGGTCTTGTTCACAAGTGAGGGAAGGATGGAGCATGAGATTGACAGACGGATCGGTGCAGCGTCTGCAGTGATGCGGTCGCTGTACCGGTCAGTTGTGGTAAAGAGGGAGCTGAGCCGAGAGGCGAAGCTCTCGATTTACCAGTCAGTCTACATTCCTACCCTCACCTATGGTCATGAGCTTTGGGTCATGACTGAAAGGACAAGATCCCGGATACAAGCGATCGAAATGAGTTTCCTCAGGGTAGGGTGGCTGGGCGCACCCTTAGGGATAGGGTGAGGAGCTCAGCCACCAGGGAGGAACTTGGAGTAGAGCCGCTGCTCCTCCAAATCGAGAGGGGCCAGCTGAGGTGGCCCGGGCATCTGTTTCGGATGCCTCCTGGACGCCTCCCTGGGGAGGTGTTCCGGGCATATCCCACCGGGAGGAGGCCTCGGGGAAGACCTAGGACACGTTGGAGAGACTATGTCTCTCAGCTGGCCTGGGAACGCCTCGGGGTCCCCCCGGAAGAGCTGGAGGAGGTGTCTGGGGAGAGGGAAGTCTGGGCATCCCTTCTTAGACTGTTGCCCCTGCGACCCAGCCCCGGATAAGCGGTGGATAATGGATGGATATGTCTGTTATTAAATGTTTTGTGTATTTGTAGATCCACTGTGATCTGCAAGCTGTAATGCACATGTGTAAATGATAAACTGAGGCATAATATTGTTGAAATTGCATTTAATATCAGGTTGTTCCTGGTTCTTCATGTTATTCACATTAAAAATTTAAAGGATATTTTGTAGATTTTCACAATGTAAATTTAGTTTTTTCCTCTGTTATTATTGTACTGGTCTGACCCAGTTGACAGCATATTGATCTGACAGCATATTGAGCATAATGAGTTGACAGCATACTGAGCATGAACTGAAATGAACTAAAATGAGTTTGACACCTCTGATGTAAACACATGTTAGATTGTTTTATTACCTCTGCCAAGGAGGTTATGTTTTTGCCAGGGTTTGTTTGTCTGTCTGTTTGTTTGTTTGTCTGTCCGTTAGTGTGCAACATAACTCAAAAAGTTATGGACAGAGTTTGATGAAATTTTCAGGGTTTGTTGGAAATGGGATAAGGAAGAAATGATTAAATTTTGGTGGTGATCGGGGGTGGGGGGGTGCAGACCAGAAAATTTCATCAAAATCTGTCCATAACTTTTTGAGTTATGTTGCACACTAACGGACAGACAGACAGACAGACAGACAAACAAACCCTGGCGAAAACATAACTTCCTTGGCGTGGGGGGGCCCACGGGGGGGGCCACTGATCAGCCTTGGCGGAGGTCTGCGCTCTCCGAGTGCTTCTAGTTTAGTATCCATTTCAGCTGCTACACTGAATCTCTATTCAGAGTGATTTCAGTTGGGTTGAAAAAACATGTTCCATGTAACTGCATTCATCAAATCAGTTTTGCTCCCACATGGTTGCAGGACTTCCTCCACACCTCCAACCCAAACTGAACAGCATCATTGCCTTTGTCTCTGCAGCTCCTATGGACCAGCCCTGCTGCCGAGCGCTCTACGACTTCGAGCCAGAGAACGAAGGTGAGCTCGGCTTCAAAGAGGGTGACGTCATCACCCTGACCAATCAGATCGATGACAACTGGTACGAGGGTATGATCAATGGCCAGTCAGGCTTCTTCCCCATCAACTATGTGGATATCCTGGTGCCGCTTCCTCATTAAAGCCTGCCAATGATGCAACTTCTCACCCTGACCAATCCAGACACCCTGAAAACAGCTTGTATTTACATCAAACAATAAACCACGCCCTCCTCCTGCTTCTTCTTCTTCTTCTGTGCTTCTGTGCGATTCTGCTTTCACAGACTGTAATGAATGCACCAGATGGAGATGGAGATAGAAGGACAGTGATTTGAGTAGAAGAAGGGGAGAGGAGTATTTCAAAGCACGCAAGATCCAGAGTTGGTGGAGGGGAGTGGGATTGAGAAGATGAAGACACTGATGATCTGCTTCAGCATTCATGCCTGCTCAGTCGTACTCTGCAGGGCAGCACTGGGTACCAAGGAGACTTTGGAGACTTTTAAATAAGGCACGGTGTATTTGTGCGTGCATGTATGTGTCTATTTCTGTGTGTTAACCTGTTCTTACTCTATTATGATGAAGCCAGCACAAATTCCTGCTCGTCAGTTAAAACCACCTGACAGCCTTTTTGTGATCCTGTCCACTCTCTCGTTCTCCTTGCCTCTTCTTGCTGTTTCTCTCAAAGTAATTCTGTCTTTTCTACCTTGACTTGCCTTTCTGTACTTTTCTTTAACCCTAGATTTCTTAGCAACTGTTACAGTCTTCCCGACTTTCTCTCTGTCTTTCTTTGTTCAAGCCTTTTAACATGGCTATAAACTGTAAACAGAAATCACAATACAGAGCTACAGTAAGTCATCAATGAAACAAAACCCTCTCATTTGGTTGTTGAGGTATTTCTTGTATTTTTCATCAGTAATGTAGACTGCAGACCTTTCTCAAGGTCTGCAGTGAAGCTCAGTTAGTGGCTGCATGCACAAACCAGCCAAATCAAAGTCTGATTGCACTTCTCTTAATACATTTCATGTTGACATTTAGGTTTCACAAGTGCATTGTTGGAATCAAACTGTATCTGCAGAACTAATGAATTTTAGTGGGTTTTAAGGGTTGGAGGGTCAGGCCAGTTGAAGAAAACTAGGGGACAGCTGTGAAAGGATATCACAATTAGCACACGCAAGGCTGGTGACATGATGAACTTTAGATTATTACATATGCAAAGAGGAAAAGACATCTGATTTATCTTCTTTGTGTACTGTTTTAAGTTACCCATTTTCTGTGTTTTGTGGCTAATGTGTGGAGTAGAGGCTAATTGATTCATCTCCTTTGTGGCCTTTGTATGAAGGAGCATGTAACTCATGGTAGCCATTCTATAATGCACTCCATTATTTATGTTTACATTAGAAGTGTTCAGAGCCACCCTTGGTTTTCTAATGTTTCATTCAAGCATGTAGCCAACTTGTCAACCTCCATGAAAGTGTGGGACACTTTGAATCTGCAAATTATCATATGGTTATCATAAAACACTGCAAAAATACATGGAAACAGACTGATCTCCAAGTCTTTCAGATACTTCAATGCTTTGGACAATTTATTTTTTTTGTATTTATCCTTCTTACCCCATTAGAAGAGTATTTCATATATTAAAATATGAAAGTTCATTACTTTAATTTTGTGAATTGTTGAGTTTGGAAGCCTGTAACACTATTACTGTCATGCTGATAGCAAAAGTTTATTATTATTACCACAAGAAAATTACCTCTGCTATATCTGGATAATGAAACAAATGACTTGTAATTACAACAACACAAGTTTAAGTTTGCTATCTCTAAATAAAAATGTTAAAAAGTAATTGCAAAACTTGTTTGGCATCCATACATGAACCTTAGGAACATTCCAAAACTTTCCTTGAGCAATACGGTTTTCTGTAGTTCTTGCTTGCCATTTTGGCAATAAGACATTCGAAACAGGTTACCACTATATGAGTAGCTAAAATGTCAGTATTGGTGCTAGTACATGTGAAGACAGTATTTGAAGTTTTCTCTGACAATGAATAAAGAAAAAATATATTAGCTATTTCTTGTTAAAGGCTCTATAATAGTTTAACTATTTATTATGTTTTGATGATATGGAATCCAAACATGATCATTAGATTGACTTTTTGGTTGAATTTTCTGCTTCACAACAGCAGAGGTTGAATGGGTGTAGGCTAGCTGTCACAACACAGGCTACAACAAATGGTAACATGAAAGCTTGCATACATTGATCCTCCAGGAGTGTGGGTCTGCTCGAGGTTTCTGCCTGTTAAAGGGAAGTTTTTCCTCGCCACTGTCACCAGTCACAAATCTTTGCTCCTAGAGGATTCTGTTCTGTAAATTGGCTTAGTCTGGTTTTGACCAACTCTGTGTGTAAAGTGTTATTATTATTATTGTTATTATTATTATTATTATTATTATTATTATTATTATTATTATTTCAGATTAAACCTTCAGCAGGAATCTGTGCTAGCATGGCTGATGCTAATGTGTCAGATGTGGCTAATTGCTAGAGTTTTTTCGTCACCTTTGTGTAAATGCGCTTCGGTGATGCAGTGTTGAGCAGAATACAATAAGAAAAAGTGAAGTATTAAATTCATTGATACCTCATTGGTTTCTCTCCGCAAAATTATGATTTAGAAAAAAACACTAACCAGAGCAAAACAAGTGCCACGACATTAGCATATATATTTACCGCAGTCAAGATGGTCCATCAGAAAAAGTAAAAGCACTTTACTTCAATGTGATGCATTTGTCCACCATGTATTGTGTTTCTTAACCAATATGGGTCGGGACTAGAAATGAGTTGCATTGTGTAGTTGCTAAGTCCCTTTACAACAGTAATAATTTACCACATTTCAGGAAACATGTATTACAAAGACAATAATCATAACATTTAATTTTAAAAGTAGGGGTACAATATCATTTATTAAATCAATAAAGAATAACTGCAATAAAGGGAAATGCCACAATAAAATAATATATATTTATTTATCTGCCTATCTTTCTGTCTATCATCGGAGCTTAGACATACTTTCCACTGCCAAATGTGACAACAACAGCAACAACACTAATAACTATAAATTAAAAACAAAGTTATACTGGTCTTTCCTCTCCTTTTTTTCTGCTTTTCTTGCTGTAACTGTTACAGGTTGTTGATATAAAAAAAAAAAAGGGTTTGGATACAAAAGTCAGTGTTTTGCTTTGATTTTTTCCTTCTTTGTGAGTCTGAAACTTGTTTTCTGAGTCCACCTGTGGAAAGTCTGTGAGCTGCATGCAACCAAACCGTTTTTCGTTGGCTGTTGGAAGTGGCTTTTGTTCTAAAAAAAAAAAAAAAATGGAAAGATAGGGGGGGTATTTACCTGCCAGCTTTTTCTTGCACTGCAGTGAGCCTTTGTTACCTAATGCCTGTTATTTCCCTCAAGTTTGATTTTTTTTTTTTTTTTTGTCTTTTGAGCTGGTTAAAATGTATTTGTAAAGAAACTGAAAAGTGCTTTAAGACTTTTTATTTAAGATTTTCTTTAGAATAATTATTTTTCACTAGCTGGACTTTTTTCCTTTTTCTTTGTGTGCTGTTTTCCCTCTATGGCGACATGTATTCTAACCTCAATGAGGGACTTGTACAGTATTACCTTCCATTTCCCTCTTTCCACTAAAGAAGCTTCAGACATCGGCCGCATTACTTTCTTTTTTTATCTCGGATCAGTCTAATCAAGCTTATAGCTGCAGTGTTCCTAACCAAAAAAACACACAAAAGAGAGCAGAAAACTCTTAACTCTCCACTATGTACATTACTTAGGTCATTTTATTTGCATATATTATCAGGAGACTAAAATGACATGCCTCACACTCCATGGTGTTAATCATTTAACATTAGAAAATATTACTAAAGCAGTTTGTAATGCACAAAAAGGCATTTTAAAACCACTCATAACGTCTCCTTTCAATCAGTCCATAAAATACATTCTTTAGAAAATCACTCAAGTCTAGTCGTAGAAATGTGTAATTTACCAGTAAAATGAAAGGAAATGGATAGTACCACTTCTCTGTCATGAGCTGTCCTTTACTTGGAATCAAAAATCCACTTAAAGGTGATTTCCATTCAGATTTTTTAACTGTTCTTTGACAGGCATTCCTTTGTCTATGCTGTTATTTTGGGTGTAATAATGTGGCCGTGGTCTGAGTTGTGGCTGTGTTACATATACTGTATGCCTTGTGGCTATATAAAATCGCCCTATGCCTATGAAACCTGGTGTCTTCTGGTGAGCTACAGGTGTGTGTGTAACACCTTGTTGCTATTTATTGTATGTATTAATTTGGTTATTTATTTACTTATTTATTCCTGTGTCCTATTTATTGGTTCAGCACCTGTGGCATATTTGATGATTCTCAATACATTGGTGTAACAGATGTGGAGAAGCGGGTGGGGTGGGAGTATTTGGGTTAAGGGAGAGAGTTTTTGTTTGTTTGTTTGTTTGTTTGTTTGTTTGTTTGTTTGTTTTGATGTGGGAGAGTGGTCAATGGAAAAACCTAGCTGTGATACTAACTCTAACTGTTGCTCTCCACGTATTGGATGATGACATAATCTAAGACCACTGTATGTATAACTGCTTGTCGTGAAGATGACCTACAATGTAATGACAATAAAGAATTAACTCTATGATGATATGCTGTAGACAATGTGAGTCCACTATATTCAAGATGACAGATAGATAGATAGATAGATAGATAGATAGATAGATAGATAGATAGATAGATAGATAGATAGATAGATAGATAGATAGATAGATAGATAGATAGATAGATAGATAGATAGATAGATAGATAGATAGATAGATAGATAGATAGATAGATAGGCAGGCAGGCAGGCGGCAGGCAGGCTGACTGACTGTAGGCCAAACTAAACTAACGCATATTATTATTCAAGTTGTTTAATATCTTAAAATGAGGAACATTATTTTTGATGATTAAATGCTTCAAGTTCAGTACCACTGTGTTGAAATAAAATACTTTTTTGAAATTCTTGAGGACCAGTGTTCATTTGACAAATCACGCCAGACAGATAGAAAATGGATCAACAGCGCCTCTCTGTGTACAAAAATGAAATTTCATATTTTTCTTACTTTTCCTCCTGCCTTTTCTCCTGCCTTATCGCAACATTACAGTTGTTTAATATAAAACTTTAGGTTTGTGTTTGCTTTTACTTTATTGTTTCAAAATGGTCGCCAGTGCAAGCTCTGAAGTGAATCCTGTTTTTAGCTGTTTTGAGTGTCTTTTACAAGAATCTGGCCAAGAATAGCAATACCACTCTTCTCCAAAGGTAAGTTTAATATGTTAGTGTCTAACAAAATATATTATATGCTATAGTACTGTTTCCTTGACTGCTGAATTGTCATCAGCCTGTGGAGCTTAAGTGAAAAGGACATAACTCACAGTCTACTCATGGAAAGGAGTACCCCTGCCATTAGGCAAGGCAAGGCAAGGCAAGGCAGATTTTCTTTGTATAGCACAATTCATACACAGGGCAATTCACAGTGCTTTAAAAATGGAAAAGAGGCAGGTTAAAAACACACAATTACAATTAAAACATAATCAATAAAACATAAATAATAATCAATTAAAGAAAAGTAAAAGAGAAGAGTGCAGATAGAACCCTTTCAGTGGTTCTATACGCAGTTGAACAGAGCCATTTTCAGCCTGGACTTAAACATTGTCAGAGTAGAGGTCTGTCTCACGTCATCAGGAAGACTGTTCCAGAGTTTAGCCACATAGAACTGAAACGCAGCTTCACCTTGTTTAGTCCTGACTCTGGGCACCAGCAAAAGACCTGTCCCTGAGGTTCTCAGGGTCCAAGATGGTTCATATGGGACAAACATATTAGAGATGTCCTTTGATGCTAGACCATGGAGAGACTTATAAACGAGCAGAGCAGTTTTAAAGTCTATTCTCTGAGTGACAGGAAGCCAGTGCAGACAGCTGAGCACAGGACTAATGTGGTCGTACTTCCTGGTTCTAGTCAGGACCCGAGCAGCAGCGTTCTGGATGTACTGCAGCTGTCTTACAGCTCGTTTAGAGAGTCCAGTGAGAAGGCCATTACAGTGGTCTAACCTGCTAGAGATAAATGAATGGATAAGTCTCTCTACGTCTATGGAGAGAAATTTGTTTCTTTATTCATCAATGAAAAAGAATGTATTTGCAATTAAAAAGAATAGATTTGCAACCAAAAAAGAGATTTGAGAGCAAAAGACAGTAAGTGGCAATCCAAAAAAACTGGTCATTTTGCTTATATATCAGTCCTCTTTGCTTGAGTGTTAAAAACTTTTGCATGAGACTTCAAAAGTTTTGCTTGAAAATCACTCCTGTTTGTTTGCAACTTCAAAAGTTTTGCTTGCGAATTTATCTGCACTAAATGGGCAACGCCTACACTGATAGATGAGAGAAGAGTTTCTATTGGTGGGTTTGACCTGGCTCCAGCGCCAGCTCCAGCTTCCACTTTAAACCCACTTCTCAGTTGTGTTATGTTACTGGGAGGTCAGTTCATAGTCCATCACTCTTTGACACTGAAATGTGTCCCATAAGTAATGGATTACACTAAATAGCGTTGGCTACAGCCTGTACATTCACAGCCTGAGCAGAGAATGGAATGAGTAAGTGAGTTACTGGCATCGCCAGTGGCTCACTTTCGGTGCCTGTGACTTACTTCCAGTGGCTGTGGCACTGCTGACAGAGAGACAGTGTACGGTGCCGTGGCTTTGTGCAAAGGGTGCCAGGTGCCAAGCGACACGGTGCAGAAAGAGAAATAATGACTGAGTGATGTTGGAGCCCATAGGATACCCACAAACACAACTGAGAGATGCAATCAGGTTATCAATTCTTCTTAACATTATCATTTTCCAGCATGACATTTTCTGGTTTTCCCTACGTCACGTCCCAACCGGATCCAAGCTCACCACAGACCGGGTTCGAGCTTACCACAGACCGGGTCCCAGCTCACCACAGATCGGGTCCCAGCTCACCACGGACTGACTCAGACCTGGTCTGTGGTGAGCTTGGATTCGGTCAATATGCACCCGCTGTCTCTTAACACCTCCTAGTAACTCTCTCACTCATTCCGTACTCTGCTCAGGCTGTAACTGATGCAATTTAGTGTAATCCATTACTTATGGGACACATTTCAATTTCAAAGAGCAATAGACTATGAACTGACCTCCCAGTAACATAACACAACAGAGAAGTGGATTTAACGCGGAAGCTGGCGCTGGAGCCTGGTCAAACCCACCAATAGAAACTCTTCTCTCATCCATCAGCATAGGCGCCGCCCATTAAGTACAGTTAAATTCACAAGCAAAACTTTTGAAGTTGCAAACAAAAAGGAGTGATTTTCAAATGAGAGCTTATGGGTAACTATATCATCTCCAAATAATGCACATACACCTCCACCTTTTTTGTTTTCTTGTATTTCTGATACAGATGCAAAGTTAGTTGGAGTGGATTCAATCAAAACTGCTCTTCCCATCTTGCTATCAAGCCATGTCTCAGTCAAAAACATAAAATCAAGATTATGAGAGGAAATAAATTATTAATTCAACATGAGTTGTCATGTAAAGATCTGACATTGAGCACAGTGAGCTTCAGATTACTTTTAGTGGGACAAGTTCTTATCTGCAGACAGCAGAGGCCCTGGGTGTCCTAGTTGCTGATGGAAAACAAGAGCTTGGGTTGGGTGTTTGGTCGAGTGGGGAGGTGGCAGGGGTCTTGACAGGGGTGCTGGACACTGGCGGGGTGGTTGAGTGGGAGGTGTTTGGGTGGGTGCAAAAGGGGAAGTGGAGTTCTTGGGGGGCAAAGGTAATGTCTGGAGGAGCGTGGAGTTTTGTAGTACCCATGGTGATCTTGTGATATGCGGAGTAAGTGGAATCATCTTTAGTCCTGTTTTCACCAAGCATACACCAAGTATACAGCTTCTTTAGGATGATGTCAACACAAGTTATTGAAATTATGTTGATCCGGATCTGATTCTGGTTTTGGTGCGACTTTGAAAAATTTTCCCATTATAACAGATAGGAAGTGGATTGATACAATAAATCAGTAAGTATCAATGATATCAAACTGGAATTTACATTTTTTAGCTTACCGGCCAACAGGCCATAAGCTATTGTCATCATGCGGCATCTGACGGCGGCGGCGGCTGTCGTCATTGTCTGTCATCCGTTACAGAATTTTCAATCGTCTTCTTCTCCAAAACTATAACTCCGATTGACTTCAAACTTGTTATGCAGCTTCTTTATGATGATGTCAACAAAAGTTAGTGAAAATTATTTTGATCCGGATCTGACTCTGGATTTGGTGCGACTTTGAAAAATGTCCCCATTATAAGAAATAGGATGTGGATCGATGCAGTAACTCAGTAAATATATATGATATCCAGTGTAAATTTCTACAGTCCAGCCCTGATGGGTAGATGACCAAAACATAATGTCCACATGCTGATCAGGATCTTCTTCTGGATCCAGGAACTTATGGAAAATTTAACATGGGCTCTTATGGGGAAAAACTTTCAATCGTCTTTTTCTCTGAAACCACAGTTCTGATTGACTTCAAACTTGGTATACAGCTTCTTTATGATGATGTCAACACAAGGTATTGAAATTATTTCGATTTGGATCTGATTCTGGATTTGGTGCCACTTTGAAAAATGTCCCCATTATAAAAGATAGGAAGTGGATTGATACAATAAATCAGTAAGTATCAATGATATCAACTTGGAATTGGAATTATTTTACAGATCTGATTGGAATATGACCAAAACATGGGCTATTTCTGTAATATAATGAATACACATAACTGGGTGATAATAAATGGCATCTGGATACATTTCCCAAAGCTTTTAATTTGGCTGGTAAGCTACAGGGCTATTGGTCCTATTTTTTCTTGTTGGCTCCTTAGGATCCCGTCCAGGACCATTCTGATGCCTCAGAGCATGGAGGAGGTTGTCCAACAGTCCACCTCACTCCACCTCTGGCCAGGTGCGGGCCCTTTCCCTTAAACAGATCATCCCGTTGCCAAAACAGGTTAAAGTTATCAATGAAATGTATTCCTCTGGACTCACAGACCTTGGATAACCATGTGTTCAGCTGCAACAGCCAGCTGAATTTGTTTACCCTCCCACTGATGTTGGGCAGTGGTCCACTGAATCAAAATGTTATCAAGCCCCTCAAACAACTTAACAAAATCCTTTTTTAGGATTCTGTCTTTCTGATGTCCACTGCACCCACATGTACAATCAGCTGCTTGACTCCATGGTGTTTTGATAGAGCCTGGGGGGAGAATAGTTGTTATGTCTTTCACAGTGGCATTGGGGTAGCTACATGTTGATATTTTGCTGGTGTCTAACTCACTAATAGCAGCATCTCCTAGGAGCAAGATGTCCTTGACTTTTGGCACAGATTCCTTCTCTCTGGCTGACTGTGTTTTTCCAACTTCATGACTCCTGTTTTGTACCTTATTCCTACAGTTCTCTGTATGTTTGTCACTCACAGACATATTTAGCTGTGATAGTGGTAGAAATCTGTTTGTAAGTTTTATTTTGGGTAATGGCATAGAAGATCCAATGATACCACCATCCAGTTTCATTCTTCTGTGCTGCTTTGGCTTAGCACCAAGGGTATTCCACTTGACAGCACTTTGGTCTTTGGATAGCTGTGGAAAGGAAACCGTATCGTTTAGGTGGAATTCAACCATTTGGTCACCCTTATTTTTAAAAGTTCCTTGAGAGTTCTTACCACTGGATGACACTGGGAGCATCTGGTGAAGTCCTTTCTCTGTTTCTAGCATAAAAATCCTCACTTGTAACGTACTGATTTCTTGTAAATATCTTCGGCAGGTTTTGCAGTGAGAGGTTGTTTTTGTATATCCTCTAGACATGTTCAAAAATATTTCCAAGTCTGAGATCACTTGGCTCATCAGATAAAATATCCCCAATAAAGTTTTAGGACCACTTAAAACTGTTTAAAAGAATGAATAAAGAGTTTGTCCAAAAATAAAAGCATAAGATTAAAGTCCACAAAATAAAAGCAGCAGGATTAAAAGCGAAGTAAAGCAGGACAAAGGCAGGAGCAAACAGAAAAGTGTCTGCACTCTCCAGAAGCAGGAAGCCTTAACAGGAGCATTGGGGTTTTTCAAAGTTCCGGATAATGCTCAAAGTTCCTGCAGTGGAAAAGGGTCTTATAGGCACTTTGAAAACCCAAAACTTTGAAATACCGCAGTGCGTTTCCACCTAAATTACCTGAGTAAAAATCTTTCCCTAGCCCCCAAACTTTCCCCGGAGAAGTTCCTGATAGGGAGGTAGTACTTTTCAGATTACCTGGAATTCTTGGGGGGCAGGGCTGTGTGCTGGACACCGCTGATTGGTGGACTACACTTGCAGCATTCCACATTCTGTTCACCTGCCTTAGACCTTTTCCGCAACTTCCGTATTTTTGACTGGAAATACGCAATCGTTGCAGAATTCTACTTCCTCACCTATCAGGGCAACTGTGGCGCAAGTGAAGAACAAGAGTTTTTCTAGCATTCCAGGTTGCTCTTGTTATGCCCAAAAGCAGCAGTATCAGTCTTTTCATTAATTTCCTGTGGACACTTAGATTAGGTGGAAATGGATTTAGGTGATCCGGTGGGGTGAGGGACCAAAGTTTGTGATTAAAAAGGGTAGTGTGTGTAATTCACTCCATGCACAGGCAGACATAAATGGCTCTCTTGTAATGTGTATTCGAGGCTTGTCCTCCAAATCCACCAAGAAAACTAAACAATATATGTGACAAAATAGGGTAAACACACTATTAAGCGAACGTACAATGATAACGAGCACAATATATTAATGATTTAAAATTCTCTGTACAGACATAAAAGAGATATACAACAGAGAGTGTGAAGTTGGTTCCGTAAACGGAACCAGTTCCGAGTTCCATTTTCGGTTCTCGGAACCAGTTCTGTTTTCATAATCAGTTCTGTTTACGGAACCAGTTCCGTTTAAGGGTCTAGTTCCTTTTACGGAACCAGCTCCGTTTAAGGATCATGGAACTAGTTTCATTTACAGAACTCAGAACCAAGCCGTGCTCCGATCTCCAAGCCCTGCTTCGCCCGCATCAAGTCCTCCAAGCCCAGCTCTTGTGGGGCTGGGAGGTGCTCTACACCACAGTGAACCAGGAGACCAAGCCGCTCATCCATGGACCTTGGATCTAGTTTCGACTAATGCTCTCCTTCAGGTCTGAGCCTTAAATTAATATACACTTGCATTCTTTTGCTGTTTATGTTTTCTTTAATGCTGGCGAATGTCATTTTATTTTACTTCATTAATGGCAACCCCAGCTTCCACATTGCCGCATTGTGCCCTGCAGGAAGCCGGGCTCCAGGCTTTGACCGCCGGCTCCTGCAGGCTTGCAGACCATTGCACTAAGCCGCTATGACCTGGTACACCATGCCGCAGTATGAATCGCCAAGCTCCAGGCTTTTCTTCAGCTACCAGCTACGTTTAACTAATGGACCTCGGAAGTCCAGTTCTATACTGGTTCCGAATACGCTTTCTCGGATCTGCTCATTCGGAACCAGTTCCGTTTAAGGATCTTGGATTCAGCACAATGGACAGTGCACGATTCATTCCTTATATCACATTATATAATTTTTTTCCCCCTTAACTTTAAACATGTCATAAAGTTCTATTAAAGCTGCAAGCAGCATTGGGCGGGACCTTGCACCAGGCGTTCCGCCTCCCCCGCAATCCGCCTCCCGTGACCGTCGACATCTCAGCTCCTCTCACACCTCTCCGTCCTGATACCAGTTCCCACCCTTTAGTGTCTGTCCTCCTTACATCTCTACAGAACACCAGCGACCCTCTGCTGAAACCATCACCTTTAAATGAGACTTTTATTTTGGAAACCTTACTGTGTGTATGTGCATTTGTTTTGTATGTGAGGGAAAGAATCAGTTTGAAAAATGAATTGAAATTGTATGAATAACTCAGCATAAAAATGATGATTTATGACATTTAAGGCTATTATTTTGGAAAAACCCTATTGTGTGAGCATGTGTGTCTGTGAGAAAGAGTACTTTTGAATGAAGAAACATTGTACAAACAGTTGAGCGTTTGGTCATAAAAATGAAAAGAAGTTATGTAATAGACATTATGTATTATTTTTAATAGGGGTTTTATTTTGAAAAAATGTAGTCCGTGTACTTTGTAATGTGTGCAAAATGTCCAATATCCACAATATAATGCAGCAAAACCTGTTTTAAAATGTGAGGGGGAAAGAAAAATAAAAATAAAAAAGTTACTGGCCTGCCTGGGGTTTGAACTCACACCTCCCATGAAATAGACAACTGCTCTATCCACTAGCCTATTGTCAGACACATAGATATCTGCTCTGGTAATTAGGGACCGAGCGGAAAGGAAAGGCCCTCTCACACAGTGAGAGGCCTTGCCTGCAAGTAAGGCCCTATTGTTTTTCGTTCGTTTTTATATTATTAGGGACCGAGCCGAAAGGTAAGGCCCTCTCAAACAGTGAGAGGCCTTGCCTGCAAGCAAGGCCCTATTGTTTTTCGTTCGTTTTTATATTATTAGGGACCGAGCCGAAAGGTAAGGCCCTCTCACACAGTGAGAGGCCTTGCCTGCAAGCAAGGCCCTATTGTTATTCGTTCGTTTTTTATTATTAGGGACCGAGCCGAAAGGTAAGGCCCTCTTACACAGTGAGAGGCCTTGCCTGCAAGCAAGGCCCTATTGTTTTTCGTTCGTTTTTATTAGGGACCGAGCCGAAAGGTAAGGCCCTCTCACACACTGAGAGGCCTTGCCTGCAAGCAAGGCCCTATTGTTATTCGTTCGTTTTTTATTATTAGGGACCGAGCCGAAAGGTAAGGCCCTCTCACACAGTGAGAGGCCTTGCCTGCAAGCAAGGCCCTATTGTTTTTCGTTCGTTTTTATATTATTATTATTATTAGGGACCGAGCCGAAAGGTAAGGCCCTCTCACACAGTGAGAGGCCTTGCCTGCAAGCAAGGCCCTATTGTTTTTCGTTCGTTTTTATATTATTAGGGACCGAGCCGAAAGGTAAGGCCCTCTCACACAGTGAGAGGCCTTGCCTGCAAGCAAGGCCCTATTGTTATTCGTTCGTTTTTTATTATTAGGGACCGAGCCGAAAGGTAAGGCCCTCTCACACAGTGAGAGGCCTTGCCTGCAAGCAAGGCCCTATTGTTATTCGTTCGTTTTTTATTATTATTATTATTATTATTATTATTATTATTATTATTATACTATCGTCACTTTAAACTTGATTTTGACCCCCTGAACATGCTCAAAAACTCACCAAATTTGGCACACATGTCAGGCCTGGCGAAAAATTTGATAAAATGAAAAAATTAACCCCATAGGTGCCAAAATGGGCTCTCTAGCGCCACCTATGTGAAAAATATGGTAAATGCCCTAGTGGCCAGTAGGAATGTCGTAGAGAAATAGAACCAGTGCCAAAATGTTGGTTGCAAAAAGCACTAAAAATCATCCACTGACACTTATGACCTAATTCCAACAGGAAGTTCGCAATATGCCTTTCAAAATAAAATTTCTAAAACTTACTCCGAAGACACCGTTTGTCATATTGACTTCTAAATAGCACCAAAAGATAGACTGAACCCTCCTCACAAAAGTGATCTCGTAGCTTAGTCTTAACTGTCCTAGTTTTTTTTTTACAAGCCTGCAAAGTTGCGATGTTTGGAAGTCATTTTTCACTTTGCAGTTTTTCCCCACATGTGACATATCTACGCGTTCAGGGAACTCACCACAACGTTCACATGCAAAAAATTTTGAGATAGGATGTACGGTTATTGATTTATGAGAATTTGTTTCTTTTCATACTTTTTCCTCTTTAGACTGCCATTTGACCCCCTTAACATGCGCCAAAACTCACCAAATTTGCCATGTATGTCATGGCTGGTGAACAATTTGATTCAATATCAAAATTAACCCCTTGGGTGCCAAAATGGACTCTGTAGCGCCACCTATGTACTAAAAAACACACAAAATGTGCCCTAGCAGCCAGTAGGAATGTCACAGAAACATGAAACAAATGCCAAAATGTTGGTCTGATTGAGCCGACAAATCATACACTGACACTCATGAGCTAACTCCAACAGGAAGTTGGCAATCTGCCTTTGAAAGTTACTCTACGTTTCTGCAATTACTGCTTATTCATTTCAGAGTTTTGACATAAAAGTTAGACCTCATTGAATTCCCACGAGTCTGCAGAATCCAAAAGTGAAAGAATTTTTCAGATACGACCTACGGTTATGGAATTATAGCGATTTTTTGAAGACTATGTTTAGTTTCACTTTTCCAAATGGCAAAATCCCTATAAAACTCTTGCTGGTGCACATTTCCACATGTCTATCTGTAGCGCAGTGGTTCATGTAGCTGCCTATGGAGTGGAAGGACCCTAGTTCAAGTCCCAGGTAATCCAAAAATTTTTTTAAATTTTATTTTAAAACAGGTTTTACTGCATTGTATTGTGGATATTGGAAATTTTGCACACATTCAAAAGTACACGGAGTACATTTTTTCAAAATAAAACCAAAATTAAGAATAATACAAAATGTCTATTACATAACTTCTTTTCATTTTTATGACCAAACGCACAACTGTTTGTACAATGTTTCTTCATTCAAAAATACTCTTTCTCACAGACACACATCCTCACACAATAGGGTTTTTCCAAAATAAAAGCCTTAAATGTGGTAAATCATCACTTTTATACTCACTTATTCATACAATTTCAATTAATTTTTCAAACTGATTCTTTCTCTCACATTAAAAACAAATGCACATACACACAGTAGGGTTTCCAAAATAAAAGTCTCATTTTAAAGGTGATGGGGGTTTCAGCAGAGGGTCACTGGTGTTCTGTACAGATGTAAGGAGGACAGACACTAAAGGATGGGAACTGGTATGGGGACGGACAGGTGTGAGTGGAGCTGAGGCGTCGACGGTCACAGGTGGCGGATCGCGGGGGAGGCGGATCGCCCGGTGCGAGGTCCCGCCCAATGCTGCTTGCAGCTTTAATTATTATTATTATACTATCGTCACTTTAAACTGGATTTTGACCCCCTGAACATGCTCAAAAACTCAGCAAATTTGGCACACATGTCAGGCCTGGTGAAAAATTTAATAAAATGAAAAAATTAACCCCATAGCTGCCAAAATGGGCTCTATAGCGCCACCTATGTGAAAAAAATGGCAAATGCCCTAGTGGCCAGTAGGAATGTCGTACAGACATAGAACCAGTACCAAAATGTTGTTTGCAAAAACCACTAAAAATCATCCACTGACACTTATGACCTAACTCCAACAGGAAGTTCGCAATATGCCTTTCAAAATAAAATTTCTAAAACTTACTCCGATGACATCGTTTGTTGTATTGACTTCTAAATAGCACCAAAAGATAGAGTGAACCCTCCTCACAAAAGTGATCTCGTAGCTAAGTCTTAACTGTCTTATTTTTTTTTTTACAAGCCCGCAAAGTTGCCATGTTTGGAACTCATTTTTCACTTTGCAGTTTTTCCCTACATGTGACATATCTACGCGTTCATGGGACTCAGCACAACGCTCACATGCAAAAAATTTTCAGATAGCATGTACGGTTATTGATTTATGACTATTTGTTTATTTTCATACTTTTTCCACTTTAGACTGCCATTTGACCCCCTTAACATGCTCCAAAATTCACCAAATTTGCCATGTAATTCATGGCTGCTGAACACTTTCATACAATATCAAATTTAACCCCTTGGGTGCCAAAATGGACTCTGTAGCGCCACCTATGTACTGAAAAACACACAAAATCTGCCCTAGCGGCCAGTAGGAATGTCACAGAAACATGAAACAAATGCCAAAATGTTGGTCTGATTGAGCCCGACAAATCATACACTGACACTCATGAGCTAACTCCAACAGGAAGTTGGCAATCTGCCTTTGAAAGTTACTCTACGTTTCTGCAATTACTGCTTATTCATTTCAGACTTTTGAGTAAAAACTTATACCTCATTAAATTCCCAAAAGTCTGCAGAATCCAAAACTGAAAGAATTTTTAAGATACGACCTACGGTTATGGAATTATGGCGATTTTTTGAAGACTATGTTTACTTTCACTTTTCACAATGGCAAACTCCCTATAAAAATCTTCCTGGTGCACATTTGAATGTGTCTGTTTGTAGTGCAGTGGTTCATGTAGCTACCTATGGAACAAGAGGACCCAGGTTCAAATCCCAGGCATTCCAAGAATTTTTTTTTTTTTTTTTCTTTTTCATTTTAAAACTGTTTTTTCTGCATTGTATTGTGGATAT
This sequence comes from Sphaeramia orbicularis, assembly GCF_902148855.1. Taxonomy (NCBI): domain Eukaryota; kingdom Metazoa; phylum Chordata; class Actinopteri; order Kurtiformes; family Apogonidae; genus Sphaeramia; species Sphaeramia orbicularis. The sequence goes on along the minus strand of NC_043974.1, from coordinate 7,197,304 downwards.
TGGACATTTTGCACACATTACAAAGTACACAGAGTAAATTTTTTTCTAAAATAAAACCTCTATTAAAAATAATACATAATGTCTGTTACATAACTTCTTTTCATTTTTATGACCAAACGCTCAACTGTTTGTACAATGTTTCTTCATTCAAAAGTACTCTTTCTCACAGACACACATGCTCACACAACAGGGTTTTTCCAAAATAAAAGCCTTAAATGTGACAAATCATCACTTTAATGCTCAATTATTCACACAATTTAAATTCATTTTTCAAACTGATTCTTTCTCTCACATACAAAACAAATGCACATACACACAGTAGGGTTTCCAAATTAAAAGTCTCATTTTAAAGGTGATGGTGGTTTCAGCAGAGGGTCGCTGGTGTTCTGTACAGATGTAAGGAGGACAGACACTAAAGGGTGGGAACTGGTATGGGGACGGAGAGGTGTGAGTGGAGCTGAGGTGTGGATGGTCACGGGAGGCGGATCGCGGGGGAGGCGGAGCGCCCGGTGCGAGGTCCCGCCCAATGCTGCTTGCAGCTTTAATTATTATTATTATTATACTATCGTCACTTTAAACTGGATTTTGACCCCCTGAACATGCTCCAAAACTCACCAAATTTGGCACACATGTCAGGCCTGGTGAAAAATTTGATAAAATGAAAAAATTAACCCCATAGGTGCCAAAATGGGCTCTCTAGCGCCACCTATGTGAAAAATATGGCAAATGCCCTAGTGGCCAGTAGGAATGTCGTAGAGAAATAGAACCAGTGCCAAAATGTTGGTTGGAAAAAGCACTAAACATCATCCACTGACACTTATGACCTAATTCCAACAGGAAGTTCGCAATATGCCTTTCAAATTAAAATTTCTAAAACTTACTCCGATGACAGCGTTTGTCGTATTGACTTCTAAATAGCACCAAAAGATAGACTGAACCCTCCTCACAAAAGTGATCTCGTAGCTTAGTCTTAACTGTCCTAGTTCTTTTTTTTACAAGCCCGCAAATTTGTGATGTTTGGAAGTCATTTTTCACTTTGCAGTTTTTCCCCACATGTGACATATCTACGCGTTCAGGGAACTCACCACCACGTTCACATGCAAAAAATTTTGAGATGGGATGTACGGTTATTGATTTATGAGAATTTGTTTCTTTTCATACTTTTTCCTCTTTAGACTGCCATTTGACCCCCTTAACATGCGCCAAAACTCACCAAATTTGCCATGTATGTCATGGCTGGTGAACACTTTGATTCAATATCAAAATTAACCCCTTGGGTGCCAAAACGGACTCTGTAGCGCCACCTATGTACTAAAAAACACACAAAATCTGCCCTAGCGGCCAGTAGGAATTTCACAGAAACATGAAACAAATGGCAAAATGTTGGTCTGATTGAGCCCGACAAATCATACACTGACACTCATGAGCTAACTCCAACAGGAAGTTGGCAATCTGCCTTTGAAAGTTACTCTACGTTTCTGCAATTACTGCTTATTCATTTCAGAGTTTTGACATAAAACTTATACCTCATTGTATTCCCACGACTCTGCAGAATCCAAAAGTGAAAGAATTTTTCAGATACGACCTACGGTTATGGAATTATGGCGATTTTTTGAAGACTATGTTTAGTTTCACTTTTCCAAATGGCAAAATCCCTATAAAAGTCTTGCTGGTGCATATTTTCACATATGTCTCTGTAGTACAGTGGTTCATGTAGCTTACTGTGGAGCAGAAGGACTCTAGTTCAAGTCCCAGGCAATTCAAAATTTTTTTTTTTTTTTTAAAAACAGGTTTTATTGCATTGTATTGTGGATATTGGAAATTTTGCACACATTCAAAAGTACACGGAGTACATTTTTTCAAAATAAAACCAAAATTAAGAATAATACAAAATGTCTATTGCATAACTTCTTTTTATTTTTATGACCAAACGCTCAACTGTTTGTACAATGTTTCTTCATTCAAAAGTACTCTTTCTCACAGACACACATGCTCACACAATAGGGTTTTTCCAAAATAAATCCCTTAAATGTGATAAATCATCACTTTTATACTCACTTATTCATACAACTTCAATTCATTTTTCAAACTGATTCTTTCTCTCACATACAAAACAAATGCACATACACACAGTAGGGTTTCCAAAATAAAAGTCTCATTTTAAAGGTGATGGTGGCTTCAGCAGAGGGTCGCTGGTGTTCTGTAAAGATGTAAGGAGGATAGACACTAAAGGATGGGAACTGGTATGGGGACGGAGAGGTGTGAGTGGAGCTGAGGTGTGGAGGGTCACGGGAGGCGGATCGCAGGGGAGGCGGATCGCCCGGTGCGAGGTCCCGCCCAATGCTGCTTGCAGCTTTAATTATTATTATTATTATTATTATTATTATTTTTCCGTGACGCTTTAAACTGGAATTTGCCCCCCTAAACATGCTCAAAAACTCACCAAATTTGGCACACATGTCAGGCCTGGCGAAAAATTTGATAAAATGTAAAAATTAACCCCATAGGTGTCAAAATGGCCTCTCTAGCGCCACCTATGTGAAAAAAATGGGAAAAGCCCTAGTGGCCACTAGGAATGTCGTACAGACATGAAACCAATGCCAAAATTCTTGTTGGATGAAGCACTACAAATCATCCACTGACACTTATGACCTAACTCCAACAGGAAGTTCGCAATATGCCTTTCAAAATAAAATTTCTAAAACTAACTCCGATGACACCGTTTGTCATATTGACTTCTAAATAGCATCAAAAGATAGAGTGAAACCTCCTCCAAAAAGGGATCTCTCACATTTTCCGGAACTGTCTTAGTTTTTTTTTTACAAGCCCGCAAAGTTGTGATGTTTGGAACTCATTTTTCACTTTGCAGTTTTTCCTGACATGTGACATATCTACATGTTCATGGGACTCAGCACAATGCTCACATGCAAAAAATTTTGAGATAGGATGTACGGTTGTTGATTTATAACAATTCTTTTATTTTAATACTTTTTCCACTTTAGACTGCCATTTGACCCCCTTAACATGCTCCAAAACTCACCAAATTTGCCATGTATGTCATGGCTGGTGAACACTTTCATACAATATCAAAAATTAACCCCTTGGGTGCCAAAATGGACTTTGTAGCGCCACCTTTGTACTGAAAAACACACAAAATCTGCCCTAGCAGCCAGTAGGAATGTCACAGAAACATGAAACAAATGCCAAAATGTTGGTCTGATTGAGCCCGACAAATCATACACTGACACTCATGAGCTAACTCCAACAGGAAGTTGGCAATCTGCCTTTGAAAGTTACTCTACGTTTCTGCAATTACTGCTTATTCATTTCAGACTTTTGAGTAAAAACTTATACCTCATTAAATTCCCAAAAGTCTGCAGAATCCAAAACTGAAAGAATTTTTAAGATACGACCTACGGTTATGGAATTATGGCAATTTTTTGAAGACTATGTTTACTTTCACTTTTCACAATGGCAAACTCCCTATAAAAATCTTCCTTGTGCACAGCTACATATGTCTGTCTGTAGTGCAGTGGTTCATGTAGCTGCCTATGGAACAAGAGAACCCTGGTTCAAGTCCCAGGCATTCCAAGAATTTTTTTTTTTTTTCTTTTTCATTTTAAAACTGTTTTTTCTGCATTGTATTGTGGATATTGGACATTTTGCACACATTACAAAGTACACAGAGTAAATTTTTTTTTAAAATAAAACCTCCATTAAAAATAATACATAATGTCTATTACATAACTTCTTTTCATTTTTATGACCTCAACTGTTTGTACAATGTTTCTTCATTCAAAAGTACTCTTTCTCACAGACACACATGCTCACACAACAGGGTTTTTCCAAAATAAAAGCCTTAAATGTGACAAATCATCACTTTAATGCTCAATTATTCACACAATTTAAATTCATTTTTCAAACTGATTCTTTCTCTCACATACAAAACAAATGCACATACACACAGTAGGGTTTCCAAATTAAAAGTCTCATTTTAAAGGTGATGGTGGTTTCAGCAGAGGGTCGCTGGTGTTCTGTACAGATGTAAGGAGGACATACACTAAAGGATGGGAACTGGTATGGGGACGGAGAGGTGTGAGTGGAGCTGAGGTGTGGACGGTCACGGGAGGCGGATCGCGGGGGAGGCGGAGCGCCCGGTGCGAGGTCCCGCCCAATGCTGCTTGCAGCTTTAATTATTATTATTTTTCTTACTCCGCCACTTTCACCTGGATTTTGACCCCCTAAACATGCTCCAAAACGCACCAAATTTGGCACACATGTCAGGCCTGGCGAAAAATTTGATAAAATGAAAAAATTAACCCCATAGGTGCCAAAATGGGCTCGCTAGCACCACCTATGTGAAAAAAACGGCAACTGCCCTAGTGGCCAGTAGGAAAGTCGTAGAGACATGGAACCAATGCCAAAATGTTTGTTGGACAATGCTCTACAAATCATCCACTGACACTGATGACCTATCTCCAACAGGAAGTTCGCAATATGCCTTTCAAAATAAAATTTCTAAAACTAACTCCGATGACACCGTTTATTGTATTGACTTCTAAATAGCACCAAAATATAGAGTGAACCCTCCTCAAAAAAGTGATCTCATAGCTTAGTCTTAACTGTCTTAGTTTTTTTTTACAACCGTGCAAAGTTGCGATGTTTGGAACTCATTTTTCACTTTGCAGTTTTTCCACACATGTGACATATCTACGCCTTCATGGGACTCACCACAACGCTCACATTCAAAAAATTTTTGAGATAGGATTTACGGTTATTGATTTATAACAATTTGTTTATTTTCATACTTTTTCCACTTTAGACTGCCATTTGACCCCCTTAACATGCTCCAAAACTCACCAAATTTGACATGTATGTCATGGCTGGTGAACACTCTCACTCAATATCAAAATTAACCCCTTGGGTGCCAAAATGGACTCTGTAGCGCCACCTATGTACTAAAAAACACACAAAATGTGCCCTAGCGGCCAGTAGGAATGTCACAGAAACATGAAACAAATGCCAAAATGTTGGTCTGATTGAGCCCGACAAATCATACACTGACACTCATGCGCTAACTCCAACAGGAAGTTGTCAATCTGCCTTTGAAAGTTACTCTACGTTTCTGCAATTACTGCTTATTCATTTCAGACTTTGGAATAAAAACTTATACCTCATTAAATTCCCACAAGTCTGCAGAATCCAAAAGTGAAAGAATTTTTCAGATACGACCTACGGTTATGGAATTATGGCGATTTTTTGAAGACTAAGTTTAGTTTCACTTTTCACAATGACAAAGTCCCTATTTAAAGCACACTACTGCCATCTTGTGGGTGTCTAACAATATATCAGGGGTTAGAGCAGTGTTCTGTTATACAGGAGTCCTGGGTTCAAACCCCAGGCAGGGAAATAGCTTTTTTTTGTTTTGTTGCATTATTCTTCCCTCCATCACATTTTAAAACAGGTTTTGCTGCATAATATTGTGGATATTGGACATTTTGCACACATTACAAAGTACACACAGTACATTTAAAAAAAAAACAACCCCATATTAAACATAATACATACTGTCTGTTACATAACTTCTTTTCATTTTTATGACCAAACGCTCAACTGTTTGTACAATGTTTCTTCATTCAAAAGTACTCTCTCACAGACACACATGCTCACACAATAGGGTTTTTCCAAAATAAAAGCCTTAAATGTGATAAATCATCACTTTTATACTCACTTATTCATACAATTTCAATTCATTTTTCAAACTGATTCTTTCTCTCACATACAAAACAAATGCACATACACACAGTAGGGTTTCCAAAATAAAAGTCTCATTTAAAGGTGATGGTCGTTCCAGCAGAGGGTTGCTGGTGTTCTGTACAGATGTAAGGAGGACAGACACTAAAGGGTGGGAACTGGTATGGGGACAGAGAGGTGTGAGTGGAGCTGAGGTGTCGACGGTCACGGGAGGCGGATCGCGGGGGTAGCGGATCGCCCGGTGCGAGGTCCCGCCCAATGCTGCTTGCAGCTTTAATTCTTATATAGGGATTTTGTCATTGTGAAAAGTGAAAGTAAACATACTTTTCAAAAAATCGCGATTATTCCATAACCGTAGGTCGTATCTGAAAAATTCTTTCACTTTTGGATTCTGCAGACTTGTGGGAATTCAATGAGGTGTAACTTTTTTGTCAAAAGTCTGAAATGAATAAGCAGTAATTACAGAAATATAGAGTAACTTTCAAAGGCAGATTGCCAACTTCCTGTTGGAGTTAGCTCATGAGTGTCAGTGTATGATTTGTCGGGCTCAATCAGACCAACATTTTGGCATTAGTTTCATGTTTCTGTGACATTCCTACTGGCCGCTAGTGCAGATTTTGTGTGTTTTTTATTACAAAGGTGGTGCTACAGAGTCCATTTTGGCACCCAAGGGGTTAATTTTGATATTGAATCAAAGTGTTCACCAGCCATGACATACATGGCAAATTTGGTGAGTTTTGGAGCATGTTAAGGGGGTCAAATGGCAGTCTAAAGTGGAAAAAGTATGAAAATAAACAAATTGTTATAAATCAATAACCGTACATCGTATCTCAAAAATTTTTGCATGTGAGAGTTGTGCTGAGTCCCGTGAACGGATAGATATGTCACATGTGGGGAAAAACTCCAAAGTGAAAAATGAGTTCCAAACATCACAAGTTTGCAGGCTCATAAAAAGAAAACTAAGACAGTTCTGGAAAAAGTACGAGATCACTTTTTTGAGGAGGGTTCACTCTATCATTTGGTGCTATTTAGAAGTCAATACGATAAACGGTGTCATCGGAGTTTGTTTTGAAAATTTTTTTTTTAAAGGCATTTTGCGAACTTCCTGTTGGAGTTAGGTTAGGGGCATCAGTGTATCATTTGTAATGCTTGATCCAACAAACATTTTGGCACTAGTTCCATGTCTCTATGACATTCCTACTGGCCACTAGGGCTGTTTCCGTTTTTTTTTTTCACATAGGTAGCGCTAGAGAGCCCATTTTGGCACCTATGGGGTTAATTTTTTAATTTTATCAAATTTTTCGCCAGGCTAGACATGTGTGCCAAATTTGGTGAGTTTTTGAGCATGTTTAGGGGGTCAAAATCCAGCTGAAAGTGGTATGTGAATAATAATATAAAAACGAATGAATAACAATGGGGCCTTGCTTGCAGGCAAGGCCTCTCACTGTGTGAGAGGGCCTTACCTTTTGGCTCGGTCCCTAATAATCATACCATTCAAGAAAATATGACAGTATGACACAATAACTCTATTCAATCCATTAAGACCCAAACCACCACAGTCCAAAATCATCTACTTGTCTAAAATGTTTAATAACTTCCTAACAACTAATCCTACCAATACATGCAAATAATTGGTGTAAAATGCAATTTTTCATTTTCATGGTCAAAGTGTAGCTTCGAGCCCGGCTTGGTTCCGAGTTCTGTAAATGAAAACTGCTCTTGGAACTGGATCCGCGCCCCGGGTCACAGTGGATTACTGCACCGCTCTGCAAGCCGCATAAGCCGGCGTTCGGAGCCCGTAGGATGGCTTCCTGCAGGGCACGATGTGGTGATGTGGGAGTTGGGGTTGACATTAAGGAAGTCATAAATGACATTCGCCAGCAATAAAGAAAATATAAACAGCAAAGGAGTGCAAATGTGTTTTACATTTTGGCTCGGACCTGAAGAAGAGCATTATTCGGAACTACATCCGAGGTCCATGGAGGTGCAGCTTGGTCTCCCGGTTCACTGCGTTTTAGAGCACCTCTAAGCCCCACAGAAGCCGGGCTTGGAGAGCTTGCTGCGGGCGAAGCGGGGCTTGGAGGTCGGAGCATGGCTTGGTTCTGAGCTCTGTAAATGAAACTAGTTCCATGATCCTTAAATGGAGCTGGTTCCAAGATCCTTAAATGAAAGTGGTTCTGAATAAGCAGATCCGAGGAAGCTTATTCATAACCAGCCCAGAACTGGACTTCTGAGGTCCGTTTAAGTTAAACATAGCTGGTAGCTGATAAAAAGCCTGGAGCTTGGCGGTCCCTACTGCGGCATGGTGTACCAGGTCACAGCGGCTTAGTGCAACGGTCTGCAAGCCGGCAGGAGCTGGCGCTAGAAGCCTGGAGCCCGCTTCCTGCAGGGCACAATGTGGCGATGTGGAAGTTGGGGTTGGCATTAATGAAGTAAAATAAAATGACATTTGCCAGCATTAAAGAAAATATAAACAGAAGAGTGCAAATGTGTATTAATTTATGGGTCTGACCAGATTGAGAGCATTATTCAGAACAAGATCCGAGGTCCGTGGAGGACCAGCTTGGTCTCCTGGTTCACTGCGGTTTAGAACACCTCCCAGCACCACAGGAGCCAGGCCTTTGAGGGCGCTAAGCGGGGCTTGGAAGTCAGAGCATGGTTTAGTTCAATGACCCTTAAACAGAAGTGGTCCCGTACGGAACCAGTTCCGAGATCCGTAAATTAAGCCGTTTCCGTAAATGGAACTAGATCCTTAAACGGAATTGGATCCTTAAACAGAATTGGATCCTTAAACGGAACTGGTTCCATTAACAGAACCAGTTCCGTTTACGGAACTCAGAACTGGTTCTGTTCACGCTCCCTATACAATATAGATTACCTTGTGAAGGAATTAAAAGTTTGTAACTTCCATCAGTGCCGAGTCCTTGGTAGCTGCTGCGGCAAAGCTATAGTAAGTTACATGAGAGCAGTTTAACAGAACTTCAAAATAAATCATTTCAAAACTAGAAGCACTCGGAGAAAGCAGACGTCAGCCAAGGCAGATCAGTGCCCCCCCCCCATGTTTGTCTGTCTGTGTGCAAGATAACTCAAAAAGTTATGGATGGATTTGGATGAAATTTTCAGGAAATATCGATAATGGCACAAGGAACAAATGCTTAAATTTTGGTGGTGATCGGGGGTGGGGGGCACTGATCTGCCTTGGCGGAGGTCTGCGCTCTATGAGTGCTTTTCTAGAAAAGAGAGCAAAATGTTATTGTTTCTAAATCAGACATGGTTATGTTTGCAGCAGACATTTCACGTCTGAAAGATTACATGCTGGGAATCACTGTTCGCCGCCTGAAACCCAGAACTGTTCCTAGGCTTTTCTCATGGAACAGCTTCATTTCTGTTCAGAAAAGTACATAAACACAAACGTTACCCAATAAAAAAGTTTACTGATGGTAGCATTCGGCATTACAACATTACTGTCCCTACATAGAAGACATCCACTTGGACAACCCTAAACAAAACAAATTGATGCATAATGCTTCATTCAAAGCAGACTATAATGCTTTAGTAAGGTCGACTGAACATTATACATAAATTATGCCTAAGTAAACATGCTTATAGTAGCGTGCTCTGACACAATGCTACTGTGGTGCTTGACTCCCAGGAATGACCTGGCTGACGCGCTAATGAGATCTCACCATATGTCCATTGTTTTAATGAATAGTCTTCAGGCTCGTCTCAGTTGTGATGCATATTAAAAAACAAACAATTTTTTTTTTCTTGTTCACAATGACTACATAATCCCGACTTTTCATCAATGAAACAGTAACTCATTCCCTTGTCTTCTAGCTGCCATAGCGGTCAAAAACCATAAGCCCTTCCGGGGTCAAAACACACAATAACAAGGTGAAGTGACCTGCCTAAATACCTGTGCTCTTGGCAACAGGACACCGACACCCAATGACACGGCACAGTAAATACACCACATGTGACAACAATAATATACGACTCTGAAATTTATGAGTATGGTTCTTACAGTGCTAATGACTTGTCATTGTAGCCAACAGTTCAGTACCAGCCTGATCGCTCTCTGCTTACCTTGATATTTACTTCCGCCAAGGAGATTATGTTTTTGCAGGCATTGGTTTGTCTGTCTATCTGTCTTTCTGTCTGTCCGTGCGCAAGATAACTCAAAAAGTTATAGACGGATTTGAATTAAATTTTCAGGAAATGTTGATACTGGCACAAGGAACAAATGATTAACTTTTGGTGGTGATTTGGGGGGGTGGGGGCACTGATCTGCCTTGGCGGAGATCTGCGCTCTCTGAGTGCTTTTCTAGGTACCTCTGCCAAGGAGGTTATGTTTTTGTCGGCACTGGTTTGCCTGTCTGTCTGTCTGTCTGTCTGTCTGTCTGTCCGTGTGCAAGATAACTCAAAAAGTTATGGACGGATTTGGATGAAAATTTCAGGAAATGTTGATACTGGCACAAGGAACAAATGATTAAATTTTGGTGGTGATTGGGGGTGGGGAGGCCACTGATCTGCCTTGGTGGAGGTCTGCGCTCTCTTTTCTAGAAAAGCACTCGTAGAGTGCAGACCTCCACCAAGGCAGATCAGTGCCCCCCCACCCCCAAAATATAAATATAAACCCTTAAATATAGGGTCTCCTGATGAACCAGGAGCTGCTGTGCAGCAGGTGGATGATCTTGTGTCTAATTACTGAGGGAGGGGTCCGCAACCACACCGAAGTAGACTGGACCTCCGCCTCCACATCTGCTTCCACCGCGCGCATCAGGTGAGAGGAGGGGAGCATCAGAGCTCAGGCAGGGGGAAGCAGGCGGGGGTTTGGAGGGAAGCGGGTTGTTCAAGTTCAAATTTTTACTAAGTGCTGTGAGACCTGCCACATCGGTAGGTATAGCTTTAAGCCACTGTGCAAGACAGCAAACTTTGTTTTATTTCATCTCCATAAGAGTGTAAGTACTTTTTTAAGTAATATGCAGTAGAATTAAATGTAGCCATTTGAGTAAATCTGTATGACTTCAGGGTTTAACCTGGACTAGAACCCGATCAATATGGGATTTTTGGGACCAATGCTGATATTTGGGGCTAAAAAAAGCCGATATCCAATAAATCGGACGATATCCGATATTGGCTGATAACCGATATATTGGCTGATATATGAAATAAGAACACTGATCTACACAGGATATAATAATCTTATATTGGATAACTGTGGACAGGTGGATAAACAGTTGCATAAATCTTTGTTTATCTCACAAATATAATTTACACAATTTTCAAATGCAAACTATGCAATCACAAAAATAATTTGTGCAAAAAATTTTACTTACCACACAATTATGTTCTCACAAATTTTGATGTGTCTGCCTCACAGCACTACAACTTCTTATGTGGACTAAGGACTAAACTGAGCATGTGCAGAGTGAATTAGGTGAGTCCTAACTTGTTCTTGATTGGAGCAATTGCAAGAGTTACAACTGACCCATGTTACAACTGTCACCAGTCTCCACTACACTATTAACACCCAGGCCTGCTGGCAGAATGAAACTGTGAGGTAGACAGGAAGTGCACGGACGTGGGTGTGTGTGTGGGGGTGGATACTTCATAAGACAGGGGGTCCTTGATTTCCGGACTGGGGGGGGTTAGCGCTCCATCCTTCTCAGAGCGCATGGTAGCAGTCCGATTTTTGCCAGGGTGGAGGTGGAGTCCATCCTTGTACGAGCGGGGTGGGGTGGGGTGTTGTAGCTCCGTGATTATGTGATTGTGTGGGGGGGTGATAGCGTCATTGTCTGAGCAGGAGTGAAAGTGAAACTAACTCACTTTAAAGTTCCTCTTATTCTCCGGGCAGCATACACACACACACAGGAGCAGCGAGTGACAGAACCTCTGCGCAGCAAAAAAAAAAAGTTCATATATCGGCTACATTGGCTACATATTGGCCGATGTTGATTAATTGGTGATACGCTATAATCGGTCGGGCTCCAACCTGGACTATATCTACAGAACAATAGAAATGAAAAAAGAACCATCCATCACACTTAAGGTTGGATGTGATTTAGTTTAATGTCCAGTCGAGGTTGGCTGCAGAGGATTTGTGGCCAGATCAACAACCAGGCTGCTAAAGGACCTGGGAATCCGAGGCCAAGCCTTGTGACAGATCATCAGCTCCCTTTCCAGTGTGGCAGAACAGTCCAGTCACTGGCTCTGGAGGAAGAGGAGAGACCCTGTCTAGGCTCCAAAGCAGCAGCAGTACTGGCAGAGCAAGCAGGGGATCCAGAGCAGAGCACACCTGGGATGCCAGGTGTTGCCGATGAGCCCTCTGGAGGTGTTGTGGGCCAATCATCAAAACACCAGTGAAGGAGGGTGCCCACCTGATGACCCCAATGAAGCCTGTGATTCCCTACACCCAGCTGAAGGCCCCGAAACCCACAACACATAGATCCCATCACCTCAGGCAACACTGGTTGTCAAGCCTGTCCCCAGATGATAGTCTGGTTTTGTCTGTCTTTTATGTTGTCTGTTATTTCCTGTTTTATTTTGTTAAGTTTCCCTCGTGTGTCTTGTCTGGTGTCTTTACTTCCTTTTCCTGATTGTGTCCACCTGCTCCTGATTGCCTGACTCCGCCCTGATTTGTTCCACCTGTGTCTTGTTGTCTTCCCTCCCTTTTGTGTATTTAAGCCCTGTCTTTTCCCCTTGTCAGTCGCCAGTTTGTATTTTCCTTGTGAAGTACTTACCAGCGTTTTGATCCTGTCTGTCTGTCTGCCTACCTGTTTTCTGACCCGGTTTGCCATCTCATTTTTGCCTGTCTGCCTCATCCCTTTTGGTTTTTGTCTGCCTCATTCTGACCTCCTGGTTTTTGATCTTCTCGCCTGACTTCATACGGTACGTGAGCTAGCCTGATCCCTATGTCCTGTTGCCTGTCTGACTGCTTTCCCATGTATGACCTGTTTCCGTCACTGACCTCCCTCTGCTTCTCCCTAGTCGGGGTACCGACGTGTACTACCAAACCGGACGGAGGGTTCTCGTCCCCAATCCGGAGTCCTAACCCGGAGAAGAACTCAGCGTCCATTGTTTTCAAGATTTTGTTCATTATCATATTCTTTGATCTGTCAGTGTGTTTGGTGTTCAATAAACACTGTGAACTTTTACATCTGTGTCTGGGTTCTGCATCTGGGTTCAGTTATCGTACACAGACCATTACACTGGTCACAAGGGATTGTATCAACAAGTCCTTTCTTCGAACTAATTACTGAGAAGTTGAAAATACATGTTCTACCATTTTTATATAAAAAATTAACAATATGTAAGGATGTTAACTTCACCTAAAATGTAGTATTTCAGATGGATTAAGTGATTCAACAACTAGCAAAACGTTAAACCCAAACCACCCTCTTAAAGTGCTATGTAATTTTATTGTGCTAGAGCTAAGTTTCTGAAAGTACATGAACAGTACTTGTTAGATGGTCAGCTAAAATGTGTTTGTATACAGCTGTAACAAGTTTATGGGGCTGAAACTTAGCTGATGATTTTATAATTTTTTTTCCAGCATATGTGTATACAGCTCTGGAAAAAAAAAAAAAAAAAAAAAGAGACCACTGCAAAATTATCAGTTTTTTGATTTTAACATTCATAGGTATGTGTTTGAGTAAAATAAACAGTTTTGATTTATTCTCTTAACCACCGACAACATTTATCCCAAATTCTAAATAAAAATATTATTATTAAGAGCATGTATTTGCCGAACACAATGTATGGTCAAAATAACAAAAAGATGCAATGTTTTCAGACCTCAAATAGATGAGTTTCAATGTTTACTAACAAAAGTGATGCGCGCGCAACTTGGAGGCAAAAATACGAGTACCAGCTACCAGCTGGCTCACATCAGCTGCGTACACCTCCAGGCTCTCTCCCGGAACTTGTGAACGAGCCGATATGTTAACTCTAAAACGGTCCATTAACTCTCTCTGTCCAAAAGCTGATCCCATCTTCTCTTTCACGGCCGCATAATTTGACTTGACCGCATCGGGAAGGCTGTCCCATAGTAGAAAAGCAGACTTGCAAAGATGGGAGGGGAGTATTCTCATCAGCTCCCCGCTGAACTCACCGGTGTCGCCCGCCAATGCTCTGACTGCCACTTCCAGCTGCCTCACCCAGCTGAGGAAACTCTGGCTGCTATCACCGGCAAAGGGAGCAGGTAGGTCCACAATCATTCTCTCTCTTTAAACCTACCAGCAGGAAGCCCTGCTGGTAGGTTTAAAGGGGTCCTCATCACCGTACCACATGATGACAATACTTTATTTCCACGCGGCTAAGCTCAACAGGCATGCAGGTTAACTATACTGAGAAACTACACTAACCGCGGTAATAGCTATAAACAGCGGTCGGCAGAACAGAACCACCGCTGCCACCAGTGTAACCGAGCCGTCTTTATACCTAACTTATACTTGGTGAAAGCTAAGTAATAAACGGCACACAGGAGTTTAGCAGGTCCATCGTTTAACACGCTACGAACTCGGCGTGACTTCCGCCTCCAGGACTTAATGTACGCATACATCACATGAAAGTCATCTATACTGCAAAGAAAACAAGTTCATGATGATGATGATGGCTGTGGTGATTTTGGTCACTGGGGCAGTGATGGGGAGTTCTCATGTTGTCACATTGATAGTAGACATGCAGATGGGTGTAGGTGCGGCTGTGTGTGGGTGTGTATGCATATGTGGGGGTGTTTATGCATGTAGGTGTGTGCTTGTAAGCGTACATGTGGGGGTGTAGGTGGTGTGTATGTCTGGGTGTCTGTAAGTGTGTGTACATGTGCTTATGTGGATGTGTCTATGTGAGTGGGGGGACGGGGGGGGGGGGGGGGGGGGGTTGATGGTAGGAGTGTGAGGGGATGAAGGGCGGGGGTGGGGGGTTGGGCCTTTGGGCCCCCGGGGCGTTTGGCCGTTTGGCCGTGTGCACTGGCCCACGGTGGGTGGCTGTCCGGGGAGGCCTGGTTTCCTGGTATGCTGGGTGGGGCTCCTGCCCGGGGGGATGGGTGGCCCCTGGGATTGTGGGGCTCAGGGACCTGTGCCTTGCTTGCCCCTGGGTGGCAGCAGGGATACGCCGGCTGGCTTCCCTGGCCCCTAGGGTTCTGTGCTTGTATTATGACCCTGGGTCATAATTTGCCCATTTATCTGTGTATGTATATGTTTTCTGTTTAGTGTGTGTGTTCTCCCCCCCGTCCTGTAGGTGTGCCGTGCCCTTTTTGTGTCTGTTTGTGTTGCAGGACACTGACTGGTGGAGCATGATTGCCCGGCCCCTTTAAAAATGGCACTGATCTTCAGTTCGTCCTCTCTGTTGCCTCCTGCCAGATCCCAACCCTGTGTTCCTGCGTGTGTGACTGTCAGTCTTCGTGTGTTCGTGTTAATTCAAGATTGTATATAGTTGTAAATAAATGTTTTGTAAATTCGATCCTTTTCCTAGTAGGGCAGGCCGGCTCTTTTATTTTCCCGTTTTCTCCTGTTTTTGGTTAGGAAGTTTAGGTGAGTTTTCTGTATTTTATTTCTTGCATTTGTTTTGGTCTAGGTAATTTAGTTTGAACTCTGAAGAAGAGATTTTGTTTGTTGTTTTAGCCGCACCCTCCCCTGACCCTTCTTTAGTTGATTTAAAAAATAAATACTGTGAACTTTAGTTTTTCGACTGACGTGTGTGCTTGGGAACTGGGAGGGGACAAAAGTGAGCTAATATTATGTTCACTCTGGTGAACCCCTAGGCCGGGGCGTAACAGCTTGGTGCACGCTGGGCATGCCGTCGCCCTTTGGGTGGTGGTGGACTGGATCCCCTTCTCTGTGTTGTCTACTGGTTGGCCGGGCCTTGGGGCCCTCTCTGTTGGCCCCTGGTCCTTGGAGGGGGTGTGGTTGCAGTTGCATGGCTGTGTTCATCATTCGGTGCACCTCAGTCTCTTTGCCTTCTTCTCTTTGCTTCACTCTGTTGCAGTCACTCTGTCGCAGGAGATTAATGTGAACAGCTGATGTTGTGTGGATTTGTTGCTGGTATTATTTGTGCTGTTGTTATTTATTTATGAAATTTTGTTCAAGTTTTCCTTTCTTACATCTCCCATTTAAAGGTGGGGTGTGAGATGCTTTCTTGGAGCACGTTTTACTATATTGCTTAAAATCCCCTTCACACCCTGATTACAACCAATTAATTAAATGCTCTAACACACAAAAAAAAGTCACCCATGGAATGGACAGGACTGAAAAAACACCATCCAATCTTTTTTTTTTTTTTTTTTTCATGGGCTCAGCTGGCTGACAGGTAGCTGTCCAACTGTACTCCCAGTCATCATTGCCCATTTTTTTTTAACACCTTTGCTTGTATATCGTCTTTTATTTGGACATTTTACCAGGGAGTATCTCACACTACTTTTTTTTTTTTGTTTGTTTTCGGGGTTTTTTTCCTACTTGTCTTGTCCAGCGTCCTAACAGCAGAATGGTAGTCTGGTTCCTTTTGGTGCTGAACAAATTTGCTTTGCCAAGGGTAACTTCATAAAGTGTATGAAGCGCCCTTTGATATTCTACTGTGTGTGCTATGAGTTTTGTTGAACCACAATTCGATGCCGGACCTGACATGGGGGATGGGGGTGGGGGGGTTGAAGAAGGGGAGAGAACAAGAGAGAAGAAGGTGGCGAAGACCCTCACAAGAAAGTATCAACAATACAAACAGCAACAACCATGGAGACAATTATAATGATGACAATAACTACAACCAGAACTGAGTAAACTGGGCAGAAGAGAGAGAAAAAAACAAAACAAAACAAACAAAACTACAAAAAAAAAAAAAAAAAAACACAACAATGAGATACATAAGACCTATGAAATGAAGAGTATAAGAAAGCATGAACAAAATGTTGTATACCACGTTCACACAAATAATACCTATAACAAATAATACCAGTAACAAATCCACACAACATCAGTTGTTCACATTAATCTGCTGTGACAGAGTGAACCAGGCAAACAGACTGAGGTGAAGAACACAGGTATGCAACCACAACCACTCTCCCTCCAAGGATCAGGGACTGACCAAGAGGGCCCCATGACCTGGCCATCCAGCAGACACCACAGAGAGGGGGGATCCAGCCCACCCACCCCCCCCCCGAGAGGCAACAGTGTGCCCGCCCCGAAGATGGTCGAGGGAGGCCCCCGCCAGAGGCCCCACAGCAGCCGAGCACAGGCCAGGGGGCCAGGGACGCCACCCACTACCCCCCCGCCGGGGGCCGGCCACCCAGGGGCCAGCAAGGCACCGGTCCCCGAGCCCCACGAGCCCAGGAGCCACCCGTCTCCCCGGGCAGGGGTCCCATCCAGCACACCGGGTGGCCAGGCTGGCCCAGACCGCCACCTGCTGCAGGCCAGTGCACACCCCGATGCCACAGCCAAACGCCCTGGGGGCCTGGAGGCCCACCTCCCCATCCCACTAAGCCCAACCCCCAAACCCCACAGACCCCCCAGTCCCCCACTCACCCACACAAGCATATGCACACACACCCACTGATTCCCAGACATACGCACCACCCATCCCACGTGTTCGACCATTCACACACACACACACACACACACAAACACACACACACACACACACACACACATACCCCCACAAACACCTCCACCTCCACCCATGCCCATACACCCACCTACCCACATGCACGCCCACACGTACACATCTACATGTACACACATACCCACACATGTACCCACACCCATCAACAGCCCCTCCCACCCACCTGCACACACCAGACACGCGTATCCGGAGTGCCCCCCCCAAGCAGCGAGCAGCACCGCTGTGAGTCCCCCCAAGGTGCTGCACCCGAGCGCAGCCCCAGCACCAACCGCAGCCCAGGGAGGCAACACCAGCCACCAGGAACCCCACCGCGGTCCACCACCCCGCCAGCAACTGCCATACCCCCGATGCCCACATACACACATCTTTCCCGGTCCCAACATGACCTGCGGCAGGCAAGAGAGCGGCTAGCCCAGCCCGCCCCCCCCCCCCCCCCCCCCCGACCACAATCCCCATGCACACACATCATTCATCAGAGGGCGGCACCCCCCAACAATGCAGCCAGGTGAGCCCCAAGCCAAGCCAATGCTCTGGCCCCCCTCCCCTGGGGCCCCCGCCCCAGACAGCATCGAGGAAACAGGAGTGTGGGAAGACCCCCCTCCCCCTCACCTCCCCACCTATCAGTGTTTTGAAGTGTGAGGTGTGTATGCAAGCAGTTAAAATTGAGGAGCATAACTGCGCACCACTGAGGGCAACACCACACAGGCAGCCTCACCCACCGGCACGGCACCGCCCACCAGGTGCCACGCAGCCCACCCCCCAAAAGTGAATGTGTGGTGTTAATGTTTCTGTGTGTTGTGGGTGGGTGTAATTACAATTGAGAAGTAAGCCACCCCAGGGTACCACAGAGGGAGGCCGTTTTAGTGACCCCCCCTGCCGTACCCCCTCGGGATGTGCACCCTCCCCAAGACCCTACGTGCTTTGTGTGAGGGGGGTGGGGAGGCGAGGGATTGGGGTATGACTGGGAGGAAGTTTCCTCCCAGAAGATGAGCCAGCAGGCATTTGGCACCCCCGTTCCCCAGTACCCGTCCCCAGGCAGGGGCTGCCAAGGAGCGGGGCAGCCCAGAGACCCCGTGTACCCAACGACTGCAGCCAGAAAGCCAGCTGCCCCCCCCCCCCCCCTCCAGAGGCCACTCACACACTCAATCATCCTGTGCAGTCAAGGGGGCACAGACCTGGGACCAGCTGCCCCAAAGCCCCCCAAACAGGTGCGGGGACCCACCAAACTCCACACCTCCCCAGTCTTACATGCACTAGGGATGCAGCAAGCATCCAATCATTTTGAGTGCCCACTCGAAATGATTGAACGGTGGTATGTCTGTCAAAGTCAACTGCCATTTGCCCCCCCCGCACCCTTCTTAGAGCATAAATTGTGCCAGAGGCTTGGAGAGACTTTACAGGAAATGAAGCCAGAGCCAGAGCTTGACTATATTAGTTATATTAGGATAGAAAGTTCACCGGCAAACTGTTTTGTCACTAACATAAATCAGATGGAAATGTAACATTAAAGCCGCAAGCGGCATCTAAAGGCCCTCGCCAAGGGCACGTACAGTAGAAGTATGCTCATTGTTCAGCTGGTGGTGCTCTAGCCCCAAATTTTGTGTCTTCTGATGAATGGTAGTAGGCCTGGGAGATTTACAATTGACTCAAATTTGAGACAAATCAGTGTTCGTATGTCCAAACTGAACAAATTTTTGTATAAATAAATCTGTAGGGGGCGTTATGGAGCCAAAATTCAATTTGTTCCATTGAATGGGTGTAGGCCTGCGAGATGTACCACTGAGTCAAATTTGAGCCAAATCGGTGTTCGAATGTCCGAACTGATGCAATTTTCGTGAAGGTAAATTTGTAGGGGGCGCTATTGCATGAAATGGAATTTTCTTTTGATAAATGGGTGTAGGCCTGGGAGATTGACAACTGATTCAAATTTGAGCCAAATTGGTGTTCGTATGTCTGAAGTAAAGTAATTGTCGTAAAGGTAAAATTGTAGGGGGCGCTATAGCTCCAAATTTCAATTTCTTCTGATATATGGGTGTAGGCCTGAGAGATAGACATCTGAGTCAAATTTGAGCCAAATTGGGGTTTGTATGTCCGAACTAATGTCATTTTTGTAAATGTACATTTTTAGGGGGCGCTATAGTGCGAAATTTCAATTTCTTTTAATAAATGGGTGTAGGCCTTGGAGATAGACGTCTGATGGAAATTTAAGCCAAATCGGTGTTTGTATGTCTGAGCTGAAGCAATTTTTGTGATGGTACATTTTCGAAAAAACTTTGCAAAGTTTGCAACCTCGTCGCAAAAAAACGGTGACACCGATTCAAAAAATTCGGCTAACTTTTGATGCCCCACTTCTCTAGATACTGTACACCGATTTTGAGCTCATTTGGCCAAACGGCCAAGGAGGAGATAGTTAAAATACAACGTCAGCGAAAACGCTGACTCAGCATTCGTATGTCTTAACTGATGCAATTTTTGTGAAGGTAAATTTGTCGGGGGCGCTATTGAGCGAAATGGCAATTTCTTTTGATGAATGGGTGTAGGCCTGGGAGATTGACAAGTGCTTCAAATTTGAGCCAAATTGGTGTATGTATGTCTGAAGTAAAGTAATTTTCATAAAGGTAACATTTTAGGGGGCGCTATAGCGCCAAATTTAAATTTTTTCTTATATATGGGTGTAGGCCTTAGAGATAGATGTTTGAGTCAAATTTGAGCCAAATTGGTGTTCGTATGTCTGAACTGAAGCAATTTTAATAAAAAAAATTAAGTGTAACTGTAGTGCGAAATTTCAGTTTCTTTTGACAAATAGGTGTAGGCCTGGGAGACAGATGTCTGAGTCAAATTTGAGCCAAATTGGTGTTCGTATGTCCAAACTGATTTCATTTTTGTAAATGTACATTTGTAGGGGGCGCTATAGTGTGAAATTTCAATTTCTTTTAATAAATGGGTGTAGGCTTGGGAGATAAACTTCTGAGTAAAATTTGAGCCAAATCGGTGTTCATATGTCTGAGCTGAAGAGATTTTTGTAATGGTAAATTCGCGAAGAAACTTTGCAAAGTTTGTGACGTCGTCACACAAAAACAGTGACACCTATCCAAAAAATTCGGCTAACTTTTGATGCCCCACTTCTCTAGATACTGTACACCGATTTTGAGCTCATTCGGCCAAACGGCCAAGGAGGAGATAGTTAAAATACAACGTCAGCGAAAACGCTGACTCAGCATTTTGGAAATTTCAATCCAATATGGCCGACTAAGGGTTGGTTTAGGGGCGTGGCCACTGTAATATTTTTTGTTTGTCTCCTCATGATGAATCTGTCTACCGATTTTCGTGGCTCTACAACAAACTTTACGTTGGACGTGCTCCCATTGGCGTAATGCATTTCCACTTTTCAAGGGGGCGCTGCGGCAACATTTCTTTACCGACATCTACGAAACCTATATGTAAATTAAATTTCTCGCACTTCTGAATTTTGGGCAAAATTTGGTGAGTTTTCATAAATGTTCAGGGGGTCAAATTTGAGCTCAAAGAGCAGGAGAAGAAAAATAAATTAAAAAAATAAATAAATAAATAAAATAATAAGAATCTGAGCAAGAACGATATAGCCGTTTCTATGGCAACCACATATTTGGCCTTATGTTAAAGCTGTCGAGCTCCCCCACATGTCTGTGGGGTCAGATGTCA
This sequence comes from Sphaeramia orbicularis, assembly GCF_902148855.1. NCBI lineage: Eukaryota > Metazoa > Chordata > Actinopteri > Kurtiformes > Apogonidae > Sphaeramia > Sphaeramia orbicularis. Next base: position 7,176,259 of record NC_043974.1, on the reverse strand, counting down.
CGTGTCGTGCACTTACACCCACATGACTGACCCAGAGTGGGCGTGTCCCATTGACTCCCATTCATTCTGAGCAGGTGAAAATATGTGACTTGTGCACATGTCATGTACATCGTCGGAAAGGTCTCAGTCCCGTGAATGTGAATATGTGTGAGAGTGGCGACAGTGGCGAAAGGCAACTGCGTCACTGGCGATTTCGTCCCCATGCGCCCACTGCAGACTCAATAGGCCCTGCGCCGGCTTTACTCGGCTCGGGCCTAATAAGACAAAAGAAAAAAAAAAAAATTAAAGCCGCAAGCGGCATCTAAGGGCCCTCGCCACGGGCACGTCCAGTAGAAGTATGTCCATCGTTCAGCAGGTGGCACTCTAGCACCAAATTTCAATGTCTTCTTATGAATGGGTGTAGGCCTGGGAGATTGACAACTGATTCAAATTTGAGGCAAATGTTTGCTCGTATGTCCAAACTAAAGAAGTTTTTGTATAAGTAAATCTGTAGGGGGTGCCATGCAGCTAAAATTAAATTTCTTCTGTTGAATAGGTGTAGGCCTGCGAGATGTACCACTGAGTCAAATTTGAGCCAATTCAGTGTTCGTATGTCTTAACTGATGCAATTTTTGTGAAGGTAAATTTGTAGGGGGCGCTATTGAGCGAAATGGCAATTTCTATTGATGAATGGGTGTAGGCCTGGGAGATTGAAAACTGCTTCAAATTTGAGCCAAATTGGTGTATGTATGTCTGAAGTAAAGTAATTTTCGTAAAGGTAAAATTTTAGGGGGCGCTATAGTGCCAAATTTAAATTTTTTCTTATATATGGGTGTAGGCCTTAGAGATAGACGTCGGATGAAAATTTAAGCCAAATCGGTGTTTGTATGTCTGAGCTGAAGCAATTTTTGTGATGGTACATTTTCGAAAAAACTTTGCAAAGTTTGAAACCTCGTCGCACAAAAACGGTGACACTGATTCAAAAAATTCGGCTAAAGTTTGATGCCCCACTTCTCTAGATACGGTACACCGATTTTGAGCTCATTTGGCCAAACGGCCAAGGAGGAGATAGTTAAAATACAACGTCAGCGAAAACACTGACTCAGCATTTTAGAAATTTCAATCCAATATGGCCGACTAAGGGTTGGTTTAGGGGCGTGGCCCTAATAATATTTTTTGTTTGTCTCCTCATGATGAATCTGTCTACCAATTTTCGTGGCTCTACCACAAACTTTATGTTGGACGCGCTCCCATTGGCGTAATGCATTTCTACTTTTCAAGGGGGCGCTGCTACAACATTTCTATACCGACATCTACGAAACCTATATGTAAATTCAATTTCTCGCACTTCTTAATTATGTGCAAAATTTGGTGAGTTTTCGTAAATGTTCAGGGGGTCAAAATTGAGCTCAAAGCGCAGGAGAAGGAAAAATAAGACAGAAGAAAAAAAAAATTAAAGCCGCAAGAGGCATCTAAAGGCCCTCGCCATGGGCACGTCCAGTAGAAGTAACTCCATCGTTCAGCAGGTGACGCTCTAGCCCGAAATTTTGTGTTTTCTGATGAATGGGTGTAGGCCTGGGTGATTGACAATTGACTCAAATTTGAGACTAATCAGTGTTCGTATGTCCGAACTAAAAAATTTTTTGTATAAATAAACTGTAGGAGGCGCTATGGAGCCAAAATTCAATTTGTTCCATTGAATGGGTGTAGGCCTGCGAGATGTACCACTGAGTCAAATTTGAGCCAAATCGGTGTTCGTATGTCCGAACTGATGCAATTTTCGTGAAGATAAATTTGTAGGGGGTGTTATTGCGCAAAATGGCATTTTCTTTTGATAAATGGGTGTAGGCCTGGGAGATTGACAAATTATTTAAATTTGAGCCAAATCGGTGTTCGTATGTCTGAAGTGAAGTAATTTTCGTAAAGGTAAAATTGTAGGGGGTGCTATGGCACCAAATTTCAAATTTTTCATATAAATCGGTGTAGGCCTGGGAGATAGACATCTGAGTCAAATTTGAGCCAAATCGGTGTTCGTATGTCCGAACTGAAGCAATTTTAATTAAAAAAAATATTAAAAATTTTTGTAGGGGGCGCTGTAGTGCAAAATTTCAGTTTCTTTTGATAAATAGGTGTAGGCCTGGGAGACAGATGCGAAAACGCTGACTCAGCATTCGTATGTCTTAACTGATGCAATTTTTGTGAAGGTAAATTTGTAGGGGGCACTACTGAGCGAAATGGCAATTTCTTTTGCTGAATGGGTGTAGGCCTGGGAGATTGGCAACTGCTTCAAATTTGAGCCAAATTTGTGTTTGTATGTCTGAAGTAAAGTAATTTTCGTAAAGGTAAAATTGGAGGGGGCGCTATAGTGCCAAATTTCTATTTTTTCTGATAAATGGGTGTAGGCCTGAGAGAAAGACGTCAGAGTCAAATTTGAGCCAAATTGGTGTTCGTATGTATGAACTGAAGCAATTTTAATAAAAATTAAAGCCACAAGCGGCATCTAAAGGCCCTCGCCACGGGCACGTCCAGTAGAAGTATTTCCATCGTTCAGCAGGTGGCACTCTAGCACCAAATTTCAATGTCTTCTAATGAATGGGTGTAGGCCTGGGAGATTGACAACTGATTCAAATTTGAGGCAGATCTTGGTTCGTATGTCCACACTAGAGAAATTGTTGTATAAGTAAATCTGTAGGGGGCGCTATGCAGCTAAAATTAAATTTCTTCCATTAAATGGGTGTAGGCCTGCGAGATGTACCACTGAGTCAAATTTGAGCAAAATCGGTGTTCGTATGTCTGAATTAATGCAATTTTTGTGAAGGTAAAATTGTAGGGGGCACTATTGAGCGACATGGCAATTTCTTCTGATAAATGGGTGTAGGCCTGGGAGATTGACAACTGATTCAAATTTGAGCCAAATTGGTGTTCGTATGTCTGAAGTGAAGTAATTTTCGTAAAGGTAAAATTGTAGGGGGTGCTATGGCACCAAATTTCAAATTTTTCATATAAATCAGTGTAGGCCTGGGAGATAGACATCTGAGTCAAATTTGAGCCAAATCGGTGTTCGTATGTCCGAACTGAAGCAATTTTAATTAAAAAAAATATTAAAAATTTTTGTAGGGGGCGCTGTAGTGCAAAATTTCAGTTTCTTTTGATAAATAGGTGTAGGCCTGGGAGACAGATGTCTGAGTCAAATTTGAGCCAAATCGGTGTTTGTATGTCCGAACTGATGTCATTTTTGTAAATGTACATTTGTAGGGGGCGCTATAGTGTGAAATTTCAATTTCTTTTAATAAATGGGTGTAGGCCTGGAAGATGGACGTCTGAGTCAAATTTCAACCAAATCGGTGTTTGTATGTCTGAGCTGAAGCAATTTTTGTGATGGTAAATTTTCGAAAAAACTTTGCAAAGTTTGCAACATCATCGCACAAAAACGGTAACACTGATTCAAAGAATTCGGCTAATTTTTGATGCCCTACTTCTGTAGATACTGTACACCGATTTTGAGCTCATTTGGCCAAACGGCTTAGTAGGAGATAGTTAAAATACGTCAGCGAAAACGCTGACTCAGCATTTTGGAAATTTCAATCCAATATGGCTGACTAAGGGTTGGTTTTGGGGCGTGGCCATAATAATATTTTTTGTTTGTCTCCTCATGATGAATCTGTGTATCGATTTTCGTGGCTCTACGACAAACTTTGTGTTGGACGTGCTCCCATTGGCGCAATGCATTTCCACTTTTCAAGGGGGCGCTGCCGCAACATTTCTTTACCGACATCTACGAAACCTATATGTAAATTCAATTTTGCACATTTCTGAATTTTGGGCAAAATTTGGTGAGTTTTCGTAAATGTTCAGGGGGTCAAAATTGAGGTCAAAGCGCAGGAGAAGGAAAAATAAGACAAAATAAAAAAAAATAATAATAATAATAATCTGAGCAAGAACAATATAGGCGTTTCCGTGGCAACCACGTATTTTACTTTATTTGAAAGCTGTCGAGGTCCCCAACATGTCTGTGGGGTCAGATGTCACGTGTCGTGCACTTACACCCACGTGACTGACCCCGAGTGGGGGTGTCCCATTGACTCCCATTCATTCTGAGCAGGTGTAAATATGCGATTTGTGCACATGTCATATACATGTTCGGAAAGGTCTCAGCGCCGTGAATGTGAATATGTGTGAGTGTGGCGACAGTGGCGAAAGGCAACCGTGTCACTGGCGATTTTGTCCCCATGCGCCCACTGCAGACTCAATAGGCCCTGCGCCGGCTTTACTTGGCTCGGGCCTAATAATAAGAATCTGAGCAAGAACAATATAGCCGTTTCTATGGCAACCACATATTTGGCCTTATGTTAAAGCTCTCGAGCTCCCCCACATGTCTGTGGGGTCAGATGTCACGTGTCGTGCACTTACACCCACATGACTGACCCCGAGTGGGCGTGTCCTATTGACTCCCATTCATTCTGAGCAGGTGTAAATATGTGACTTGTGCACATGTCATGTACATCGTCGGAAAGGTCTTAGTGCTGTGAATGTGAATGTGTGTGAGAGTGGCGACAGTGGCGAAAGGCGACCGCGTCACTGGCGATTTCGTCCCCATGCGCCCACTGCAGACTCAATAGGCCCTGCGCCGGCTTTACTCGGCTCGGGCCTGAAAAAAAATTAAATAAAAATAATAAGAATCTGAGCAAGAACAATATAGCCGTTTCTATGGCAACCACATATTTGGCCTTATGTGAAAGCTCTCGAGGTCCCCCACATGTCTGTGGGGTCAGATGTCACGTGTCGTACACTTACACCCACATGACTGACCCCAAGTGGGCGTGTCCCATTGACTCCCATTCATTCTGAGCAGGTGTAAATATGCGACTTGTGCACATGTCATGTACATCGTCGGAAAGGTCTCAGTGCGGTGAATGTGAATGTGTGTGAGAGTGGCGACAGTGGCGAAAGGCGACCGCGTCACTGGCGATTTCGTCCCCATGCGCCCACTGCAGACTCAATAGGCCCTGCGCCGGCTTTACTCGGCTCGGGCCTAATAATCTGAGCAAGAACAATATAGCCGTTTCTATGGCAACCACATATCTGGCCTTATTTGAAAGCTCTCGAGGTCCCCCACATGTCTGTGGGGTCAGATGTCACGTGTCGTGCACTTACACACACGTGACTGACCCCGAGTGGGCGTGTCCCATTGACTCCCATTCATTCTGAGCAGGTGTAAATATGCGGTTTGTGCACATGTCATATACATCTGCGGAAAGGTCTCAGTGCCGTGAATGTGAATGTGTGTGAGAGTGGCGACAGTGGCGAAAGGCGACCGCGTCACTGGCGATTTCGTCCCCATGCGCCCACTGCTGACTCAATAGGCCCTGCGCCGGCTTTACTCGGCTCGGGCCTGAAAAAAAATTAGATAAAAATAATAATAATCTGAGCAAGAACAATATAGCCGTTTCTATGGCAACCACGTATTTGGCCTTATTTGAAAGCTCTCGAGCTCCCCCACATGTCTGTGGGGTCAGATGTCACGTGTCGTGCACTTACACACACATGACTGACCCCGAGTGGGCGTGTCCCATTGACTCCCATTCATTCAGAGCAGGTGTAAATATGCGATTTGTGCACATGTCATATACATCTTCGGAAAGGTCTCAGTGCCGTGAATGTGAATATGTGTGAGAGTGGCGACAGTGGCGAAAGGCGACCGTGTCACTGGCGATTTCGTCCCCATGCGCCCACTGCAGACTCAATAGGCCCTGCGCCGGCTTTACTCGGCTCGGGCCTAATAAGTAAAGAAAAATAATAAGAATCTGAGCAAGAACAATATAGCCGTTTCTATGGCAACCACATATTTGGCCTTATGTGAAAGCCCTCGAGGTCCCCCACATGTCTGTGGGGTCAGATGTCACGTGTCGTACACTTACACCCACATGACTGACCCCGAGTGGGCGTGTCCCATTGACTCCCATTCATTCTGAGCAGGTGTAAATATGCAACTTGTGCACGTCATGTACATCGTCGGAAAGGTCTCAGTGCAGTGAATGTGAATGTGTGTGAGAGTGGCGACAGTGGCGAAAGGCAACCGCGTCACTGGTGATTTCGTCCCCATGCGCCCACTGCAGACTCAATAGGCCCTGCGCCAGCTTTACTCGGCTCGGGCCTAAAAAATAATAATAATCTGAGCAAGAACAATATAGCCGTTTCCGTGGTAACCACGTATTTGGCCTTATTTGAAAGCTCTCGAGCTCCCCCACATGTCTGTGGGGTCAGATGTCACGTGTCGTGCACTTACACCCACATGACTGACCCTGACTGGGCGTGTCCCATTGATTCCCATTCATTCTGAGCAGGTGTAAATATGCGATTTGTGCACATGTTCTGTACATCTTCGGAAAGGTCTCAGTGCCGTGAATGTGAATGTGTGTGAGAGTGGCGACAGTGGAGAAAGGCGACCGCGTCACTGGCGATTTCGTCCCCATGCGCCCACTGCAGACTCAATAGGCCCTGCGCCGGCTTTACTTGGCTCGGGCGTAAAAATAAATAAATAAATAAATAAAAATAATAATAATCTGAGCAAGAACAATATAGCCGTTTCCGTGGTAACCACGTATTTGACTTTATTTGAAAGCTCTCGAGGTCCCCCACATGTCTTTGGGGTCAGATGTCACGTGTCATGCACTTACACATATGTGACTGACCCCGAGTGGGCGTGTCCCATTGACTCCCATTCATTCTGAGCAGGTGTAAATATGCGATTTATGCACATGTCATGTACATCTTTGGAAAGGTCTCAGTGCCGTGAATGTGAATATGTGTGAGAGTGGCGACAGTGGCAAAAGGCGACCGCGTCACTAGCGATTTCGTCCCCATGCGCCCACTGCAGACTCAATAGGCCCTGCACCGGCTTTACTCGGCTCGGGCCTAATTAGCCAGATAGGTATGAACTTGGGTTGTTCTGTAAGAGCGAGGGTGTTGGAGGAGACTGAATGAGGTATGCATGGATTGGAGCTGGAGCCTCAGCCGGGGTCAGAGCTAGAGCCGGGGCCGTAGTCGGCACCAAGCCCGAGCCTGGGCCATACGGGGCCGGAGCCAGAGCCTCAGCTGGGGTCAGAGCTGGAACTGAGCTGGGGCCATAGCTGGCGTCGGAGCACAAGCCGGGGCCGTACAGGGCTGGGGCAAGAGCTGGGGATGGAGCTGTAGCTGTAGCCAGAACCGGAGCCTCAGCCGGGGTCGGAGCCAGAGCTGGGGCCAGGGCCGGGCCGTAGCCAGGGTTGGAGTCCGAGCCGGGGCCGTACGGGGCCAGAGCCGGGGCCAGAGCCGGGGCCAGAGCCGGAGCCTCGGCCGGCGAATTGTTGCTGTGCAGCGCTCGTGAACCCTTGGGAACAAGCATTGTGCATTCCAGTACTCTGGAGGCGTGGCTTCGGAAGGATGTCTGAAGAAAGGGGTTTGGACTTTTGAATTGAGTATTTTCAAAATGTAGCTTGTTCGAACCGTTTTTCTAAGATCTTGCACCCCACCTTTAATAGATCTTAATTATTTTATTTCATTATAATTTCTTCCTTTTTTCCACCCAGTTTACTCAGTTCTGGTTTTAGTTATTATTATAATTATCACCATGGTTGTTATTGTTAGTATTGTTGATATTTTCTTGTGAGGGTCTTTGCCATCTTCTTCTTCCTTTTTCTCCCCCCTTCACTCTTTCCTTCTCTTCTCCCCCTTTCCTCTCCTTCCCCCTGTTCCTCCATGTCAGGTCCGGCATCAAAATGTGGTTCAACGAAATTCAAAATAAAGATAACAGAATATCAAGGGAAGCCTCATATACTTTATGAAGTTTCCCTTGGCAATGCAAATTTGTTCAGCACGAAAAGGCAGCCAGACAATCATTCTGCTGCACAAAACCTGGACAAGACAAGTTACAAGAAGAAAAAAAGATAGAAAACAAGTTCATATTCATTTCTAAAAAACACAATACCAATAGGAAAAAGACAAGACTTTGTTGGAAGAATTAGAAATTGTAAAAAGCCTTTCTTTCATGAGGGCCTGAAGATTAATTCATTGGGGCTGGAGTAAAAAACACACCAACACATGTCGGCATGCACCTTCTTCAAGGTGTTACAATGAAAGAGGAAGACACTAATATATACTCATGGACTGCAGGTGTGGCCGCCAGTGAGACAACAGCAAAAAGTTTTTCAGCTCTCAAATTATTTATTAAAAATAAATAAAAAATAATACTAATAATAAGATAAATAAAATAAAATTAAAACAATAAATAAATAAATACAGGGTGGGGAAGCAAAATTTACAATATTTTGAGGCAGGGATTGAAAGACAGTGTATGACCAATTAGTTTATTGAAAGTCATGAGAATTTATTTGCCACAAGAAAATTTACATAATAGAAAATGTTTTTATTCTATGTGTCCTCCTTTCTCAATAACTGCCTTCACACGCTTCCTGAAACTTGCGCAAGTGTTCCTCAAATATTCGGGTGACAACTTCTCCCATTCTTCTTTAATAGTATCTTTAAGAAAGTCGACATTGCTGTGAGATGTTCTATTGGTAGCATGTTCTAAAACACCCCAAATGGCATAATCCAGAGGGTTTAGATCTGGGCTAGAAGGCGGCCATAAACATGATTCCCAAAAATTGCTAAAGTTGGATTTGTTGCTGTTGTCAACAAGTGTTTTGGTGTTCTTGTGTAAGATTTTAACTTCAAATCATTTTTTTTTTCTTTTTTTTTTTTTTTTTTTTTTTTAAATATCTTTTTATTTCACACTGGAGAATCCTCCAAATACAGTACAAACATAATCATACTGGGTCTCACTTTTTAAAATTCTGCTCTGTGCATTCTTCCCACCTCCCATCCCTTAAGAAATAAATCAACTAAACACACAAAAGTAACAAGCCAAAAATATACATATCTAAAGAAAGATAAATAAACAAATACATAATAATAATAATAAAAAATCATAATAAAATAAAAATAATAATAATAACAAAAAAAAAAAAAAAAAAGAAGATGGCCGCTTGAGCTCAGAGCTCCATACTTCCTCAGTGCCTAATTTAAATTTTATACCTTCACTCAGCAATTAACAGAGTTCATTCTTGTAACTTTGTTACTTCAAACTACAAGGAACATGCCAGACGAAGGAAAAAGTAAAAGAGATCAAAGGAGAACTAAATTAAAGAACAAAGAAGAAGATAACCAGGATGGGGATGGCGGGTATGATCTGGCCGACATCATGGCTGAATTAAAAACTCAACGCTGTGACATAGTAAGTCACCTGGAGGGTATTGAAAGTCGTCTGGAAAACGTTATCACAGAAGTGTCGACAATGAAGACCGCACTGTCTAAGACAAATGAAGTACTCAATAAACAACACCAGCATTTGGAGGCAGCCGAACAAAGGATCTCGGACCTTGAGGACGCCCTGCATATTACCAAAAGGGACTTACACCGAGCCCAAGAGCTGATTAAAACCCTCGAAACTAAGACGGACGACTTGGAAAATAGAGGAAGGAGGAAGAACTTGGTTTTGATTGGACTCCCCGAACAATCTGAAGACCAGCACCTACTCAATTACATCCAACAGAAGATACCGGAGTGGCTGAATCTATCTATGGATCAACCACTGGAGATTGAACGCATACATCGCTTGCTGCAATCCTGACCAGAATCGGGTAAACCACCGAGACCAATTCTGATCCGCTTCCTGCAGTTCAGAGACAGGGAAATTATACTCCAAGCAGCAAAAAAGAAGACAACTCCAATACGCGAGGGTGATGCAAAACTTACCTTTTGCCAGGATTTTTCAGCGGAGGTTCGCCGCAAACGCAAAGAATTCGCTGGAGTTATAGAACATCTCCGTGAGAAGGGTATGTTTAGAGGCTTCGCATACCCTCACCGGCTTTGGATCTTCCATAAAGGTGTTATTCAACTTTTCGATAACCCCGTTGAGGTGAAAACTTTTATTGACAAGCTGAAAAAGCGACACGCCGAAATGGACCCGGTGGAATCTGATCATTAAAAGTTCATGAACTGAGCAGAGGTAAGACAGGGTTTTTTTTTTTTTCCCCAATCAATGACTGATCTGGTAGAAGATCGAACATTTTCCTCTGGATTAAGATCAGAGACAAACCCCCTTTTTTTTTTTTTTTTTTTTTTTTTTGAATTTCATAAAATTTTGAAGTTCACATATGTACCGGGATATCTCCGGAAACAAAGAATAACGCCACAGCGGACGGTCCCATTCGTGGTAAACGGGGGGTTCTCCATGAGAGAGGCACAACAGTCAAGCATGGGGAATACTCCTCATTTCCTATTATGTATTTAATATTCCTTTGTTTTCTATTAACGAGATCGATCTTGACTTACCAGTTCAATTGAAAAAGACATCAGTCCCATTGGGAACATTAACTGTACTTTTTGTTCTATTCTCTGCTCTACCAACGCTGTATCAAAGTTTACCCATATGGGCCAAAATAAAGTGAATGGATCATACTACGAACACTAGTGTGCAGGTGTACGAGGGAGACGAAGATATAAGCTTACCCCCTCCTCTTTTTTTATTATTATTATTATATTTATTTATTTAATTGGTTAATTTAATTAATTAATCAATCAATCAATCAATCAATTAATTAATTAATTAATTCTGGAGTTATAAAATGAACTTATTTCATTGTCCACCTGCGATACATTTGAAATATGGACAAATATCAATCTTGGTCCTCAGTTTGTTGGAAGACACTGAGGAAGGACGCTCCAAGTTGCCAGAGTCTTAGGGAAGATCTATGTATATTGCTCCCTTTTTGTGTAACCTATGTTTCATGGTTTTGTTTTCATGTGATCTTTACTTCCTTTGGCCTAAGAGAAAACTATTGTTGTGGTTTCCACAACTTGGGTGGGTTCGGGAATTTTTTTCTGCTTTTGTTGTTTTTCTTTTTTACAATACATTTTATGTCTGTTGGGTAACAACTATTATTAACAAAAACAGTAACACAGTTATTTGTTCTAGGCAATATGCATTGACAGCAATACTCAAGTCAAATGGTGGTTACTATGAATAACTTGAATATCATTTCCTGGAATGTCAAGGGTTTAGGTAACTTCTCTAAAAGGATGAAAATACTATCTGTTCTGAGGGACGATAAAGCAGATGTTGTCTTCTTGCAGGAAACCTATCTATCTGACAATGAACACACTAAACTTAAAACAGATTGGGTAGGTCAAGTTTACTTTTCCTCATATAAAACGCATAGTAGAGGAACATGTATTTTATTGAATCGAGATGTACCTTTCATCTTAGGTAAATTAATTACAGATCCAAATGGTAGATTTGTTATGGTTTCAGGCACTATTAATGGCACATCAGTGACTTTCTTAAATGTATACGCTCCCAATTCAGACGAACCGTCCTTCATATCGGACATGGTATTAATGTTCAATGAAAATTGTAAAGGGCTGGGGGTCTTAGGGGGAGACTTTAACGTAACTTTATGTTCAAAAGACAAATCCAATCAAGTTAAGGCCTCCAACCCTAAATCTGCTAAGGTTCTTTACGAACTGAGTGTAGACTGTGGTCTTATTGACGTTTGGTGGGAGTTAAACCCTGGTGTTAGAGATTATACTTTTTTTTCAAGTGTTCATAATTCCTACTCTTGATTGGACTATTTCTTTGTCCCCTCTAATTATATGTATATGATATCTAAGTGTAATATAAAACCAATTGTCCTCTCAGATCATTCTAGAATTCAGCTAACAATCCAATGTGAACAGAAAAGGGTTACTTCTAAGGGATGGAGATTTAACTCTTCTCTTCTTAAAGATAATGAATTTAAATCAAATATGCGCATATGGATAACAAACTATATTAAAGAAAATAATGATCCTTCCTTAGAGCCCAAAATTATTTGGGATGCGGCAAAAGCTACACTAAGAGGGCACCTTATTTCATATGTCTCATTTAAAAATCATGAAAAACTTCTTAAAAGAAAAGAACTAGAGAGAGAAGTAATACAAAGTGAAAATATTCATAAAAAACACCTACAAAAGCTAATTTGAAACAATTAAATGCTGTTAAAGCTAAAATAAATATTATGATATCAGACGAGATTATACAAAAAATTAATTATATTAAACAAAAGGAATATGAATTTGGGAACAAACCAGGCAAATTACTAGCTCATCAAATAAAGAAGGAGGAGGCCAAAAAGACTATCAAAGCAATACAGCTTAGGGAAAACAAAATAACTTATTACCCAAAAGAGATTAACCAAGCTTTTCTCGACTTCCATAAGAATCTTTATAGATCACAAGGGGGATACTCTCAGGAAGAATTGGATGATTACCTCAGTAAAATTAAGCTGCCTGAGGTCTCTGCTCAGGACCAACATCTTTTAAACTCACCATTTACAGAAGCAGAAATATTAGCCACAATTATGTCAATGCAGGCAAATAAAAGTCCAGGACCAGACGGTTTCTCAGTGGAATTCTAGAAAGAATTTTGGCCTGAGATCCATCCTATCTTTATAGCAATGGTGAATAACTTTTGTAAGAAAAAACTCCTTCCTCAGACGATGAACTTTGCTCACATTAGTGTTCTACACAAAGAAGGTAAAGACCCCTTGCAGTGCTCATCATACAGACCTATAAGTCTACTAGACCATGACTATAAGATTATTACGAAACTTTTAGCAAGAAGGCTGGAGTTAGTTCTCCCTAAATTGATCAACTCAGACCAATCAGGTTTTATAAAGGGGAGATATGCAGCTGACAATATAAGGAGAACCCTGAATGTGGTAAACTGCATTAACAACCAGCCGAGGCCTTCTCTTTTGTTATCTTTAGACGCAGAGAAGGCTTTTGATGGGGTGGAGTGGAGCTTTCTTTTTCAGTATTACGCAAAATTAAAATAGGGGACAATTTCATTGGTTGGATTAAAACAATTTATAATACCCCTAAAGCTGCAGTTATAACAAATGGCTATTGTTCAGATTTTTTTTCTTTAACTAGAGGGACTAGGCAGGGATGCCCTTTGTCACCTTTACTTTTCACTATGGTGATTGAACCATTGGCCACATGTGTAAGAAATAACATCAACATTAAGGGTTTAAAGTGCGATACCTATGAACATAAAATTTCCTTATATGCCAATGACATCCTTTTATATATTACCGATCCTGAGAACTCTATATTTCATCTGCTAAATACAATTAAAGAATTTGGAACCTACTCAGGATACAAGATAAATTTTAATAAGTCTAATGCTCTTTTCTTACACATGACACCAACTGCAAATATGCTTACATCATATGGCTTTAATTGCACACCAAAAGGCTTTAAGTATTTGGGCATAATTATTATGCCAGATTTGGACAAATTATTTAAGGAAAACTATACTCCCCTCATACTTAAGATTAAATCAGACTTGTTAAAATGGTCTTCTCTGCCACTGTCACTTTTAGGTAGAATTAATATAATTAAAATGAATGTCCTCCCAAAATTCAATTTTCTTTTCCAGATGCTTCCATGTTTCTTATCTGTAGAGTTTTTTTTAAAATTAATTAACAGTTGTTTCTCAAGATTCATTTGGAATAACAAAAAACCTCGGATCAGCCTAATGACCCTTATGAAGCCTGAAGCCATGGGAGGTCTTGGTTTTCCCGACCTCCAATATTATTTCTGGGCAGCCCAAATAAGGAATCTGATTTCATGGTCAATGGGAAGAAAAGAATCTTTGTGGGTCCAGATGGAATCAAAACCATTCGAACCTCTGCCTCTTATTTCCCTTCTATTTATAAATCATTTTGATCATAAATCATTTTGCACTGATCAGCCTTGGCGGAGGTCTGCGCTCTCCGAGTGCTTCTAGTTGAAATCTCCTTTGGTGTGACGAGTGCATTCAGCAAATCACACACTCTTTGACGTTTGCTTTCCTGATTACTCATATGGGCAAAAGTTTCTGAAAAGGTATGGATAATAGTGTTAGATATGATTATGACATCAATATATGTTTGGTTTCAAAACAATTGACGTAGTGCCTGCTGAGAAAAAACAACTAAATGTTCACTGTAAATTTTGCTTCCCCACCCTGTACATACATACATACATACATATGTACATACATACATTACAATAGATGCAAGGGGTGGGGACAGAATTCAACACCTCAAAAAAAGAGAGGCCTATTGGATCTATGTTCTCAAGGCCACTGAACACCCGAACCTGAATGAAAATTTTGATTCATTTCCTCAAATATAAAACTCTAGTATTATTTAATTTTTCCATTTTGTTATTATTCATTTTGTTTTCAGGCAGAGAATTTGATACAAAAGTAAACTTGTTTCAGTTCAATAGAAATTTACATCTTAAAGTTTGATATCATCAGATCCCTTACAATACAATGGCACACTCAACCAGTAGAGAGACCAATCTAAATGTATCTGCTCTTTTTGGCCTAAATCCACCTTTTCACCTTCTGTAAATAATCCGACATTGACTACTTTTACTAAAAAAGTGTCTATTGAGGTGGAGAGAATTTTTAGCTCCCCGACAACAAAATAACAAAAAAGAAGATGCACTTACATGGCTTTCTAACAGAAATGATATAATCATAAAAGGTGCAGATAAGGGCAAAGAAAAGTACATAACAGAAGCTTGGCATCAATTAAAATAATACAGAGTACTATTCTATGCTATCATCTAACCCAATGGAGAATACAAAAAAAGAACTTTTGGAGCTTTTAGAAACTCCCAAGAATCAGCAATGGATATCGAATAAAGAGTAAGAGTTTCTAAACTGTCAAACACCATGTGCTCCTTTTTACATGCTCCCAAATTCCACAAAAATGCACTTAACCCACCATTATTAGTGGGAGTGATTCAATTACAGAACCTGCTTCTAAATTTGTTGACTATCACATCAATCCATTAGTGTCACAATAACCCTCTTACATTCAGGATAGCACCCAAGTGCTTCAAAAAATTATACAAATGGCAAATATTGGTTCACGTATCATGGCCCCAATGGATGTTGAATTCCTGTATAGTAATATTGTACATGAAGGACTTGGAGCCCTGAAACACTTTCTGGGGAGTAGATGTATAGAGCTTATGCCCACAACAGATTTCATTATTGAGTTGAGTGGGCCTTGAAAAACAATATGTTTCTGTTAGAAGATAAATTATATAAACAGGAAAAGGGGACAGCCATGGGTGCATGTTTTGCACCAAACAATGCAAATCTGTTTGTAGGTCTTTGGAAAGAAAAGTACATATATTCAGATGACAATCTTTTCACAGATTAAACTTGAGTGGTGGGGCAGATATATAATGTCATTCTCTTTCTCAGGCTCAGAAAAAAGAATTGCAGGACTTTCATCTTTATGTTAATAATACTAATTACATCTTGAAGTTATGTTTGGAATATGATTACAAAAGCATTAGTTTTCTAGAAATAAAAATTACAAAAGATGAACAGGGTGATCTACACACTTCAGTACTTAGAAAGCCTACTGATCACAATACAATCTTGCATGCAGATAGCTTCCATCCTCCCTGGTTGATCAAAAATTGTAAGATCCTTGATACATAAAATGGTGGACTCAAATGTACGACTCCAAAAACTGAAGATTAACAAAAGTATTTTAGTAATGAAAAAGTGATTTGAACAAAAAGCGCTCCAAAGAAGGATATAAAAAACTACTAACAAATCTCTGTGATAAACAAATAAACTTACAGAAAAACTTGAAGCAAAAAACTGACAGACATGGAAAAAACCTGGTTGACCGCTTGACGTGAACACACTGACAGATTCAGACAAACTGGCACTAGACAAAGGGAGACAGGACTATTTATACATGAGGTAGGGGAACACAGGTGACAACAATCAGGGGTGGGGCTAACAATCACACTGGTGGGAAAACACACAAAGGGAGGAAGTCAGGGTCTGAAACGAGAGGGAAGAGATGTGTACGAAATAAAACAAGTGCAAGACAGGACCAAATATGAACGACTCTAACTTAACATAAAGTGACTAATCAAACAAAGACAAAACACAGAAAACCGAAGATGAGACATGAAACACTAAACATTAACATGACTAACATATCTGACAAGACATGACAAACATATTCCCTATGTACAGGTACAGAGGGTCAAGCACATTTGTGACACTGACCAGGACTTTATAAACCAGTCCATGGAGATGCAACAGCGTTTCTCACAAAGGGGATACCCACCGAGGCTGCTATCAGAAGCTCACGACGGAGTACTGTTCCTGGAGAGGTCTGAGCTACTCACCCCCAGACCAAAACAGGAGCCAGTCCAGAAGCCCTACTTTGTCACACGTTACAGCAGAGAAGCAGTACATATAAAACATGTCATCAAGAAGAACTGGGACATTATTGTGAGTGATCCTGTTTTAAGAGGAGTATTCCCTGAGCCCCCTGGAGTAAGTTTAAAAAGAGCCCCTACCATCAAGTACAAGCTGATAAGGAGTTACCTTCCAGCCTCAAGGCCTAACACTTGGCTCACTTGTCCCAAAGGAAACTTTTGCTGTGGCCATTGCAGGTACTGTGAGAACATGGTCAAGATAGACACTTTTAAAGACACATAAGACACATTCAATTAACAGTTTCATAAACTTTCATAAACCAAAGACATGTCCTGATAGGTTCATCGGTTAATTTAATTTGCCAATAGGTGTGAATGTGAGAGTGATTGTCTCAATATGCCAGCCCTGAGATGAACTGGTGACATGTCCAGGGTGTACCTCACCTTCCCCCATAAGTAGCTGGGAGCGACCCTTGTGACACTAGTGAGGATAAAGCAGGCTCAGAAAATGAATGTATAATGAGTTTCATAAACTGCAACACAGCTCATGTAGTGTACTGCTTTGAATGCCCCCGTAGGTGTTTTTATGTTGGTCTAATTAAAAGGAGGCTTAGAGATAGAGTGGCTGAACATAGGTATGCCATTCGGTCTAGGAATCTTAATTACGCAATGGCTAAACATTTTTGTGGAGGCTCATCATGGAAATGATTCAACTCTGAAGGCTTCTGGCATTGAAGCCATTACATTACAATTACAATTTTCTTCACTTTTAAAAAATTATTCATTCACACCCCCCCCCCCTTCTCCCCCCTTATTTCTACATATTCTGTCCTCTAATTAGAAGAGAGTGGCTACTTAATCCCACTGAGTACCTAAAAAACTTTTTGCCGTTGTCTCACTGACTGCCACACCTGCAGTCCATGAGTATATATTAGTGTCTTCCTCTTTCTTTGTAACACCCTGAAGAAGGTGCATGCCAACATGCATTGGTGTGTTTTTAACTCCAGCCCCAATGAATTAATCAACAGGCCCTCATGAAATGACGGCTTTCTACAATTTCAAATTCTTCCAACCAAGTGAGTGCCTGGATTTTTGTCTTTTTCCCTACTGTTCATCCCCTCTCAGTGAGCACCTCTGGTTTGTTCAATACCAGTAGCTCCCTGTGATTTTTTTTTTTTTTGTCTTTTTGAACACAATGCTAATGTTTTAACTTGAGAAAAGTTCAGAAATAAAAATTACCCTGATTTTCAATGACAGCTTTCACGGGTCTTGACTTCTCACCATTGCTGTTGGATAGGAGTGTAATAGTACAAAAAAAATTTGGTTTGATACGTTTTCGGTACAGAGGTCTTCGGTTCAATATGTTTTCAGTACTGTGAAGGAGACCAGTGAATTTGGGGGGGGGGGGGGGGGGGGGGGGGTACTTCCCAAGTGTTTGCATTCTTCACATAGACTATATGTATTTGTTCGGTACACCTCTGTTTTGTATCAAAGGCCCGAAATGAAACAGTTCGATACAAACGGGTGCGCCTAATGTTGTTAATGCTGTTGGATGACTTTATGCAGCTCCTGGCATAGAAATTCAAGAAGTTCAGCAATGTTTGATGGCTTGTCACCATCCATCTTCCTCTTGATCATATTCCAGAAGTTTCCAAAGTGGGTTCAGATCGGTAGATTAGGCTGGCCATGACAGGGTTTTCATCTGGTAGTCCATCATCCACACCTTTATTGACCTAGCTGAGGCAAGGAGCATTGTCCTGATAGAAAAGCCAGTCCTCAGACAGTGGCATGCTGGGCAATCGTCAGGAGTTGGGAGGTTTCCCAGTGGGTTACTGTGCTTTTGGGCTGCCAAGGGGAGAAAATTATAAATATATATACAGTATGTATACAGCCCCTAACGGTTGGGTTATTTATTCAACTGGGCTGCAACAAGTAGCCTGGGCTGCTGTTTCATAATGATAAGACATTAAGTTGAATAAATTTTTTTCATTCATGAAAATCCACCAAATAATGATGGAGAATACTCATTTCGCACAGCACTTCTCTTTCCCTCAGACTGAGGGAGATACCATTACACATCAAAAATGCCTTTGCACTCATTAAAGTTGGTTGAGATGGCTGAGGCTGGCTATATCACAGAGGATTGGCCCTGGGGCTCATGAAAAGATGGACAGAAAAAGGTTAGGTGGGGCTGAAAAAGCCAAAATAAGAAAGCAAAAGGCTTTAGAAGAGGATACTGCCAAGTATGCGAAGCTAACAGAAATTTTTTCAAGAAGACGGACAGAAGAGGAAAATGGTAAGGGACCTGGGCCAGGGGTATAGGCTAATTAATATTTATAAGCTAATATTAGGCTTGGATGCTCTGAATAGGCTATACAGTATTTAACCAATTCAGCTTGATGTATAATGGAGTAATACACTGCATATCATTTTAATTAATGGAAGAAAATATTAATAATGTAACAATGCATAATTTAGATGCAATAGAAAGCTACTTCTAGACTAGCCTTTAATTGCATGCTTTTTGTAGCATCTGAGCAGCAAAGCCAAGTTGAGAATGATGATGACACTGATGATAGGGAGGGGTGTTGCATGTGGGGAGTTTATGAAACTTTACCTAATTTTTGACTGAGCTATGGTAGCTACTTGTTACGGACAGCACATAAACAGTGGATTGAATTGACATCAGTGTCTTACTGATGATCCCAGTGCGTAAAAGAGGTATCCACACATTAAGTGCACAGTGCGTGCATATTTATAACTTGAAACAGCTAACCATAAGTATTATCCCCGGTCTGTCAGCCAGTTGGATATGAAACTCCTGGGCTGAAAAATGGTCCCAGCACACCACTGTCCCCAGAGTTTGGGAACACTGTCAGAGCAGAGGTCAAGTAGTTTTCAATAGTTATTTTTTGATTCCAATTACTTTTGCGGTACTAATAGCACTGTTTTTACCACCCAGCTAGTCCTATTGCAAGAAGACAGTGATTTCCACAGTAGTGGTTTTTATACTTCTCCTTCTTAAATAAAACACGCATCAGGTGTTTATTAAGAAGAATAAGGTGTGCTTGCGTTGGAATTCAATGGACACAGGAATGGAATGGCTGTCATACATGCAGACATGCTGATTTCAGAGGAAATTGCAGTGGTTTCTTAATTTTTTCCAGAGCTGTATATATCGGACTCCCTAAACTAAATGACAGTAATCATTCTGGTAAGGTACGATAACCGCTCCCTTCGGTTTATACTTCTGTCATTCGGTTTACAAACGTGTACACACTTTGTTTACAGCATTAAAACCGAATGACATTCATTTGGGGTGAAATTACACTGAAATAAAGCAGAATGACAATGAAGCTGGGGTGGAGAACACACTCCAACCCCCTACCACTGCTGGCTCGCAGAAATGCCCTTAAATTTTATCCAAATTGGGTGCAAGTTTGTAAACTGAATGGCAGAAGTATAAACCAAAGTACAAGGGAGCACTTGTTGTACCGTGCCAGAAAAACTGCTGTCATTTGGTTTAGGGAGTCCCGTATATACACACATGCTGGATCGCATTTCATCCATGTCATGGTCAATCTTCTTATCAATGGCTTGTAAAATTCATTTTCTTTTTTAAGATTTTCTCTTCTTGCATTCGCAAATGTCTTGGCAAATAATTTCTGTCATCTTACCCATTCAGATGGCATGGTTTTATTCGCAATGTAGTAAAACATGAGAACCTCTTGGGCGTCCTCCATCCTGGGCATACTGCGGGCTTGTCTAGCATCATTGCGCTTTTTGGGCCTTCAGCTTCTTGTTCCACTGACTGGACTGGAGGTGTACTGCAGTTTCTTTTACCACTCCCCCATACGTCATCAGCCTGATTTGAATAAGTTACCCTGAACTTTGGGGTGTGGTGGAAACACACAGCACACAGATTACCAGGAATTCTTTTACCCAGGTAAATAAGTTCTTCGTAATATAAGTTCTAGGTATTTTGGTGGAAAAGGGCCTGAACTTTCAAATTATACTGCAGGCACAATGACATATTATTTACCCTCAAAGCACCCCCCCCCCCCCCCCCCCCCCACCAAACATAACATGTAAGAAGTTCAAAAGTAATACAAATGTTCTTACCAGGATTCGCACCCTGCTTTCCTGCGTGGCAGATCAAAGCATTAGTTACAGAGCTATCTATTTACCTGAAGAGCAATTATAGTATGTAAATTTATGTACTCCAAGGCTCACCTATCTTGAGTATTGGGGGTCTACTGCACATGCACATTTATGACGAGGGCCTATATGGTATAGTATGTCTGAACTAGAGTAAAGTCAAATCATGAAGAGACAACTGTGAACTGTCTATTCAAGCAGCATTTGAGTCTGCATGGAAAAGCAATTGAGAAGCCACAGAAGGTATGTAAGGTATTATTATACAGTCAGAACAATACAACTAAATGACTTGAATATTATATATCTTTGAACACAGCCAGTGATTGAGTGAATCACACAAAGCTGTCATAGGCCTCTACTGTGTCCTGTTGTTTCTATTTTTAAATTATCTGGAATGCAATGGAATTCAATGCCATAACTTAGGACAACCTTATCAAAGGCAACTCTTTGCTTTAAGTCCAAAAGTGGTCACATTAGTGAGGTTAAATTGTATAAATTTTAACAGTATATGATAAAAAAAAAAAAAAAAAACAGTTTTATGTGGTTTGAAGCATTTATATTGTTAATTTTGTCTCACTTCACCCCCTTGAACCCCCACCAGGGCTCTGCCCTTGGACTACACCACTCTTCACCAATCAAACCCACCCCACCCCATTTTTTCTGGATCCGCCACTGAAGCTCTATCTGAATGTATGAAGAATGCGTGAAGATATTTCAGAATAACAGTGATTGATTCACTATGACAAATCATACCAGCCAAAGGCATTGTAATGTACTGTTGTTATGTTGCTGAAAGTACAGATATGGCACAGCTGCTGAGCACCCTGTCTTCTTTTGGATAATGACCCTAAAAAGACGCTGTAGGAGAAAGATGCTGTTTCTCTCCCGCTGCCATTTCCCTCTACAACTGATGCATTTAATTTCCCTTCAAAAATTCAGACTTTCAAAGTAATTGAATTAGGTCTTGAATTATCTACATACACTTGTTGTGGGCTTGTCTTATTTCTAGTAAGAGATCAGAAAACTGCAATTTAAATGTATAGAAAGAATGACCATTTTAATATTGTTTAATCTATTGATTAGTACATCAAGTAGAACTAAACAACAAATTACTTGTTTGTATATGTAATTCAAGCACACACAACTTGTATATTCCATCTTAAAATATTTTCAGATTGCCATACTACAAGTCTACTTCATTTTGTTCAGTTATGGATGCAAGCCAGGAAACCCATAAATCTGAAACTTTGGTAGGGTACTTGAAAGCAACAAACGGCTTGACCCACTTTACTCAGACGCCACACAAACGTTTCCCTCACTCTTCGTAAAGTTTGACTGAAAACGTAATCAGAAACGAAGTACTTCCCTTTCAAAGTAAAGGTTTAAAAAAAAAATCACAAGCGGATGCTTTTAGCATCTCTCTCTCTCTCTCTCTCTCTCTCTCTCTCTCTCTCTATATATATATATATATATATATATATATATATATATATATATATATATATATATATATATATATATATCCTTTACACTCCTGGAAAAGGTCGTTTTCAAATATCTTTTTTTCCCCAGGTAGATTTTATTATGAAGGTTTGACCCGGAAGTCAGCCGTTGTCAATTTTTGCCAACGTGACAGTGCCTCCTCGTGTTGATACTGAAGAGAGGATAGAAAAGAAACAAGCCTTGTTTATTGCTAAGTCCCGACTAAGACCAAATCCAGAGGAAAATGGACATGAAGAAGAGAGTTTCTTTAGAGCTGAGGCACCGGTCGCCAACAGAAGTAGGTTTTCTTTTTTGCTTTCTTGTTTATTTGTTGCAGTGTAAACTTGACCAACCGGCAGGGAAAGTAAGATGGGTGGTGAGCACATGGTGGGATGTCGGCAGATTTTAAAGTGTTAAAATGTAATTTATTCTTTTAAGCTAATAATTCAGACCACAAAAAGCTTGGAGGAAATTGCATGTAGGCTGCTTTCACTTCTCAAATCACTACCACAAGACTTGAACGGATGCTTGTGACCGCGTTATCACTGATAAACAGCACAGTCACGATGCACAGTTGTATGCGTAAATAGTATTATTAGTAAATTTACCATTTGAGGCGCTGACTAGAGCAACCAAGTATTGTACATATTCTTAAATTCGAAATGAAAACGAAACTTATTCGAGCTCTGAAACGCGCAATCATTTCCACCGGACCAGGCTAATACCTGGACGGTGATTAATAGGCATTTTAGTTTCAAACTATACGTATAAGCGAAAGTATAAATACGTCGAAGTCGTCATCAAGTTTACACTATAGGTTAACTTATAGATTCTGGATTTTTAAATCATACAAAGGAGCAGGAAATGTTTGCAATAACAGTTCTTTAATGGCCATGAAGTTATTTTAATATTTGTATAAACCAGGAAATGCTTAGTCGTTTAAATATTACACATTCTAAATCCTATCAAGCTCAGTCTTTCTTTTTACAAGTTGTAAACAGCGTTTTGGTTTTCATAAATTGTGGCATTGCATGTATGAAAAACTCATTTTGGCGTTGTTATCATCCTCAAGCCAGATCTTAGTCGGAGCCCTTGTTCTGAGGGCGCGTAGCCAGCGGCGTGCTAGCACTAGCGGGCTAAAATAATCACTTCACTGCGTGTTTTTAATATATCGCGATAGCTTTGCCATCCAAAACCACCATAAGTTGTTCATATGTTATCAGAGTAACATGAACAGCTTTCAGGAAGTATTATACAAACGAGAAAACCTAAAAGCTGTTAACGTGCAGCTAGCAGAAGAGCTAAATTAGCAGCGTCACATGTGTTGGGAGTTTACAAACAGAGCAAGTCGGGATCCGTGCCAATATGAAACCGTGTCCTTTCCATCGAACTAGGGCCAGATCTGTCCATTGTTGTCTCCTAATTTGTATCCTTTACGCAGAAGATCTTTGGTAATATATAAAGAAGGATTTTAAAGCCAGTCTACGTTATGCAATTTAATGCCAAATAAGTCACGACTTAACAAGCTTCAAAGTGGTACATTGTTGTCAGAAGCGGCAACCGTGTTTATTATTTTAGGGCAAGCTCTGATATCACACTGAAAATAGTCCACTGCACGTAAAAGTTATGTTCTCAGAACCTTATTTCAGTAGAGATATTAGCAGAAATATACCAAAAGTAGTTGCTATCAATTAAGATGGTCCTCCAGAGTAAGTTACACTCATTGTTGGATTCATATCAATATCATGTTTTAGCTCACATTACCCTACTTTCTAAGGTATTGTGTAGTTGAACCTACATCAGTTCATGATAATCTGTAAGGCCCTTGTAAAAGCGATCTCGATCGCAGTGGGAGCTCTCTAGTTAAATCTTGTTAAATAAAATAAAAAAGATCCTCCTAAGATTGTAGTATCAGTGTACTGTGAAAACTCAAGTCAAGCTCAGAAAAACAGGCCTGTTTTCTGCTTCATGACGCTGCATTTTCCAATGGATCAAAAGCCTTGTTTAGCTTGAGGAAAAATGACTAATTATCAAATTACCATTTTTTTAACATCAGACAGTAAAATCAGTACATTAGGTGATATGTGGTTTACATCGGACGTTAAGTGGATAAAAAAGAACATCTGAAAAGAGACAAAGCTGATAGGCAAATGTAGTTGAGAACAAAAGAACAAGTTTTCCATCTGGATGTAGTGAAGTTGAAATATAAAGTTTTGTAACATGGAGTTACTCAAGTGTAAGTCTAATGAACTTTTACTTCAGTAAAAATACTGGTTTATGTTCTGCCAATGGCTTTTGAATGCAGCATCACTTAAGACAAAAGTAGTGAACTGATCTTAAATTCCAACGTAACTCTACGACGTGAATTTTCTGCTAATAAACTAAGAGACAAACGTTTCCGTCTTGTGTGGTATTTTCAGTTTGTGCCGTTCTAAAGTGTCCTCACCATCTGACAGAGCTAGTAGGAGAAAAATTAGAATTAGTCAAACCAACACCACAATCATAAACCTAGAAATGCAATCCTTGAGTCATGTTGAAATTGCTTGCAGTTACTGTATGTGTAGTTTAGAAAGGCGGGGGGGGGGGTGTAGTTAAAAATAACAGTTTTAGGTTGATGCATAAGTGTTTTGTTTATCAAAATATGGTCTGAATTGAGATCCTGTTCTGATCCTGTCCTCACAGGTCCAGGAGCTGGTTCTGGATAACTGTCGCTCCAGTGAAGGTAAGATCGAGGGAATCACTGAGGAGTTTTCAAATCTAGAGCTGCTCAGTCTCATCAATGTTGGCGTGACCAGTGTAGCAGACATCCCCAAACTGGACAAACTCAAAAAGGTGAGTAAAATCTAAATATGCACTTACTCATTTAACTATACATATCTTTCTTTTTTGGGGGGGGTGCGGGCGCGGGCTATTCACTTGAGGAGGATCTGTAGAAATGTTTCTAAAGGGAGCTGTCAGTGTACTGGGCATGTGTCCTTTTCCACAGTTTAAGTAAGACTTACAAATTAATTTTTTAAAGTACCCACTAATGTAGTGACTACATGACAGGCAAGGTGTGAAAAAATGCTGTAAGGTCATGCCCCTTTTGGAAGACATGGACTCACTGAATCAGTCCTCTAGTTTGCTACTAGATACTGCTGAATATTAAATAGCTTTTCTGAGATAATTTACCAAGCATAATGTATCTGTCTGTAACTTGGGGGGGGGGGGGGGGGGGGGGGGGGGCTGATCTGCCTTGGCGGAGGTCTGCGCTCTCCGCGTGCTTTCTAGTTTGAAATGCATTTTCGATCAAATCATTTTACTTGAACAGTGACTAGAAATTGGAATTTTTATTATTAGGGCTGGGTATCGTGGCCAATGTTCTTAATCCATTTGATTTTGATTCATAAGGTTCTGAATTGATTGATCATGATTCAGTTTGATCCAATATTGATTCGCTTCCGTATTAATTGATTCAGATTCCTT
The DNA here is from genome assembly GCF_902148855.1 of Sphaeramia orbicularis. Lineage (NCBI taxonomy): Eukaryota > Metazoa > Chordata > Actinopteri > Kurtiformes > Apogonidae > Sphaeramia > Sphaeramia orbicularis. The sequence continues at coordinate 7,150,843 of NC_043974.1, read as the reverse complement.
TAGTGATACCAGAGTACAATTTGGAGCTGTAACCTGATTATTTGACTACAGCAGCCCTACAACACATCAATACTGGTATCAATATTGACATTAGAAAGGAAATGATTATGACATTTCAGCAATAAATAGCTGAATCTGTCCTTAAAAAATGAACGGGGCAGAAACATTGCCAGGTTTCTACAGTGGCTCAGAACGGACTTCTTCATAATTTTTATTCTGTTTTATGGCTGATGGCTTCTAGTGTTAAGGTGGATTACTATCACCTATGGATGAGTGTGGATCCAAGTTAATATTCCTAGAATGACCCGTAACGCGCCTCAGAGAGCCTCCGCTGACCAGACGGTCCGGGCGGGCAGTTCCTCCGCACTGCGGGTTCGAGTTTGATGCTGGGAGGACCTCCTGCGGAGGTGCTTTCCCCACTTTTTCTACATGCCCCTCCCACGCCAGAACTGTCGTGAGCGAGATCGAGATGCTCCGTCTCCTCTAGGGGCCCACGAGACGGAGCCAGCCGTGCCTTGGCGTTGGCAGTACCCAGGTCAGGTACTCGCTGACCCGCTCTGAAAAATCTATCTCATTCACTATTACTCGATAACGCAAAATTAAAATAAAATCAATCCAAAATCGATCAAATCATTTTCTTTTACCCAGCCCTCATTATTATTATTAATATTATTATTGTTATTATTATTGTTATTATTATTGTTATTATTATTATTAGCTTTGTTCATATTTGGGTGTTTTTAAAATGCTGTTTTCTCTTGTGTAGTTGGAACTGAGTGACAACAGGATATCAGGCGGTCTGGAGGTCCTGGCAGAGCGGCTGGTGAACCTAACACACCTCAACCTCAGCGGGAATAAGTTCAAAGACATCAGCACTCTGGAGCCCCTGGTGGGTGCATTTACAGCTGAATTAATTGTCATTCATGACTCTCCAGTTAACTGCTGTGATTACGGGGTTTCTGCACTGATACCATCCTCTTTCCAGATATTTGTAGGCAAATAAAAATCCTGGACTTAAAACGACTTGTCTTGGATTCCCATTTTTAACCCTTAGGTCCTCCTTGGGCATTTATATGCTTTTTTCGCTCTCTTCTTTTCCATTTTCATTTATTGATCATTTTGGCTGTGTTGCAGCTTTCGCCATGAAATTTGGCAAGAACTTTTCTTTTTAATTATATTTTTGAAATCTTGTGTCTTTTACTCTTTCCTGTATTTTATACTCCCATGATGCATTTTGCACCCCCGTGTTACCTTTTGTGGCAAAAATGTACACACACAAAAAACCTGCTATAAAATCACCATACAGCAATATATTTTTTGGCTTTTTTTTTTTTCATAAATCTGTTCAACAACTTCCGCTCTGCTCAAAACTACTAAACATTCAACAATTTGGGGGATTTTAACCTTTGAAATTCCAGCGTAATTATTTGAATTCTGAGTGATTTATTTAAAAAAACTGAATGTTTCATATAATAAATATTAGGGAGATGAAACATTGGTTGTGATTAGAGTCTTGAATATGTCAAACATGAACAACAAAATTGATTCGATTGCATTAGTATTTTTTCTGTAGTGTCTGATATTCCCTCTGATAACCCTTGTTGACAAAATGCAGCATTGACTTCCATTACAACCACATTTTAAAGCTCACTACCATTACACTTTATAACCATACTTTCTCTAATGTCAGCAGTTTATTTAGAAAAAAAATGGAGATAGTCTTGATGTAGAATGATTTTATTGCAATTTTTTTTTGGGGGGGGGGGGGTGTACATTTTTGCCACGAAGGTAACCAGAGGGTTGTAAATTTGAGGAGGGTATAAGGGTTAAACTATTAGATGTCATCAGGTTGTTGTCTATACATTACCCACATTTTAGTTGAGAGGGCCATAGTTACACAGTTTTTTTATTAAAATGTGTTGGCTAGAGCTGCAGTGATTGAAATATCTCAACTTACCATTTTATGCACAAATTCCTAGATTTCACATGTTCCACCTTCTTAATGTGAGGATTATCTATCAGGTGTTAAATAATCACTAAATATTTTTTTGAATCAATGCACATCAATATTAGCAACTTTTTGAGAGGGGAACATTTTTTTAAATTCAAGCTTTTTAAGTGTGATTGTTTCCGGTGTTTTTACTCCTCAGTGACGATAAGCTGAAAAAATGATAGATGGATTAATCTACTAAAATATTCACTAATTGCAATCTTGGTCTGTTTGTTCCATTAACTTGGACTGAAGGAACTCAAGTTCAGGTCTAATATTTTGGAATACATGCTATCAAGTTGGGGTTGTACATAGTGTATAATTATAGCCATCGTTCTGATACAAGGTCTTTTAGAATCAACATTAATAGACGCCGTGTGTAATTGTGTGTTTGCAGAAAAAGTTACCTCAGTTGAAGAGCCTGGACCTGTTTAACTGTGAGGTGACCAACCTGGCTGACTACAGGGAGTCAATCTTCAAGCTCCTCCCCCAGCTCACCTACCTGGACGGCTATGACATCGATGACTGCGAGGCCTCAGACTCCGATGGCGAGGGAGACGGAGTCGAGGATGAGGAGGATGAAGGTGAGTTTACGACCAGCATGACACATGTTCATACCAGTTGGTTAGAAAAGAAAATCTACATATTATTGGCATGTCGTGTGTTCATTAAATGACCTTTGTTATTGAAGTTTATTTAATATATCAACCTTTGTTTTCCAGAGGGAGAGTCAGAGGACTTTGAGGAAGAGGAGGATGACGAGGACGTAGTAGCTGAAGAAGATGATGAAGATGATGACAGTGGTGATGATGAGGTATGTGTAGGTCCTTTTTCTCTAAATTTCAGGTAGTAAAATAACAAGTGTAAGGTCCCTTTCTACTAGAGCCTGACTGATATGGGATTTTTGGGGCCGATACCGATACTGGGGGCTAAAAAGAAGCCAATATCCAATATGTTGGTATATATTGGCTGATAACCGATATATGAAATAAGAACATTGATCTCCACAGAATAAAATAATCTTATATTAGATAATTGTGAACAGGGGGATTAACAGTTGCATAAATCTTTGTTTATCTCACAAAGATAATTTACACAACTTTCAAACGTTGTATAATAGTCTTATATTAGACTAGTATGTGACCTGTGGGGATCCAGGGATTGTAGATGTGGTAGTTTTATAATAGTTTTAAATAATTAGAGAAAAAGTACAACTTACCATAAAATTATGTTTTCCCTCACAAATTTTGATGTGTCTGCTTCATGGCACTAACCCTTCCTGTGTGGACTAAGGACTAAACTGAGCATGTGCAGAGTGAATTAGGCGAGTCCTAAGTTGTTCCTGATTGGAGCAATTGCAAGAGTTACAGCTGACCCGTGTTACAACTGTCCGATTAATCGGCCGGTTGATCGATCGGTCGGGCTCTACTTTCTACTACCTAAAATGGTTTTACTGTTCAAATAGTGTTTTGGTGATTATGTTGGATGGTTACTGATTCAAGTGAGTAATTATAATTAATAGTGGCCACAGATAAAGAAATAAGATCAACAAACATAGACAGTGATTAGTGACTTGGAAATGGTTCATTCTTGCAACAGACCACATCTGATCTTTTTTCATTAATATAGTTTGACCTCGTTGCAGGTGCCGTTTCTTTTGTTGTTTGGTGATATTACATGTATGATTTGCAGTAGCAGTTCCCAAACTTTTTCAGCTTGAGACTAGGGGTGGGCAATATGGCAAAACTATCATATCACAATTTTTAAAAAATAAAATCGCGATCTCGATTTTATCACGATTCTTTCCATTGATCTTTGAGACTAATTTGCAAGTTTCTGTACAGTGCAACCAAACAATTTCTCTATGTAAAACATAGCCCTTAAAGAAAAGAATAGAACACACAATTTAGCCCAAAGAACCTTCCAGAACATTTTTAATTTAAATAGTTTGTGCAGTTTTTCCAATATGTGCCAAGAACAAAAACATACTAAAATGTAAACAACACTCTGATTAAGTGCACTCTTGCAACATAAAAACTAAACTGCACTTGGTTTTTGAGGTAGCTTTCAATAAACACGAAAAGTTAATAAAAAATACAGAACAAAATATCAATGAGGTTTCAAATAATACCCCAGGCTTAAGACCAATTTACATATGTAAAGCAAGCATAAAGGTTCATTTATGCTCACTTTATGTACGTAAATAGCTGCGTCCATTTCTAACGATGTCATGCATCACTGCCTTCATATTTCCATATTTCATCCAATGCGTTTAAATGAGCATTTCTCAATCAGTGCACCCAAGGGTGCCACTTATAATTGCCATACTGGCCAAATACCATGAAGAAGAATAAAAATTTTTGAGAAGAAGAAAGTCATTGATAACAAACATGGCAACGACAGAGGAGGTTTTACTAATGTGGACATTAACGTTGATATTCAGAAGGGTAGTTGTCATAAATATGTCTGTAGTTTTTTACTAACTCACACAGTCACTCTTTGAAAAGTTCTGCTGTTTTTGGAAATTATTCTCTTCAAATGTCAACACTGCTTCCACAGTTACCAGTGGTACTGCTCCATATTCTCCATCTGGGTTTGCATTCGCAAGCTCCCAGAAAATGGACAGAATTATGTACGGAATGTACGCAGAGGACAGACAGACTGCTCGGTCCGTAGCCGTCTGCGTCTTTAAGGTAGAGCAGAAATGAGCCCTTAAAGAGCAACTCGCCTGTTTAGCTATCAGCCATGACTCCCGCTTAGGGCTGCACGATTTTGGCAAAAAAAAAAAAATCCAGATTTTTTCCTCTAAAAACTCGATTTTCGATTTTGATTTTTGGGTAAAACTACAAAAGACAACAGAAGTCAGCATGTTGTTTTCGTGAGCAGCCCACAATGCAAGGCACTGTTCTGACCTCAAATCTGTGATGGTATCATGTGATGAACCCACAGAAGTTTATTTTTTCTTAGTTAAATCTTTATTGAATGAAGTAGAGTTTACAAACAATGTATACAACAAGAAAATAACATAAGTTTGCCAGGGGGAATACACTACAATACAATTTCCAAATCAGAGCAAATACTTCTGTTTTTTATAGCCTTTTTGTTTCCAGATTTATCCAATAGCTTTAAATAAAGTTCAACATCTTTCAAAAAATAAATATTTGGTTTTGTGTTACAGAATTTACCTTTGTGAATGAAAAATTTAGCAAGTAAGAGGACTAAATTAATCATTAAAAAAAAAAATATATATTTTTTTTTTTCTTTTTGGGGTATCTGGGCCCACAGAAGTGATACCAGTGTAAGTCAGTGACAGGCATCAGTTATGCGTGGACCACGTAATATGAGTGATCCCCATGGGCTCTATTTAAACTGGGGGATCTGTGTGTGGAAGAGACCGACCCAGGACACGCTGGAGGGATTCTATCCATGGAGCTGGTGTATGTGTGTGGGCAGAGGCTGCCTGGGCTCCTCTGCTGAGGCTGATGACCCCGTGACCCAGACCCAGATCAGAAGAAGACAGTATGGTATGGATCTGGGACAACCGCATGCAGTTATATTTCAGTTGCGGGATCTGTGCGTGAAGCCACGGCTTATATTGCTGTAAGTACTGCGGGCTCATCAACACATTTAAAGTCCGGTTATTACACGGACTTCTGTGACAGACTGCTGTCACTGATAGGAGGAAGAGCGTACGGTAGCCCGCAAGCACGCGCCCCGGAGGCACGAGAGAGATGAAATCGATTTTACGATTTCCCTTTTTTAAAAATTGTCCTAATTGAAAAATCCGATTTCGATTTAAAATCGATTAATCGTGCAGCCCTACTCCCGCTGCACAACATTTGTGAAATCCATGTGACGAGGAAGTGAACCAATTTGATGCATCTGTGTGTCAGCATATATAACTACATCCAGAGCTGTTGAATACTCTATGGCTCTGACTACATCATATTATAAACTAGGGGTATAACGGTACAGACAGATTTTGAACGCGTGCAATATGGCCGGGGATGCGTGTGTTGGTTGGTAACTGCGCATGTGCGTGCATTACTTTCCGTCCTACTTCCAATACTATGGTGGTACGGTGCAGTCCGTACCCCCGCAGAAGTGAAAGTGAAACTTTTCACTGACTGTAGACTACACCAACCTCCAGGGAAAACGCTCCGATACCAACCCTACATTTGTGTGTGTATTTATCCGGGGGTGCATCGCCCCCACAAACAGACGGTTGGTATGTGTTTGGCTCCACCATGTCCATACTGACATTCTAACTCATCAATGCCATGATCCAGTTCAATGACCGGCTATCCTAGCCACAGTGTCGCAACAAACCGGCAGCCTTCAGACAGGTGTGGACGGACGGAAAAGGGCAATTAACCGACAATAATTTAATCGAGCAAATTCTTATCGACAACTAATCGTTAGTCGATTAATTGTTTACATCCCTACTCAGAATGTTACATTTTTACCTCAATTTTTCAAAAGGGAACCCCCCCCCCTTCTGCACCATCCCCCCTGCTTGGTCACTTCGCTCGCTCACCTACCTGTGCTCCCTCTTACAAATTTTTTCTAGAAAAACCCCTGCACACACACACACACCTCTACTCAAACATTTTTTTATGTCACTACTTATAAAATATAGACTCAAATCTTTTCCCAAAGTCTGCTCTCCCCAGCATAAAAACTGCTACATCTACAACTCGTGGTTCCACACAGGTCACATACTAGTCTAATATAAGACTGTTATACAGCATTTTAAAGTTGTGTAAATTACCTTTGTGAGAAACAAAGATGCAACACATGTCCACCATTATCTAAAATAAGACTATTATATCCTGTGTATATCAATGTTCTTATTTAATATATTGGCCAATATATCGGTTATCTGCCCATATATTGGATATCTGCTTTTTTTTTTTTTTTTAGCCCCCAATATTGATATTGGCATTGGCCCCAAAAATCCCATATCGTTCAGGCTCAAATAGAATTCTGACCCTCTTTATGGAACAGTGACCCGTGCCCAAAAAAATCACCAAAATTGTAAAAAAGAAGAAAGAAAAAGTTTATTTAAGGTATATATAAACACAAAACATGTTATGTAAAGCACAAAAATGGGTTTTGTAAGAATTTAATTCAACGCTTTATTAGTCAGTGGGCCAACCATGAAAAAAGCTGCTAGAAATGGCAGTTGGTTGGTTGTGGAGGGTCTTGGTGACTATGAGGATTCTGCTGATTTTCATAGTACATGGGTTACTAAATCCAAAAGTGCAATGTTCAACTAAAAGTAGGTGGACATGGCCCATTGCCATGGCGACAAAATTTGAGAAGTTCAACCTATTTTCACATACTCTACCAGACTCAGACCCAGAGCCTGACCCAGATCCAGACTCAGAATCGGACTCAGGGTGTTTTCACACTGGGTAGCCGGATCTGTGCCGTACCTGGACACACTCACACCTTTCATGTATCTGCATTTCATAAAGATGCAACTTGCATAACTTTAAAACGCTGTATAATAGTCTGATATTAGATAATGGTGGACATGTTTAACAATTGCATCTGTGTTTATCTCACAAAGATAATTTACACAACTTTAAAATGCTGTATAATAGTCTGATATTAGATAATAGTGGACATGTTAACAGTTGTATATGTCTTTGTTTATTTCACAGAGATGCAACTTACACAACGTTAAAACACTGTAATATGCTCTCTAAAACTTGCTTGAATAAAAACTAGAATGATCTCCTTGGCGTACCCGGACAGCATGTTTCCACAGGGACGTTTTTCTCATGGGGCACTAAAGTGTAGTGTTACATTGTTTTACAAAGTCACAGATTACCATGGAGTAAAATAAATGCAGTTTCTTTCTCAGTTTCCTCTGTTCTTTTTTGCTGTAGCCGAATGAGTGTGAGTGGTGTTGGTGCACTTCGCTGGTCGGTGTGTGGGAGGGGGAGGGGCCAGGTATTGGGGCAGTGTGCAGCACACAGACACAGGATCTCCGCGCAGCGAAAAACTTAAATTGATGTATTGGCTACATATTGACTAATGTTGATTAATCGGTGATAAGCTATCAGGCTCTAGTTTCTAATCTTGTGCTGGGCAGCAGAAAAGACCTGACCTGGGCTCCGGAGCGGAAAGAAGCTGGCAACATGTTAAAATAGCCAGTGGTTATTGAAACCCCTGGTGTTGGATAAGTGTACGATGTAACTGTGAGCTTCGGGGTAAAAAAAAAAAAAAAAAAAAAAAAAAAATCAGAAAGTCGGTAAGGGGGCGCTAGCCGAAAGTATGAGGGGGCAGCACCCCTGTTTCCCGGTTAAGAAAAACAATTGAACCTAATTCACTCTGCAACCTAATTATGTCAATGAGTTCACAATAGGGGTGAAACGATTCCTCAAGTAATTCGAGTACCTCGATTACAAAAAATGATAGAGGAACTTTCTCTGCCTCGAGGAATCGCTTATTTAATTGTAAAGGTCAAAGCACGGCATTTCGCACGAGCTATTTAATTTGGCAGAACACACTTATGTTACTCATGCAGAGGAAGACAACGGAGAACGTGGAAGTGTTTGGATGAGCAGAGTGTTCCCAGAATATTTAAGTAGCGTGCACTAAAAAAAAGTAAAGTAGCCTGAACAACGTTATTGTGGGGTGGAATGTGCCACCGCATGCCACAGGGGCACCTCACCAAGGGGGTATTGGGGGCATGCCTCCCCAAGAAAATTTTGATAATTTGGGTTTATTTGGTGGCCTCTGGTGCATTTTAATTGTGTAATATTACTTATCTCTAGCATTTATATTGTCATGAGATTTGTGTATTTAAGTACAGTTCCATCAAAATGTGACACTGAAAAACACACAATATTATGGAGCTGTTTTAAGTACACAATTTTCATGCAAACTGCACTTTCACCAGTAGTATGTGTGTCTGGTCTTTTAGTAAAACTCTGTAGTATGCTGTCTAGTTTGTAACATAACTGCATATTTAACATAGATGTTGTGCATTTTTTCTGTGATTGGTTTTGGAACAAAAAAAAAATTCAGTTAACACAATTTAAATATCAGTAATTGGTGATGGATTTTAACTAGGGCTGGGCAAGTTAACGCGTTATTACCGCGTTAACGCATTCATTAAATAACGATTAAATAACAATTTTTTTTAATCTCCCGTCAATGCCGTTCTGCCTTTTAAGCAAGTCTTAGTTCATTTATACATACAGACTCTTATTTTGAAACTCATGCTTTTATTTTGGCGCTCCACACACACCAAGCGCCGGTGCTCTGTGTACGTGTGTGTACGGCTGAGAGGAGAAAAGCCAGTGAACTTCGGCTATCTAACTATTGGCCATCTTGGCAGAGTGACCAAAAATATTGAACTTTTTCATGATATTCTAATTTTTTGAGATGTACCCGTGTGTGTGTGTGTGTGTGTGTGTGTATGTGTATGTATATATATATATATATATATATATATATATATATATATATATATATATATATATATATATATATATATATATATAAATAATGTATGTGTGTGTGTGTGTGTATATATAATATACATACACATAAGGGCTGGGCAAGTTAATGCGTTATTACCGTGCTAACACATTCATTAAATAAAGCTGACAATTTTTTTAGCTCATGTTAATGCCGTTTTATTATTGTTCTGCCTTTCAATCAAGTCGTAGTTCATTTATACATTTGGACTCTTATTTTGAAACTCATGCTTTTATTTTTATGCACCAAGCGCCGGTGCCGGTGTAGCAGAGAGGAGAAAAGTGAGCGAACTTTCCGAGTAATGCTGAATCAAACTTTAACTCCTGCAGAAGCAATGCCTGTATGTATCAATCATTCTGTTGTTTGCTAAATAATTTAACATGCAAATGTACTGTTAGAAACATGTTTATGACATTATTTTGGATGTGTTTATTACAGTGTGTTATTAACATGTTTATGCTAGCATTCAGAGATGGGTCGCTAATTCTTTATGCAGGCTCATGTTAAGTTTATGTAAATTCATTGGTTGTGTTTAGGTATAATATGCCAGCCTTTGAACTAACCTTTACTTATTTACGATGTAATTGTTGTATTAGCAGTCAATTTAAGTTCATAATAATTACATCTAAGCATTCTCTGTGAGTATGCATATCATTAATAGACATAACTAATTGAATTATTTTGTTTTTATTTTATACTTTCACTCTGTCAATCTGCATGATGTCAAGTATGTACATTATAGCTGCAAACTTCAAAGAGGACATATCTTGCATCGTCAATTCAGAGTTTAGCTTGCTGTCTTGCTCAGACTAAATACAGACGTCTTAGCGAGGACAGTACACTCCTATTCTTCTGCCCCTGCTTGTGTGCGTGTAGCGATTAGCTCGGCAGATAGACAACAGGTTTACCAAGAAAAGCCGGACGCCCAAAACTTCTGTCCAAATCTTTTACTTGAGACTCGCCGCAACATACATACAAAATAGGTCTCAGTTCTGTTCACTGCCTTAGTACATTTACATGGCATTATACATTTAAATGAATAGGAAGAAGATTGCTAGCTCAATGCTAACTTGAACGGGGAACTCCATAGACATGTTAACGATTAGCATTTACAGATTAATTTAAGATTTACATCTTTTTATTCAGCAACAAAGGTTCACATCAGAGATATTTTATACTATTCATTCTTACAACATCTGAACATAAAATATTCACAGGCAAACGTTTTTGGGGCCATACAAACAGAGTGAAAGAAACGTGTCTGTTAGTTCCTTCTCATGTCCGAACTGACTACAGGAACACCGCAAGGACAAAACATACGTTAGTGCAATTTATTCGGATGACTAGAGGGCCCCCTTTGGTTGCTTTTAACAACTGAATGTCACATATTATTGGGCTTATTAGTATTACTATTTATAAGTGGGCTTAAGACTCCTGTCAATCACTCACAAGTGGAAATAAACTGGTGTGGACATAAACATGGAGAAAAGTACCAGTCACATGGACATTTTCATTTTACATGTCTTCAGATGGTGGGGTTGAGAGAGCCAAAGTTGCTTGGAAGCACTGCAATTTGGAATTATTTTTTATCACCGGAGTACTTCAAGTCTGAAATATCACTGAAAGGAAATGCATGCTGTTGATGCCCCCCCCCCCCCCCCCCCCACACCATATAACTATGCAAGTAATCGCAATTAAGAAATCCACACGATTAATCGCGATTAAAAATTTTAATAGCTGCCCAGCACTAATTTTAACCCTTTCATGTATCAATTATGAGAACCTTAGTCAATATTTTTTTCTTGAGTGATTTTTTTTTTTTTCTCTTAAGGCATAAATAAAACAATGCAATTGAATTTTTTTTTTTTTTTCAACACTGTTTTTCATGGAGTTGCAAAAATGTCCACTCAGCTGGACACCATGCGTTTAATTTTTGAAGCGAAGATACATGTATTTAATTCCCTGCGCAAACTATGTGTGAGACCTTAACTAGGGGACCATAGTCTTATGGAAACCTAGGCACTAGAAGGTTCAGTGGCTGGTGGAGGCTCTGGAAAATAAAATATCAATTATAAAGCAGCTCAGAGCATTACTGAAAATGCCAAAATTAGATCTATATGGCAGGACCCAATATATTTTCTAAGTCCACACATGAAAAAAATGGGCAGAATTTCCCCTGTATTTTGTCATTTCACTCATTCATAAAAGTTAAAAGAACAAATACAAAAGATCTGTGAAATGTTTACATTCATGATCTGAGATTTATTTTAGAGAGAACAACAGTTTGCAAGCATAGATTTAGATGTATTGTAGGGTAAATACCTGTTCTCTTGCTTCCTCTTGGAAGACATTGTCTTACATAAAACAATTTATTCAGAGTTTTACTCTCATCAGCACCATTTCGATTCCCACCCTTATTGCACACTCCAAGCAGACTTTCGTTTTCTTCTTTGACCAATTCATGGTAGAAAGCTACACGGAGCGCGCTTGGCTGTTCCCGGGGATTTTGAGTGCTTCGGGATCATTCAGACGTATGTCCTGAGTATTTATATTCAGACGGTTTCAATGTTGGCTGAGGATCTGAAGCAGCGGGGGCCGGGGAAGGGTTAACACTAGCGTGGACCGGGTTTGTGCTCTCGCTTGCTAGGATGGACTCAGCCGCAGTCGAACGGACTGGGTCCGTGCTGCTATCCCTGAATCTCTGGAGCTTTGTCCATGCAGGTGCCTTTTGCCATGTTTTCAGAGGCCAAACATTACAAACTGCACACACACGCCTGGAGTACCGCTGCTTCTTCAGGAAATGAACAGTACTGTGAGTTTTCTAGGTGCGGTAATCGAACACGGTTGTCATAATAATTAGAATTTAAACGGTAATACTAACCGTTGGAAGTTTTACCGCAGTTTATTATTATTATACCGGTCATCGTTACATCCCTAGATTGTTAAAAAAGTAACCTGCAGACAGGAGGGTGTCAATCTGTGATTCCGCAGGCTGCAGGCGCTCTCGGAACACTCTGCAAGAACAGGTAATATATCATTAACAATTAGCTCTGGTGACAGACTCGACATACTCTTTATCTCATAAACATAAAAGATCAAAAATAAAATAAAATAAATAAAGACAGGTAGCAGATACAAAAGAAGATGGATACATAATATCAACTAATAATTATCTGTATACACACACACACACACACACACACACCTGTACATGGACTCATACATTCATACATGCAGTCATATCTACCTTTATGTAATCCCAAAACGTGTCCCAAAGGGTCACCCCCTCCCCTCTGTCATCACCTAATCTACCAAGCATACATTCATAGGATGCCGTTTTAGTCATTGCACAGACCCATTCTTTCATCTATGGAGTTTCTGATGTTTTCCAATGTCTTAGAGAGACTCGACAAGCTGTTGTACCCACTGAAATTACTGAAAAGTTACATTTGGTTATATTGGGTAACTGAGGTTTATCCCCCAGTAAGCAGAGCTCTGGGTTTGAGGAGATTTCTGCTCCAAGCTAATTACTTAAAATATTTAGAATTTGAGTCCAGAAGGGTCTGATTAAAATACATTCCCACATACAGTGAAGGAAATTTCCAGGTTTCTCTTGGCATTTCCAACATAAATCATCACCCAATAGTTTGATCCCATACAATCTAGATGATGTGTAATAGTATCTATGCATTACATTATATTGCGTAAGTTTACCCCTTGCCCCTCTCACATATTTACCACAATCAGCCACAATTGTTGCCCACTTATCACTTTCAGTCCCTCCACCAAGGTCCCTCTGCTAAATCATCTTTCACTGGTTAGAGTCATTAGTCATTGGTGAGAGAAGAATTAGCAATTTTATAAAATTGTGAGGCTTTTCGTTTTCCAAGTGGAAGTTTCATTTATTGTCACGTTGTTATCAGTAATATTGTATGGCTTTGAGAAAACGCAACTCCTTATTTGCAAAAATTTCCAAAAATTATCTTTTCCAACCAAATTAAATTTCTGCATTAGCTTATCATATGACAAAAACACCCCATCTTCAAATACATCATTAATGGTGCTTAAACATCCAGCGTGCCACTGTTTCCAATACAGATTTCTTCTCAATACAAACATCAGGATTGTACCAAAATGATGAGTATCTTTGTAGAGTGTGTAAATTCAAACATTTCATGTACTCTGCTGCAGACATCCTTTGAATGTAGAAGTATTGGATTTGTGATATTAGACCTTTTTTGTGATAATGTCTCCATAGGTTGAAAAGGTGATCATATCCCCTTCTCTACCTCCATCTAAGCTACTTTATCCTCTGTAGCTTGATAGTATTTTGCTATTTTAGCCATCTCAAAAGCTAAATAATACAATCTAGATCTGGGAGGCCCAGCCCTCCTCTCTCTTTATGTGCACATAACTTTCTTAGTTTTATTCGTGGTCTTTTCCCACCCTATAAAAAATGTTTTATTACATCATCCATTTGTCTAAAAATAGTAGATGGGATTTTAATTGGTAGCATCATTGCGACATAACTGAACTGTGGGGTAACTATCATTTATATAATGTTAATTTTTCCCCACAATGTGTTTTAATTTTCCCCATTTATCAAGGTTTTTAATCCTCTGAAGTAAGGGGTTAAAATTTAGTGCCACAATTTTGTCTATATCCTCAGAAAGTTTGATGCCAAGATATTTCTTTCCCTTACTACCATCTAAAATTAAACTTCTCCACCACAGATGAAATGCATGACTTAGAGAGAGGCATTGCCTCAGATTTGCTCCAGTTAATGGAATAGCCTGAAAATTTTGAAAAGAATTGTATAGTGTCTATCAGATGTGGCAGAGAGGTTAAAGGCTCAGATACTACTGCTAAAATATCATTAGCATATAATAAGAATTTATGTTCATTATCTCTTCCCCGAACGCCTCTTATTCCAGAGTGTGCTCTCACAGACAATGCTAGAACCTCTAAGAGGATGATGAACAATAATGTACTCAATGAACATCCCTGTCAAGTTCCTTGGGTCAGATTGAAGAAAGGGGAGATAACTTCATTTGTCATCACTGCTGCTTTAGGTTCTTTATGCAATATTTTTATCCATGTAATGAAGTTAGAGTTGAAGCCAAAATGAGATAGGGTGGAGAACAGAAATTGCCACTCCACCCTATCAAAGGCCTTCTCTGTGTTTAAAGAGATGGCAGTTATAGGAGCATTTTGGGATTGACTCAACCACATTAAGTGTAGCAGGAGTCTAATATTATCCATTCAAGTTCTGTTCTTCATGAAACCAACCTGATTGGGGTGAATAATATTCGGTAAGACCAGTTGTAGACATGTCGCTAAAATTTTTGTAAGAATCTTACAATCAAGATTAAGCAGACTTATAGGTCTAAAATTGGAGGGGTCTGCTGCATCTTTGCCTCTTTTGGGAATTAGTGAGATTACAGCTTCATTAAAAATTGGAGCTACATGACCCTTATCAAATATCTCTTGATATTCCCTTTGTAACACTGGTACCACAATATCTGCAAAGGCTTTATAATATTCCACTGGGAGTCTGTCATAACCTGGTGATTTCCCATTTTTCATAAAAGAAATTGCCTTTCTTATTTCAGCCTCAGTTATAGGTGATTCCAATCCATCTGCCTCCTGAGGTTGAAGCTTAGGTACATCTATATTAAGGAGAAATTGTTCTCTATCCTCTTGTGAGGTGTTAGGAGATATGGACGATATGTATACTTTTCATAATACTCTTGGAATGTACTATTTATAACTTTAGCAGCGAAAAATTGTGTATCCCCTTGTTTTATAACTAGAATGGTATTATCAAATTTTTTTCCCTTGAACTGTCAAGCCAATAATGTCCCCATTTTTTCTCCACCTTCGTAAAAGCTTGTTTTTATTCTATAAAGTGTGTATTCTGCTTTTTTGTTATATATCTCCTGTAAAGAGTATTTAAGCTTACATGGTTCTTGAAATTTCCCATCAGAAAAGTTTTTTGACAAATCTAATTCCCTATCTTTCATTTTCATTTCTAAATCTTTAATCCAGCTAAGGTTCATTCTTTTCTTTTTAATGGCTTGTGCTAGGAATTTCGCTCTTATAAATGCTTTTGAGGCTTCCCACACAGTAGTTGTTTCATCAGTGCTACCAATATTAATTGCAAAAAAGGTTTTTAAATCTTCATCTATTGTCTTTCTAAAACTTAAATCTGACATTAATCCAATATTTAGTCTCCATCTACCTCTCCTTTCAGCTTTTAGGTTGTCCTTAATACATGGTTCAGCTGGTCCATGATCTGTAATGGAAATTGCTTTTATATCACAGTTAGCCACATTGTCTGTCAGTGAAGTACTTATTGGAAAAAGATCTATCCTGGAAAATATTTTATGACAGTGGGAGAAGAAAGTATAATCCTTCACATTTGGGTTTGTCAGTCTCCATATATCTATTAGACATATATCTCTATTCAACATATGTAAGGCTGCATCCCTCTGCATCTTTAGTTTGCTTTAACAAAATAAACTCACATTTTTGTGAACCAGAATCAAAACACCATTACGTTTGTTTGAGAATGAGCTATGTCCCACCCATCCCACTTTAAATTTATCTGCCTCCATACCTTGCATTATGGGTTTCTCGTATAAAAACATCTGCCTCATTATTTTTCAAAAAAGATAGTATCTTCCTCCTTTCAATAGGACTACTACAGGGGTTGGACAAAATAATGGAAACACCTCAAAAAATCAACAAAATATAATTTAATATGGTGTAGGTCCGCCTTTTGCGGCAATTACAGCCTCAATTCTCCGAGGTATTGATTCATACAACTTGTGAATTGTTTCCAAAGGAATTTTAAGCCATTCTTCAGTTAGAATACCCTCCAACTCTTTTAGAGATGATGGCGGTGGAAATCGACGTCTTACTTGAATCTCTAAAACTGACCATAAATGCTCAATAATGTTGAGGTCTGGGGACTGTGCCAGCCATACGAGATGCTCAACTTCATTAGAATGTTCCTCATGCCATTCTTTAACAATTCTAGCTGTATGGATTGGGGCATTATCATCTTGAGGTGAAGGTGTTTCCATTATTTTGTCCAACCCCTGTACATTCATGTATGTTCCAAGAAATAAACTTAACTGGTCTACTAGACATGTTTTTTCCCCCTATATTAAAAAAAAAAAGAGGGAGATGATATAAGTCTTTAAATGTCTCTCTAACCATTTGTAATGAAGAAAGTTAATATTTTTTGCTTCCTTATAATAGTCACTTGCTACCATGTACCTGTGTGTTTTTGAACACTCATAATAAAACCACAGTATGACAATGCAAACTGCACTTGCCCATAAAGATGAAGCAGTGTGTCCAGCTGTTATAACTCAGCCAGTGCCTGCATGTTGAACGCTCTTCACTGTTGAAAAAGAAAAAAGAAAAGAAACAGAAAAGAAAAAAGATGCGACGCATATGATCCGTGGGGTTAACGCCGCTCCCATTGTAACCGTTCCGTGTTAGGAGAAGCCTCTCATTGGCCTGCACAAAGGCCCATTCAGTTCAATACAAACCGCATAGTCTTACATTGAATGTACACATTAGCTCATCTTACTCCATTCATCCCAGTCCATAGTTCCTCCATATCATTGGTCATTAATGACTTTCTCCGCAGCTTCTACAGTGCTGCAACTCATGTTTTTTTCCTCCATTTGAAGTGTAGCGTTGCAGGGAAAGCCAGGTATATCTAATGTCAAGATCATGTAGTCTGCGCTTCACCGGTGTAACCGCTTTCCCCTTTTACGCCAGTTCTCTAGACATGTCTGGGAACACCGATAGGCGGCATTTTTCCCAAACGAATCCTCTCTTTTTCTTGGCTGCTTTGATCACCTTATCCCTCGCTGATTGCCTCAGAAAGCGGATCAGCACCAGCCTTGGGGGCTGATCTGTGTTCGGCATCGGTGCCATTTGCCTATGCACCCTCTCGAT